>NC_052132.2:26733492-27333492 GCF_016086655.4 Lepeophtheirus salmonis
AAAAAAATCTCACAAAAAGGGATATGATTCTTATTTGAAGAAATGTCTCTGATCCTGGTCTCTTCGGATGAAAGTTAAACAAAAAAACACAAAATTAATTATTTAAATATTGAAACCTTATAATATTTCAACTATTATAAAAAAGAATTACAAATTTATACTTGAAAAGCTTATCGAGATTTTATAATCAAGTTCGGATTCATTTCAACGTCTCTATTACTACAACATAGGAGAAGTGGATACCTTATCGATTTGCAACATTTTTTTTATTGACTAGAAAGTCTTGCACTGAAAGAAGAAGCAAAAAAATAGCACTGATACTTTTGCACACTTATTGTATCACTGCCCTAATGTAAGACAAGAAATAAAACTCTAAACTTTAGAAATAGAAAAAAGCTTGAAAACCAAGTTAACAAAAGTTGACTAGGTCATAGGAACCAGTTCCAATTCTCCGAATGCTTCAAAGTAGAAGCAATTTTCAGCAAAATTGAAGAAATTATTTTATTATTCAACATGTCTAAAGATTACGATTCCAATACATAGGTAAAAATCGAAGAAAGGGAGCTCGATATTTTAGGGAACTTCACAGAAAACGCACAACGCTTACTTCTAATCTAGTTTGGTGTATATGTTTCTTCTAATAATTTTCTAAACGCTTTGATGGTCATGATTGATTTTGTAGAATGGTTTTCCTTCTAATATATTTATATGTTTATTTAAGTTCTTCCTGACTTTATCATGACATTTGTAATTTTTACTAAATTATGTAAGCACGTTTGTACTCATTTTCATAACTACTATCTTATAATAATATTAACTTGAAATATAACATGTTTAAAAAGAAGGAAAACAAGAAGACATTTCTCGGATCCAATTTTCTTAGGATAAAAGTAAAACAAAAAACACAAATTAATTTTTTTTAATGTCTACTGAAAAAGTCTATAAGGATTTATGAATCAAGTTCTGATTCAATGTTTCTATTGTTATTCCTGGAAAAACGTATTTTAGTTATAGGAGTAGTGTTGTGTGAGTCCTTATTTAGAAATGAAGACTGCAGTTTAGTCTTTGTCCGGTCCAGTTCAGTCCTAAAACTTATAAAGTTGCGTCCTTGATGACGTCACTCAACTTTATTTCTTCTTTCTTAATCACTTCTAGTAGTACTGACAGTAAGAAGGATCGACGGTCTTAAGGACCGGTCCCAAGGACTGAAGGTCCTATAATACTTGATTGAATTAATAAGGACTGATACAAAACTTCCATATAGCTACTTGGAACTAATTATTGTTGCGATTGAATTCCTTATGTTGAATATCACATCTTTTTATTCAAAATTAATTAAATATGATTCTAATTATTATATTGAAATGAATTCTTTATAAATTGAAGGGTTTTTAACCTTTAGAGGCAAATAAGCATTTAAAAAAGTAAATAAACCATTAAGTATTTAGTATGAGCATATATATGTTTTTTATGTTAATAAATTTATTTGATTTCACAGTTCTCGAGAATCAGGTTTTTGGCTTTAATGGGCCCCCAAAACCTATTTTAAATTGTAAATTACTTTTAATGGATTCATAACAATAGTCAATTGGGATCTACTCTGCGGATTAGTGTCTGAGGATATTAATTGATTTTTGTATACATATATTATAAATTATTAATCTTAATATTGTAGTACTAGTGTGGTCCAATTGAATTTTGTTGTTTAAAAAAAATCTACTATATCTATAGAGTTAGTGGAATTTTTTTTTTTAACCACCGTATATGACCAATGTAATCGAGACAATTATAATTTTCAATGTTCATTAATTAAATACAAATAAAACAAATTAATTTCAATTATCTTTTTATTACCTAGAATTAAAGGAACTTAATCATATTATAAAAATTAAATAAATAAATTTACAAAACGAAATATACATTAATGAAAACCAAAGAGATGATTCCAATAACGTTAGTTTCCACAAATATAAAATTTATCATATGACGCTACGAGATGATAAAAATCAAAGGGAAATTTGATAGGGAACTGAAGTTATTAGATTGTTAATAATAGTGACTATATAGATTACAATAAATAAATTTATAATTTGAGGAAAATATATATGCATATATATAAACCATTCGTTAAAAAAATATAAGTTTCTTTTTTCAAAAATAGAAGAGCTTAGAGTAAACAACAATTAATCGAGAATATAAATATATAACATATTCAAATAATTTTCAAAAAATAAAAAAAAATATTTAAAGCTGTTAAAATAGACTTAAATTGATTTAAAAAAAAATAATTAATTAACCAATTGCAGTTTGGAATAAAATGCACCATTAGTTTCGATTTTAGTCTTGCAGAACATAATACACAAATGTTTTTTAATCTATTACAATGATTGGTCGAGTTTAATTTTTTTTTTTAAAGTTATACTAAGAAACATAGTTGAAAAGATGATTATATCATAAAAAAACACGCAATGCGTATTTCATTTACTTTCTTGGCAAAGATTGATTCTTGTGAAAGTTTTAATTTTCTTATATAGAAAGAAATAATAATGAGAATTATAAGATTAACGATAGAAAGATATTTGAATATTGACTACTTTGTTTTATGAATAGAAAATATTTTAGACAGTTATGGCATATGCATAGATTTGTTGTATTTTTTGTTTTTTAATTGTGACAGTCAGTATGGTAATTTTGAGTGTATTTTATGGCACGCTTGATTTACAAGATTTAAGTCAATTGTGTTGCCTTGATTCCTTAATACAATTCATAGGAAAAAGAAAAAAATGAATGAAACAGCTTTCTTAAATTGTTATTCCAAAATAAGGCCGAAAGATTTCAAGGACGGATATGCATCAAGTGAAAGGATAAATTAAATTATCCAAAAAGTCTATCGTAGCATTCGTGACAATAGGGCTTATCACCTTGTTCCTTGAACGTCCCTTTATTCAGTTGTTTGAGACAAAACGAACAAACAAAATGTTCAGGATGAAACTTTCGAAACATTGCTGTGATACACCTTCCTTGAATAGCTTTATGACACCCAGCACAAAGTGAACCTCTTAAAGCATGATAATGGGTCTCACAGTAGGGCTTGCCACCATGCTCAAAGTAATTCCCATCAGAGAAGGAGCATTGGCATTCTGCACATACAAAACAATCCCGATGCCATTGGGCATTGAGAGAACTGATGTATTGATCTAGGATAGGTCCATCACAACCTCCACATTTTGGTGCAAAATTTCCGAAGAAACAACCCCTACAATAAGCCGTTCCTTCGTGTTCATGAAAGCCATCTTCTCCGAATGGACCCTTACAAGAAAAACAGTTGAAGTGCTCGGGATGCCAAGTAGACTCCAGAGCAGAAATACATTTATCCAAAATAGCTTCACCACATGCTTTACACTTAGGGGAAAAAAGGCAATGATAATCCTTTTCACAGTAAGGTTTTCCTTCCCTTTCGAAGAAATTCATGGTTCCTAGCTCATCATTACAATGATGACAAGTAAAATGTTCAGGATGCCACATTTTCCCTAAGGCAGTAATAACTTGACCAATAATTGGTTTTTGGCAAGCAAAACAGGATCCTTTTTGAGTTGTCCGAACTCCTTGTCGATCTAAATTCTCTCTTAGGTCTCCCAACATAACATCTAAAGATGTATTGACTGGCATTTCAGGCTGAGGGCCATCTTTAATCTGGAATGTATTGAGGGAGTTCATGAGATGATCCAATTCTTGTGTTGCAGAGGAAGCTCCTTTATTATTCTCCCACACTCCATACCCCAAATACCCCCATTGATTCCCATTTTCAATGACAGATCCATTCTTAAGGGCTAGCTCACGGTGAAGAGCGTCTTTTTCGGGGGTTCTTTGAACTGAGTCTTTGGAGAGGATCTCTGGTTTTTTCTTCTCAATGACACTGTACTCTGCTATTTCCTGAACACGCGTTGTGGTTTTCATCTCAAGAACTTCTTTTCTCTGAGAAGAAGTGGAAGTTGTTGAGTTATACTTCGCATTGGAGAGATCATTGAGAAGAATGTCTAGTTCATTGATGTTTTGGTGAATGGGAGAGGAAGGCGAGGGGTTCAAATAGGAATGTTCTCTCATTTTCTCGATTGGGATGCCACACTCAGTCGTGCTCATGTATTCTTCTTGATTCTGAGTCTCAGAGGTGAGAACAACGTAGTCTTCGGGTGGAATTACTCCTTTCTTTGTCACTCTTTCTTGAATACTGCGCTCTAAATCTCCAAGGAGCGAGTCCAAATCAGGAGATAAAGACGTGGATTCGTTCATTTTTTCCTTCTTTTCCCTCTGGGTCCTCTTTGAAATGTTACCTAATAACTAATAAGTGAGCAACTCAAGGTATGGGAGTCCACCTACATTTAACATTCCCCAGAGAGAGTCGATGAAACTGCTTAACAACTAAGAATTAACAACAAAAGCCCTCACTCACTTCAACCCACTTCTTCTTTCACAACAGACCACGACGCAGAGTAGTAAGTACAACTTACAAGTCAAGACTAAAGAGAGAGAAAGATAAAAACCCACTCCTGAAACCTGGTTCACGAGGATCCAAGCAATTCCTATTCAAGGTTAGCCCTTCAAGAGCTTCTCATCACGCAATCCAATAATATAATAATGGATGCCTACACAAAAGCTATGAGGGGAAAAAGAAGGGAAACCTCTCCATTCCTCACTCATCAGCATCCCCATCAAGTTATTATTAGCAAGGAGGAAGAGCAGAGGGTGCTAGCAGCTCAATGAATCATTAGGTCTACATTGAGCAGTCATTCATGCTGGATATACAAATAATATTCATGTGAAAATGTTACTTGACCTGCTATTTCTTGTATATGGGGTCATTTCTCTTTTTTTTATTAGACAGGTCATGAAAACCAGTTTGTAAATACTTTTCTAAACATAATTTCATCAACATACAGGGGAACCTCAGTCGTACTATTTACTTAATTGCTTTATTTTTTTTCACATGAATAATACTTAATGTCAATTCAAATATTCTGGAAGCTACTATAGCTTATTATAGTACCTAATTCCTGTCGTATCAATTGTTTATATTAGATAAATAAAGCTATTAATAGAGTGACGTAAATGAAGGCGTTCCTTTCACATTACGTATAGGTATATCTTCTACAGTTACATAAGGAATAATAATACGTACTTGGTACGTCGTACGTATTATCGTCTGAATGTAGCTGTTGTTACACAAACATTCCAAGACGATAATAGAGAAAAATTTCAAAAGAATACGCTCTTTCTAATATAGTCCCTCTTTACCCACTTTCTAGAACTATCGGTATAAAAATAATATAAATGTATATTTGTAATAGTAAATCCTGCAATATATGTATACTTATTCAGCAGATATCTGCTACAATGCCTGGGAGAAAATATAGGTATATCATCTCCTTATAGCTTGATCTCTTATTTAGCTAGAGCTATAATATTTATGAAAACTTAAATTGAAACGATATATACAAAATGGTGAAAGTTGAACTCACACAACCTTTTAAAATAAAATATGACGTCATAAGCATATCCCTCTCATGCTTCTTATTTAATATAGTATTAATATTATATCCACAATCCATCTCAATGTAGCAGATTTCTGCGAAATTAAGTTATATATTAATTATAAAACTATGGATTGAATAATATTTAAGAGATACGATTAATTAAATTATTGACTTAGTTTCGTCACTACCAGCAGTTATACGTAAAATAAATATTAAGGTGTGCACTAATTTTTGACGTGAGTGCAAAATAATTGTCTCATATTTATAAAGAAAATTCTTAAAATTGAAACTTTATCACCTCATAGTTTACACACTTTTTATGATAATTTAATCTTTGTAAGATAATGCCTAAATAATAAACCATTATGATTTCGATGAAATATAATATATGTATTATGTATATGTAATATACTTTTAATTTAACCCGATTTATTAAAATTTTATTTTTTTGCAATTCAATCGCTTTTTGTTTTAAATAATTTTTTTTAAATACTTTTCCTTTTTATTTGCATAAAGTTTGCTCGTAGCTTCAAAGACAAAATTTGAAGCTTAGATATTGACGAACTTGCAGAAATCGGCTTGGGTACATATTGTGTGTAGTGTATATTCTTGGAATTTTGCAGTGAATGGGCTAGAGGGGCTTGACCCCTACCCCAATGGATCATTTTTTGTCGTTACCATCCAAAAATTATATCTTTTTAAACATTTTTAATTGCAAAACAGGTCAAAAAAGGTAACTTGTTCAAATTCATGCTCAATCTAAAAATGTTAACTCTAAATTTTTTGAAAACAATTTTGTCTTCAAAAAAATTAAGCCCCCTCAAAATGAAATCCTGTCAAGGCTCCTAATATTGTGAATAATATATATGTTGATTCATTATAAAAATTGGGTTGCATAAAATATATAGTAATACATATTTATGTCACGGAAAGGAGAATTGTTTAATGATTAAACTACCTTTAAATAAAATGGCTAAGATATGAGGTGTTAAAGTTTCAATTTACTAGATTTACTTTGTTCATATGAGAACATTCTTTTGCACCTCTGTCAAACACAAAAAAAAGAGGGCGCTCTAACTTCATTTCAGTATTCTACGCGTAAAGAAAGATGTTTCCATGACGTCATACGCCGACTTTTGTTATTGTTTAGGCGGAAAGAGACGATTTAATAATTTTGGAAGTCATGAGTTGCTCTCATTTTACGGAGTATAAGAACCTTTATGGCACAGGTTCCTACCGTGTGGTCCACTTATACTTCGTATCCCCGACAGGAGCAGAAGCTCGAGAGTGGAAGTCTAAATCCTGCCTTTGTCATTCCTGTCAAACCCATGGTCCACAACTCAAAGCCTGTCTCCATTGTATTCACTTTGGGTGTCCTGATCACTATGCGTCCCATGCTAGAAAACTGTAAATTCAATCATTCAGTCCTCTCAGTATTCCCAATTTCCTATGAAATGCGTTACAAATTCATACATGTGTGAATCGTGTTGCCTTTTCAGAGCTTTAATTATTGAGATTGTTTTGGATTTAATTTCCTCTTCTTGATGCCAATCATCTCAATTAAATTGTTCTTTCCCTCTCTTTTCAGCTCCCACAACTTCTCCGTTGAGCTTCAATATGGTTACATTTATTGTTTTAACTGTGGAGATTATATTTACGATTCGGACTGTGAGATGATATCGCAGATTTGTTGGACTAAATCCTATCATGCCATCGGTTTGGGCACTCCTTTCTCCTCCTGGTCTCCATCGAATGAAGACATTGTTACACTACAGAAAAATAAAAAGCGAAAAGGCTTTGCTAATAACACAACGATTGGTCTGCGTGGACTGATTAATTTAGGCAATACGTGTTTCATGAGTTGTATTATACAGTCCCTTATCCACACTCCTCTACTCAGGGATTACTTCCTCTCTGATCGACATCGTTGTATGTTTCAAGGGAAGAATGATTGTATGGTTTGCGAAGTGGCAAGGTTATTCCAAGAGTTTTACTCAGGATCTAAAGTTCCTCTTGTTCCGCATGTACTTCTACACATGACCTGGACTCACGCACATCATCTGGCCGGCTACGAACAACAGGATGCTCATGAATTCTTCATTGCTACTCTCGATTTACTTCATCGTCACCTCATTCATAAGACCACTGTTAACCCATCAAATTGTGATTGCATAGTGGACAAAATATTTACAGGGAAACTTCAATCTGATGTTGTATGTCAAAATTGTAAAGGAGTGTCGACAACAATAGATCCCTTTTGGGACATTTCTTTGGATTTACCTGCAGTTGTTCCATCCTCTTCAAGTCAAGGGATTTCTTTGCATAATTGTCTAGAAAGATTTACCAAGCCAGAACACCTTGGTTCATCTGCCAAAATTAAGTGTTCTAATTGTCAAACTTATCAAGTAAGTTCCCACTTTTAAGGTGGTTTTCATTTTAGAGAGTACTCGAATGTATTTATTTCATTTCTATTTATAGGAATCTACTAAACAGCTTACAATGAAGAAACTACCCATTGTAGCTAGTTTTCACTTGAAAAGATTTGAACATTCGTCTCGATTCCATAAGAAAATTTCTACGCGTATCGCCTTTCCTGAAATACTTGACATGTCTCCCTTTGTTTCCCATATTCGAAACAACTCTTCCTCTTTTTCCCCAGTGAATAGTGGAAGCTATACCTATACATTATTCGCCGTTATTAATCATACTGGTAATATAGAGGCTGGTCATTATACATCTTTTGTAAGACAGCATCGTGATAGGTGGTATCGCTGTAATGACCATCAAATTGTACCTGCAGATTTGAGTGATGTTCTTGGTAGTGAAGGATATCTTCTTTTTTATCACAAACAAATTTTAGAATACAACTAGAAATATTCAATTTATCAATTAAATATACGTACATAAGTACCTATATGATGACTTTACCTTTGTTTCCTATTTTCAAAGTGACTACCTCTACTAATTCCATGCTCATATTTTTGCATGCTGGCTCACTGCATGAAGTTAAAAACAAAAAAAGAACTAACGATAACAGTATTAGATATCTTATAAATTCCCCACTATTTAGATTTATTATTGTTCCATATCAGTAGTAATAACCATACAAATCCTTTTTGAGATTTTTTTATTATTATCATCATCAACTACTTCATTTCATAAGTCTATATTATTTTCCATTTTTAAGTGATCCCTCGATTTCTAGCTTACATTAAATTTGATTTTCTTAAAAAAAACATTCGGAATTAGACATTCATCGACTTATTTTATTGTGAGTGTTTCCTAGCTATATCATGAAGAAGAATGACCTTGTTAATGATATTATATTTTTATTCTTATAATTCATTAATTGTTCATTATAATGTATTAATAACATTTTTATTGTTGTACTGATGTCTTATTAAATATACATAAGTGATTCAAGATAGTTAACATTAAACTAATGTCACACAAAAGCAACATTTTTTCCATTACATACCTCAGTAGAGTGCCTTGTAAAATATTTTTTTACATTTTTAGGAATGGTTACCTTTCAAAAGTTGTTCCTAGGTTTCAAAACATTCTCTCCTAAGTTTCAGTCCCATAGTAAAAATATTTCGAGTTTCTGCATCGAAATTAAAATGAAAAACTTTCATATTTTCCCTAATTATAATAAGCCTTTTAATCCTTTTTGGATAAAGTATCCAAAGTATTTTTTGTTAAATGCTGTTTTTTTCGATCTTTAAGATCATACATACATGTTTTAAATTAATAAAACAAATGTGCTCATCTTATTTACCGAAAAAATATGGGACACCGTCTCTCTGGATATGAAGGGAGTATTTTTATACTAAAAAATCTAAGTTCAATTATTCATATTTGTTTTATATTTGAGTACTTTAGTTTCATATTCTAGTTAATAAAACAATTATAAATGGCACTATTGCATAAAAAATAGTAGTAATTTGGCATAAACGACCAAATACTTGTAATATTCTCTCTAACAAATTATAGAAAAATTTTAAAGGTGATATTTTTGGGAACCAATTTTTATAATTTAGAAAATATAAAGGTACGTCACAAGCATTACATACAACAAAAGTATATTATTTATCTTCTCTTTCACAATACACACATTTTGTCCGGGTTTATTGTAAAGTTTTGTGCATTTTGTTGGGCATGAATGTTAGTTTGTTCATAGATTACTTAACATGTTAAGTAAGCCATGGTTTGGTCCACCATTAAGTTTGTCAACTCATCCATTTTAGTAACGATTTCGAAGACTTCAATAGAGTTAGTATTTTTATTGATGTTCCCTAGGATAGCTGTATCAAGTGAGCAGTGCTGTGCTTCATTTGAGCAGTTTAGTTTACATAAAATTTTTAAGTGCATGTTATGATTCAGATTCATTTTTCAGCATGAAAAAAACACACCTCTAGTTCATATATTTAGTTATCGTTAACTATCCCAATACCGTCATACTGCTTCATTATTATTAATAAAAGTAACTGATTTGAAAATTAGATACGCTCGGATATTTCTTATTACGAAAACAAATCTGTGTAGACTAAATCTATGAAAATTAGATAAAAAAATATTTTTAGTTGAAGATTTAATGATCGTTAAATACGCCAACATAAATTTTTAAATTAATATTTTCTGAATTAGTTAAAATGCCCTGTAATAGAACATAAATGAGAGGGAAATGATTTTTTTATGGGCTTATAATTTTTATATAATGCGATAATGATAAAAATCTAATTTGGAATAAAAGAAAGGTACAGATTTTGAATTTGATTTAAAGAAAATCTTCAAAAAAGCCTTATTTTGAATGTGTATGGATCATTTGGTTTTGAAACATTTTTCAAAGACGAGGTTTTGTTGCTTAAATAAATAAAATCATCCGTAGATAGAAAGGACATTTTTTAGCTTATATCAAGGTAACTAAATATTTTTAGTTTCTTTGACCTATATTAGTAATTTGAAGTTATCCTTTTGTATTTATATATTTTTTCATATGGAAAAATTGTTGTTTCTCATGATTTTATGTTCCACATCTATTTCCTGAATCAATAGCTAAATTATGTTAGTTAGTAATGCATTACTCTAACAATATGACTTTTCTAGTAAAAAATAGTATAATAATATTACTTTTCTAAAGAAGTAATAATTAATATATCGAAATGACATTTTGATATAGTTATATCTAATAACTTATTTCATATTACTTTATTTATTCATGAAATGTTTAATCCGATCAAAATATTAGCGACAAAAAAGTATTATACACTGTTGTGTCAGTCCTTATTTAGGATTGAAGACTGCAGTCCCATCCAAAGAATAATTCCTTATATATATATTCTTTGGTCCTGTCCTGTTCAGTCCTGAAAATTAAAAAGTTCGGTCCTTGATGACATCACTCAACTTTATTTCTCCTTTTTTAATCAGTTCTAGACAGTAACCGCAGTTCGAAGAACAGTCTTAAGAATCGGTCCCAATGACTGATTGGACCGGTCCTAAGACTGGACTGAATAATTAAGGATTGACAAAACACATAATGTGAAAGTCTTGTCTTATTTTTTAAACTACAAAAATTTAAAGTTGAAAGATTCAATGTTTTATTTTTGTACAAATAGTAAATCACTTATTAAACTACATAGGTAATAAATAATTTTGCAAGTATAACGGAAGAATAAGTTAATATTGTAAATTGAAGGATGCAAAGTTAGAAACTGCTGCTTCATATTTACCTACTTCATTCTTCTTAATGTGTAAAAACTATATTTTCTATTTTTAATCAGAGGATCCTGAAACAAAAGAATCAATGACTTAAAAAAATGATAATACTGTTAAATGTACTAGAAATTAGTTTTTATGTATATATTTTTGTACTTTATATTTATTTACAAATATTCAATTAAACATTATTCAATATAAAATACTTGCCGAATAATTATAGCATTATTCATCTTTTAAGAGGATATCAAAAATAAGTAATAGAAAGTTAAGTAATATTATTACTCTTGATTCTAAGTAATAATTAATGTAACAAAATTACTTTTTCAAAGATTATTTTTAGGTTAAGTAAAAAGTTCTGAGCCTTTTTCATTAGATTTCTTTAGTTAATTATATCTCACAATTAATATATTGTATTAAAAAAAAGCTTAAAGTATACTTAAAGGTTAAAAAAATAAAACATTCTTTAAAAATAAATGTATTGTCAATAGTAAAAAAAAATGGACCTCTCCTTTATTTAAAAAAAAAAAGATTCGAAAATATTTTCTTGAAAAAAAGAAAAGGTGCTTGATTAACTGACTTTGCCCTAGTCTCCACTTACGATAAAAACGGACCTTACCACAACACTAATAACCATTAGTCATGGAAATCTGGTGTATTTTTTAGCTTTCCTTTTTTTTTTTTTTTTGAGCTGATAATCATAGAATGGGTTTTCTTTTCCTCAGCTGTTGCCATTATTATTTAATTTATGAGTAGTGAACTTTCTTTTGTACCACATTCAATTATCCTCGAAAACCTAGTTGAACATTCGTTGTGTGCTCATAGAAGACAAAGATAACTTAGAAAATTGGTTGCAGAATAGTAAGTCCTTGCTGGACTTAGAGTAGAATTGAGGATCGACATCAGAGTAATTATTCCATGTCCTTATTTATTTACTTCTTCCCCTCCTCCTTTGTCACAGCTGACCTAATGAAACGTCACGACAGCTTAGCTGTTCCCCTCCAAAACATTATTCAAATTGTCAAGGTTACCATGTTGATTTTCTTTTTTAAATATGCCAAAATGCACTCGATGTTCATCCCTAATAATCACAAAATAAAAACTATATTCTCAATCCTATAGAGAATGGGCTTTTTTGAGCCATGGACTGATTATTTTTTTTAAATTACGGATTGGTATTCATTTGATCTGCCTTAATAATTAATGACACAGTAGCCATATTTTGAACGTAGGGCCCTCGAAACATGGACTTCAAGTTTTTTCTAGATGACATATTTTATGAAACTTATATTATGTGTAAATGTTTGAAAAGTTAAATCCCCCGCCCCCACATATATATTCTTCCCTATCAAACATCGTGTTTACAGCCTTGAAAGACAATTACCATTTAATGAAAAAACGGAGACGCATTTATTAGTCAATTAGTTCTTATTCACAGAAGTCACTTTAAAAAATAAAATATCTTTCGACAAATAGTAATAAGAATGAGAATTCAAAAGTTCTTCAAACCCCGATACCTAATGGATTGCGATTCGATGGTTGAAAATCCCTGCTTTAAAGTGTATTTAATGCATGAAAACAATTTCCTTATTTTAAACCAATGACAAAGAGTATGTTCTTAAACTTGGAGTACAATAATAGACTGAAATATCATAATGATGTAATGTAAGGAAATATATTGACTAAGTGATGTGACTAAATTGAATAGCTTTATTACTTGAGTTATGAAGAATTTATTTCTAATTGATAATCTTAAGAGTTTTTTACCATCCAAAGCTGCTTTCATTATTCTTCAATTATTGAAGAGAAAACATTTAAGTATAAAGTAATTACTAGTGTGTGGGCTCATGAAATACGAAGTATAACTTGTAAATATTTGTTAGAAAGTTGTAGAATTTTGTATTTTTAAACCATACATAAGCCGTATAGAAGCAGGGGCGTGCGCCGGGGATGGGCTGGAGGGGTTATACACCCCCCAAATAAAAAATAAAGGTATTTTGCTAAATTTCTGTGAATAGCCATAGATTTTTGAAATTTCCATAGAAAAATGTAATATTTGAAATTTTTTTGTAAATAGCTGTGGATTTTTGATTTTTTTTCCAATTTTTTTTCAATTAATTTTATTTTCTACAAAATTCCAAAAAACCAATTGCCCCACCCCTCCCCAGTGGACAGCCCTGAGAAGTACTTCCTTTCAATGGAAATTGGAATAAAGGGGCCGTTTAGAATTAAGAAGAGACTCAATTAAGTCTCTTTCATAATAATAAAGAAGAAAATTAAATGCTTTTTAATAAGGGGAAAGTAGGCGAATGAAGCAAGTATCTTAAGGCTATATTGGCTTTTATTATTAAGGAAGGGAGAGAAAGTAGATCCCTTTTAGAAACCTATTTCAATTCCCCATGGTTGAAGGGTTAATTTTTTGATACTATGTATGTAAACCTCAAGGCATTTTAAAACTAGGATTCATTTTTGATAACTTCTTACATTACAACACATAGGGAAAGAATTATGTAATAACTACAGCATTTTGTTGGTGAAGAGACGGTTTAGTTGGCACAAAATTCATTTTTTGGCATATTAATCAGCGTGTAGAATTAATATAAGTTATAAGGTTTTTTTTTGCAAAGTTCCTAACAATAAATAACTTTTTAGTACAGATTTCATAACATAATTTATGGTACTTAAACTTTAATACAGGGTTGTAGGAAACAATTTTGCGAAATATATTTCGAATATATATAAGAAAAACCCAATATCATTGAATTTTTGTGAAAAGGCTACTGCCCTATCCACCTACGGTTAGTTAATATCAATTTTAAAACTGAAAGCTTGGAAATTTAAGCTTTTTGTGATATAATTCTTTCTGAAGAGGTCTCCAATGGAGACAAAATCGATTATATGTTAGTGATCCTCTAAAGATCTTCGTTGTACTGTGTTGTTTGAGTCAAGTCCGTCTTCTTCAAAGAAATCAATTTTATTGTTGTCCATTTTCCCTTTCAACTTCCTCTAATCTAGGGGCAGTTCTAGGGCGAATTGGATAGTTGCGACTAATTCGTTATCCATAATTAATAATAGTAAAAAAAATATTTATCGATATAATTGAAACAACATTTAATTATGTCAAAATATAACTTTCAAACCATTTCAATATTTAAGGTTTATGTGCTGTTTTGTACTCACAACAAGTTATAAAAAAAAAAATAATACTATGTGAACCAACTAGGAGGGCTTAATTTACTCATTGACTTCAAACACTAATATTGAATTGAATACTTAATCTACTAACTAAAAAATTTATTTTATTTTCAAAAAATAAAAAAGTTATACGATTTGAAACTAATGCTTATATGGGTTTCAAAATAAAATTAATGAACATAAAAACAATTACTACGAGGTTATAAGTTCAGGAAATATTTCACAGATTAGGCTTTGGCGTTCTCACCACCCTGAAAGAGCCATAGCTACTGCAGTATTAATTCAAGTCCTGTAACACAGCCCGAGGTAATTTGCCTTAAACTATTTTGTGTCATGACTTTTTTGCCTTTATCCATATCGCCTTAGGACATTTTGCATTAAAGCCATTTTCCCTCCAGGATATATAATATTATAGGTCATTTTGGTTAAAATTGATGAAACTTTAGAATAACTATAAAACGCATTAAATGGTTGCTTTCTGTTGGAAAAATAACGGAATCATAGCCCAACATTTCAATGCACAGAACAACAAAATCTCACTGTGTAATGAATTCGAACCAGAAAAAAATGGATAATAAAATTAATATAATAAGAAAAAAAAAATAATAAACACGGCAACGATTCATATAAAAGAATTGCTATTCCCCCCCTCCATTAGTAATTATCATAGAGGATATGGATTATTCATATTAGAAAAGACATTTTATGCATTTTATAGTAATAAATATTAAATATTTTAATTTAGAAAGTTCAAAGGGAACATCAATTTCAACCAAAAATAAACAATAACGACGTATAAACATGATTTATTTACATATTAAGGCGAAATATCCTTGAACCAAAATGGGTTTACGGCAAAATTACCCGACACCATGAAACACGGTTAGTAGAAACTTGATAAAAATTGAAGAATACCAAATAGACCCGCTCTTCCCTTATGTCACCTGTATTTTCATTAAGATGACCCGTCTTGATTTATTTTTGAAGAAAAAGGAATAGAAGCTTTTTCTTTTTAAAATAGGTCGATTTCATATTTTTGAATTTTTTCATTCTTTGTCCTCCTCTTTTTCCTGGATCTCTTTTTGCATCCTGTTCGTGGTGTTTTTATGAAAATCAAGAAATACTCTGTTCCTCGGGTCATGTTAAAAATCGACTTAAATATAAATTTAAAGAGAACGAGATCCAAAATATATTTGTAAAAAAAACAATTCAAAATGCTAAAAAAAACTAAGTTAACCATAGAAAATATTTTACTTCATTATTAAGTTTATTAATTTCAAATATTAAAAACAACATCCCCTCCTCCTAATCAATGGCTCACTTTTTTTAGAAAATCAAAATAAGATTATCTTATTTTCATGGCCTATATCTATATAACCTTAGATAGAGTCAATTAATTTAGTGATTAGTAGAGTTTTTATTTTTTGGATGCCGGGAGGATTACCTAATTTCTAGTGTTGGGTTTCAGTCTGTAGATCTTTGACCTGTCTGAGACCGTTATGATTTAACTAAGCAACAAAATTTGGGTTTTGGAACACCCGTTGACTAAAACCTACACTTATCATTGTTATTAAATTCATAGAATACGAAAATGACTATTAAAACTTTCAACTGCAATAGGTTCTGCCTTATGAGAAATCACGTTTTTAGAGTATAGTTACGATTCAGAATAAAGTGAAATAGATAAAAGTTAAAGGTAATACAAATTGATTAAAAAACATTATCCTACTGTTCAGTCGAGGATTATAATTAAGTGGCTCGTTTGTACCTAGTAAAGAGAGGACATTCTCAACGATAGAGCTCCATACTGAGCACATCTTCCTCCAATGTTGACCCAATCCAAACACTTCAGATGGACGCATACAAATCTGTTTAGAGAGTAATAAAAAGAGCCTTGTGAGGGTGATGATACCATTTTTGACACTAACAATGAAAGAAACCCATTCACTCCGTTGCAAGACTCTCTTTTGAGTTCTTTTGAACCCTTTTTGACACTTTTGGCCCCCTACATTCCTGATGCAAACACTCTCGACTTCACCTTTTGGGTGCATGTCAAGGGGAAGGCCTGCAATGTTCTACATCCAAACACCCCCTAAAAGCCACTGTCAACCAGCACTGGGACGCCATGACGGAGAAATACATCGACAGTGGGGCCAAGCCTTCTGCCCTCACCTGGAAGCTGCTGAGGGTGGCTACATTAATGATTTAGAGAGCTCTGACACACATCTATTAAATTTCAGTCTACGGTCTAAGATTGGTGTCTGGACTAAAATATCGATCTGGAAAAAAATACTTAAGACCAAACCGAACAAAAAATTCGACCTTGGACTGACTTTCAACACTATTAATAAGTAATTACTATCAAACACATTTCCTTCCGTGAGATTATATGTGATGATGATGATTTAAAGGTTTAATCATTCTCTCAAATTTTCGTAAAACTCTATCATCTCTTAAAATGTAATTCTTTCAATAGATGAAGTAATTAAAAGAGATGAGTCTGCTTGAAAAATATTATTATTATTTTGGCAATGTAATTTAATTTTGTATAACCATGAGAAGAATGTGAAAAAAGATAATAAAATTATTAATTTCAAACTCTTTTTCTCATCTTATGACGTAGTGTTGGTCTTAATATAATATGATGTTGGTTCAAAAAGACATGCATTGTGTGAAATAGTTATGTCACAGTTCCCTTTATTGTATCTGGCAACCTTTTCTCTGAAAAGAAACGGGAAAAAGCCACAATCAGTTGGTGGTTCGCCAATTCTTCTCAACTACAGGGTCAGGCAGCAAAAAAGTGGAATCGAGAGGTACCTGGACTTCATGACCTCTGTCGGAAGGTAGCGTGGGATCCTTTTGTATGAGGAAATTCTCAAGTCACCCTTTATGGGCCGTCTCGATAGTCCTAGCAGATACAAAGAATTCGTTGGTAAGGTGAATCATCGATTTTGTGGGGTCCTTCTTGATCTTCTTTTCCAAGCTAGATAGATCTGGATCCCTCTTTAAATTGTACCCTCAACTTCCTGCGTTCCTGTAGAGGTGTTCTCCATTGTTTTTTCATCTTGACCACCTTGAAAATCAGCCTTCTGGAGTACTTCACAAGGTCCATAATCCTTTCCACCTCAACTTCACCATCTATGAGATCTTAAATGAGCTGCCTTTGGATTTTTTCTAACTCATTATGAGAAGCTGACGAAATGTTTATCATACTTTGGTTATGCACAAAGGATGGCTATACTAGAATGTCAAAAAATAATCACTATATTTGCTTATATTTTATTAAGAAATTTAACATTAAATAACATTCTACTTTTTGCTTGCCAATATTCTATATAATAATTATTTAATGATAGTCTGGAATTGTTCACGGTAGCTTAACAAGACCTAATTTGAATTCAACCAATCAACGTCCATAAAACAAATTCGAGGAAAAGAAGCAGAAATGTCGACAGCTAAAAACTACTAAAAATTTTTGTGTTAGTGAGGTAACACCGTCGAGTTAGTATCGTTCCAAAATACTTTTCCGTCCTGTCTAAAATCTTAACCCTACAATCTTTTTGAGATGAACAATAACACAATTGCAATGGGGCTCCCTTCAGTTGTTTACACCAGTTGACACTTTTCAAAAGTGCGTATTACTACGGTGTTACCTTTATTGCATTTAACTCAGAACCTTTCCTTAATTTTGTTTCATAGGAGGTAATTGTTCGCAACTGATACAAAAGTTGATCTGGGAATTTTCTAAGCTAACATGTAATCAGATCGTGATTTTTATCGCATGTAATGACCACACAAAAGGAATTTTCCTTTTTTCTTCAGAAAAAAAAAAAAATTGAAAATCATTGGTACTTAGTTCATTTTTTCTAACTATTCGACAGTTCCTCAATAATAGTAGGAATTGTTCACAGCTTAGCAAGAGCTGATTCAAGTTCAACCAGTCAACTTTCAGATTACTACCAATAAGGGGAAAAGGAATAAAAAGATCTACAGCTGACAAAGAAATACAAAGTATTTTTTTTATATTAATCTTGTTACATAAACATTTGGCCGGTTCACAAAATCAATTTTGTTGTAATTCTATATTTTCTATGGAATCGCCATAGCTCTTGGACAACGCGCTCGGGATTAGTTATTTTCTTGAACTTAATGTATATACGTTCACGCCCAGGTGACTTCTAGAGAAAAAAAATATACTTTATGTATATGGATTTTACCAAAAGATTCCTAGGTGAGATGGAGAAAATGTAATATTATAATGTCTACTTATACTTAATCAGTGCAACTTCATCTAAGGAACATAAAAAAAAAAAAATCAATTTTACTGAAATTTATATGTTTTCGTACTTTTGCTCACTGCTTTTGGATGTGAAGAGTATACAAATTTAATATATTTTTTTTGCCTTATAATTTGCCAAAACCCTGCTTCACGGGGTACATATATTTATTGTCATTCGTATTTTATATTTACTTTCCTTACAGAATATACTTGATTACCTAGCGGAGCAGACGTATGCATTTTCCTTTTAATACCAAGATATTATAATTTGAAAAACGTATATTTTCATATGTTTTAGGATACAAATAATTGTCGACTAATATGCCCGTCAGACAAACTAAAACAAAAGTAAAAATCTAATAATTTGTTTGGAATTTTAATAGTAAATGTAGTATACAGCTATAGGAATGGTTTTTTTTCTTCACAAACCACGTGTCACTTATGGGATTAGGGTCTGGCTTAAATCACGTATATGCTTGTTGGGGAGATGGGCTTAACTTAAAACCAGGTAGACCTGAATATTATAACCGAAAATGGACATAGAGGGATCATGGTACAAAAATTCAACAAAAAAAAAGTCTTGTCCTTCTAATTTTTAGAAGACCCTTTATAAAAAAACCAGTTAAAAATAAAATAAAATATTATCTTCCAAAAAAAAAGCCCTTTTATAAATATTTCTTTTTAAATTCCCTTGAAAATAAATGTCAAAAGGGCCCTGCATTTTATTACATTTAATCTGCGTTTTAAGGGAGATAACACGTAGTTCTAGGTTCTTTTCTAGACCAATAAAGGAAAAACAATAGAATCGTCTCTAAAATAAATATATTTTATAGGGATGTATCGGGTCCAAAATGTTGACATCCCGTCTAATTTTGTCCTAGATTTTACGGGTGCATGTAAATTGGACGTATAAGCCGTTCCATAGAACACTCTTTCATAAAGGACGCCATCATAGATATTTTCCATTATAAATTGATACTATATAATATTCCAATTCTAACTTATACTTTAATTAGGCATAAATTAAGAATAATGACAAAATATGCATCTGTTATAAATATACTTAAAGTTTTACTTAACTAATTCAAATGGTAAACTGAGATACTTTATTATAACATTAGTAAAAATGTATGTAGTCTTGTATGTAGAGAACGGTTTAAAATTCGGGACGTTTTTCATGAAATGAAAACAGGGATGAGATGGGACTGGGCGGGACTGATTTGAAGTCCCATATAAAGGACTGATATAAGCCTAACATTATTTAATAACATTATCTTGTAAACCGAAAACGATAAAATTGAAAGATGAGATACAAAGCAAATATCGATATACTTGGTTCAAAGTGTACCATTTCTGACATTGATTTGTTTGATATATTATGCATTTAAATAGTGGAAGAACACAGATAATTTTATTGATGGATTCTTAGAAAGTCAATTATATAAATTACTTTTTTGGGTGTCTAAGTGTTGCCATAGTAGCAAGAATATCGGAATAGTAATATATTTTTTCTTAGAGATATATACAAAGATAATTGTGATGAACAGGTTTTTTTGTGAGCCCACAGGTTCTGCATTTTTTGAATTCTGTATCTCGGGCAGCAACATTTTATGTAATTTGAGTACTATAGAAAATTTGACAAAAACCCTTAATACATTTTTTCTTGCCTCACATATTTATTTAAAATTTATAACTTTATTTAAGACATTGTCTATAAACAATTTAACTCATAATCAATTTACATATATCTTCTAAAATCTTTTTTAGTGTGACGTAAAGAAGGTTACCACATCTATTGTTAGTGATGCAAATCATGTTTATTTTGGGTATGGTAAAAAAGAAACTGAAAATCAACATGGTAACCTAGACAATCTAAAGAATGTTTTAGAGGATAGCAGCTTAGGTGTCATGACGTTTCATTACATAATCTAGAATCAGTTGTACCAAGGGAGGAGGGGAGAAAGAAATTACCAGGGATGTTGGCAAGAATTACTCCGATGTCGATCCTCAATTTTACTTTGAGTTCAAAAAGAATATTTAATTGGGGTTTTGAATATGGTAGAAAAGGATGTTGACTACTCAGGAGCTAAATAGTAATTACAACAGCTCAGGAAAAGAAAATCCATGCTTTAGATTACCCATTCCATATAAAAGGCCAGCTAAAAAATACATCACTATCTATCATGCGTGTACACGTACTACATGATTAGAAACTGTGGGTTACTTTTTTTTACATCAACAACTCTCCCTATCAAAATAAAGAGGTTTTGTGTTTAAAATGTGTCTTATTTGTAGGAGGGAAAATAACATGATAAATGACTGGCATTTTCTGCCCCCCCCCACTCACACAAAATTAACGTTTTAGATTTAAAATACCTTTTTATTTAGCAAGGGAGACTTGTCAAGGTTTGAAGATTACAATATATTACTTTGCAAAGCTATTAGAAATATATGAGATTGTAAATTTCAAACACTATCGCATAACGACAATTGATAAAACAATTAGTCTCACAAATATGGCAGAATCCGCCATGCTCAACCCTTACATTCAATTTTGTTTTCCAAAAAAGGCAATCACATCAAATTCAAAGTTACCGTTTCAATGTTTGGAAAAAGTTATACGAAATTAAATGTGCTGCATAGAAGCATAAAAAAGATCGGACTTGTTTAAATTTATCACCTATTGTGTGAGGTTTGGAAGCCACTTTTGTTCAGTAAGAAATATACATTTAAAAGGATAAAAAAACTTAATTACTTAGGGATTAACGGTTTGATTATTTTGTGAAAGTATGCAACTTAGTCCAAACTTCAGGTAACCCACGGGATAAATGTCACTTTATATATCCATAATAAATAGAGTTGACATGTTTGTATTGAAAAAAATAGAATAAGAAAAACAGTTGTTACTTTTGTTCTTTTTTCTCTTTTGTGCATTATTTAATAGGTTGTCGTGGTATTAACTTCTAACTCTTAAGTAAGGATTATTGCCTGTAATTGGTGTAAATTGTTTAAAAAATACATAATAAAATATATATATTTGAATTTAAAAAGAATTACAATATTTTCTCTGTAATTAATACTATTTTAAATGTAGAAGGTTCTCTTCTTTATACCCGTAATTCAATTTATCTCTCCCAAATCATATAATAAGCAGATAATATTAACAATTGTCTCAATTCAGTAGTACCATATGTCTCGTGGCTGTTTTTTTCTCTTTTGCACTCATTTTTTCCTTACAAAAATGTCAACTCTACTAATAAGTGCACAATATGAGCAATAATTATTCACCATCAAAATGAAACTTAATTGATCGCTTGAAATTTGATCATTTTTTGATGAATAGTTTTTACTTTGTATTAAATGGAACCACTGAGCAAAGGAACAATATTCTACGCGTAGTTAAAAAAAATGGTTCTTTTCCTTCTTTTTCTTGAAAATAAATATATATTATATATATAGGTATTGGGAACATCTGTCCACTTTCGGTAGAGTAAAAAGGATTCAATTAACCTTATTTGAAGTCTAACTCAGGACATTTTAACTATTTGTGTGGGAAGACAAGCTTAAATGTTCAAGATATTACTATATTATTTTCCGTATTAGTCTTCCCTAATTAAACTCGTATGGAGTTATAAAAACCATACGGTTACCATCATTACTTACACTACAGATCAACACCATACTTAATTTAAAATAAAGAAAACTCGGTATACAATAATGTACTCCTTTATTTTTAATAAAAACGCACAATAGAAATTTTAGAGCTTCAATTTGAATAAGATTTATGAAATGTTTGTATTTTATAATGTTGAAATTGAGTCAACA
Organism: Lepeophtheirus salmonis; assembly: GCF_016086655.4. Lineage (NCBI taxonomy): Eukaryota > Metazoa > Arthropoda > Copepoda > Siphonostomatoida > Caligidae > Lepeophtheirus > Lepeophtheirus salmonis. Next base: position 26,756,038 of record NC_052132.2, read on the forward strand.
TTTTCGAATTCGAATTTTTGAAAATTTCCCCTCTAATATTTGATGTTGTTTCTCCTTTTTAATACATAATTAATCAACTCTTGGTGTTACTCTCAATTTTTGACGAGCACACTCATACGTAGTTACTCAATACTTACATGTTCTCTACACAAGAAAATATAATTATTTTGAGAAAAAAAATATGACGTGATGAGTCAGATATCAATTTAGGTCGTTGTTAAAGCTTATTTGAAGTTACATTCAGTTTTTTTAATATATAGTACTTCCCATATTTTTTCCTTCATAAATATAAGTTGACCTAAACCCCTACGAGATTTAATTCATGTTTACGTACCGCTATATACAATTCTATAGAAATACTCTCTTCTGCCTTCTTTTTTTTAATATGATGCGCACGCTCAATTGTATTGTTCTTTATTAGATCAAGTATCAACAAAAAAATGACTTGCTTTCAGCAGAGCTACAGAAGACTTTGCTATATTCATAAAAATTTGAGAAGAAGGAAAAATGAGCTCATTCAGAGTTTAAAAATTAACTCCTCTTAATTTGTACAATTTGATTACACAAGTTACAACTTGTGTAATTTATTTTTCCCTATAAAAGTTAAAAGGTTAAAAGTTAGTATAAGTTGAGACAACAACTAAAATCGAAGAGATGCAGTACATATAAATATATACAAACAAAAAATATCTAGGATTCGGTGTTATTTTTAGAAATACTTAACATTTTATAGATCTTGATGCCGAGGATGTGACCGTGATGATAGAAGCAAACTCGGAAGTTCCATTGGAAAGAAGAATTAAAATTGTCTTATCTTATTTTACATCGTTCGGAAAAAAGTCAGGATTGTAAGTCAACAAATCAAAGACTGCAATTCTCCCGATTGGCTTATGGCATCCGGAAAAAGGTTTAAAAATTCATTTTAGGCATTAAATGGGTGGGCTCTGGTCCCTCAGAATTAAATTGGCTGGAACAAAAAACCAGAGTCAATAATTTTATAAAAGGCTGGCACAATATTAACCTTCAAAAAAGAATACACCTTTATAATACTTTTGTTATTCCAAGTGCTTTGTATAAGGCTATTTCTTACCAATATTAGTGGAGGATGCCATATTAGAGGAACTTTTTGGCTGGAGAATCAATAATGTTAATATAATAACGGCGATAACTCTATTCGGTGTTTTCATCAAAAAAAAAAAAAAAAAAAGTATTCCTAAAGCTGGGTCGATAGGGAATGCTTTATTAAATGTCAAGAGTTACCGAGCTAAGAATATAACTGTAGGAGAACCCGTGGTTGCAGAGGAATTGCAAGATATGGAGCGCTCGAGTTGAAAATCCCTAGGGCAGTCAATGGTACTTGGGACTGGCTTCTAATATCATTAGATAGAGTACATAAAAAGCATAAAGACAAGCAAATTTACGATAAATATTATGTTTGTTTTTTATTGATTTTTGGTGCTAATGTTTTTAATTTTAAAATATGAATATTTTATGTTTGTAGGCCTGAATCCGTTGAAGAAATTTTAAATTGTAATGTTTAATTATATTTTTGTAAATGTATTTTCACCAGAAAATTTTAGATAATTCTAATTTTTATAAATTATTTGTTGTCAAAATAAACTGTAAAAAAAACAAAAAAAAACAGGACCACTAAACAAAATTATCGTAAAAAAAGATTTAAAATTAAACATATAAATATAACATGGATGCTGCCCAGAGACGAAATTTCTATTTAAAAGTCTTAATGCAGTCATTCTAAAAAGTTACCACAATCCCCCGAGAAAAGTAATTACATCATAACCTTGCTACGATGTTTTTTTGTATTGCTTGATAATAAATTCCACGTTTTTATAGTGTTTTTTGAGACAGAGGGAAAAAATTTAATTAGATCAACGGCATATTCGCACCATGAGTCCTGCAGTCGTGGAACTCATCAATGAGAATACAATGTACCTCGATGCAGTATATAAAATAAACGTTCCTCAATTCCACGCCACAAATGATCGATCCCTTAGCTAGTTTTTGGGCTATGAGAGCCTTGCAATTACATAACACCGCTTTTAAAGCCTCCTGCTCATTGGAGCAACGGTTACGACTGAAGGGAACCCCAAACAACGCCGTGGCCTTTAAGCTGTCTTTGTCAGTAATTTTTATATTTAACTTTATCAGTTCCCTCAAAAAATTTCTATACAATCCTCATCGTTAAATTATTTGCTGCAATCTTTATAGGGATTAAAAAATATGACTGTTCGTTGAAATTTGGAATTGTGAGGTAAACTTCCTTCCATCATAGATACCTTAATATCCTTATTTTCCATTTTTGTGGTAAGCCTAGTTTGGAGATATAATAGTCGCAAACTGTTGTTGCATCAACAGATCATAGTGGCTTAAAATTAAATTTTGAATGCCAAGGGACGAGGAGCAGATGTAAGGCTCCCCTTCCTTGCAGAGGAAAAACTAACCTTCCAGTAAAAAAAAATGTTATGTGGACTCATGTCATATAGTGTCATGACTTCATCCCTCAATTCAATTCGTTTGAACTTTTCAGGTGCTTGAAGAAGGGAGTTTTTTTATATTTTTGTCTAATAATATTCACAGTACTATTTGAGACTTATCTCGTTGACTTACTCTACATGACTATGTGAGCTACCGCCCATTCGCTTGAAATATCCCCAATGGCACAATTAGATAGATTTGATGCTAAAATTAAAATCCTAAAAATTGCAGCATTAGTTAAATGAAATCTCCACTCCAAATTAGTTCTTCTAGTGACATCAATAAATATCTCGACATATATTTTAAGGAAAATTTTAGCCAGTAGAGTTAAGCCATCCTCCAATTGCGAACGTGTTCTCTTTAGAGCTGGAATGTAACTATAGTGAAAAAGACACCCTAGCCATGTGTCATCTTCCGTCAACGCTCTTTCTGCCACAGATGGAATACCTGTAGTAGTATAAATTATTTTTCACACTCATTTGGTATTGTAAAGATCTACTCTCAGTAATTAATGTATTTATTTGTAGGTGAATAATTATTAATTGGGCGGAAGTATCTGAGTAAACAATGGTTTTAAAGGCATTTGTTTTCTTTCTAAATAAATTATACCTTTGCCTAACTATGTGTATAATTGTTCAATAGATTGATCGTTTTGACTCTCTATGTATGTATTCCATAATTATATAAGGGTCATGTGAGAGTCAAGGATCCCAGTTATAGGAGCCTCCAATTAAAAACACGCGCCTTATATAGTTAATACTTGTAGATCTTGACACATGGTTTTCAATAACATCTTCTGTGAATGCAGAAAAGATGGTGACTACATGCCAAGGATAGGGTTGCAACATTTTAAAGAGGGATAGATAACAAAACGAGATTGTTATTTTTGCTGGATAGACAGTTAATTTATTAAAGATCTAAATAAACCATGTTGTAAGGCTTGCAAAAAGTATCAAATATTATTTTATTGACAATGGTTTTTAATTACAAAAATCCAGAAAAAATATATTTAAATCATGAAATTTAAATAAAAATAATAATCAGTTACAAATCCTTGATTTTTTTTGTATTAATCTACATTCGCAAACTGTTGACACAGTACATGATTGAGGATTTTTTCGAACAAGAATTTCAATTTAATATATGATTATGTATTTTTCCAAAAAAAAACATCCCCATTTAAAAAATTGTATATCTAATATATCAAGGCATAAAATGCTTACTCAAAGTATTACATCAAGTTCTGTCAGTTAAATAATAAAATTAAACTATAGCTTGTTATTTAATTTAAAATAAGTGATAAATTAAAATTGTATCATCTTAGTTTGACAGTTTTTAGTCTTTTTATTTTATGTTTATTAGTTAATTTGCACATTTTATTATTTAACATATTATTTAATTAGTATATTATTATGAACCCAATTTTTTTTAGATAAAAGTAAATAATAATCATAACAGATGATATTTATGACAATCCTCTCACAAAAAAAAAAAATATATATATAGAAAAGGTTGATTAATTACTAGGCTTAGTGATTAGAGTAATAAAGTAAAATTCTTCGATTCAGTTTAAAAACCTATGTACTTGCGCACACCTATATTGTCTATTCTTCTTTATTACATACCAGGATAAAGACTCTTCCTCACGACTCGGATTCATGTCGAATTAAAAAAAAAATATGGCCAAATATCACTTGACATTAGACAAAGATTGGATAGTTCAGACTATGTCAAGACCAATAAATTAAGGGATCGAGACTAAGACCATAAAATATCAGGGACATCTGCAGGGGGAGGGGTGGAGGGGCTTTAGCACCCCCTCCAAATAAAGGACTTTTGGATTATAACTAATTAATTTAATATCTATATATTTTTTGAATTTTATATATGAAATTTCATGTAGAAATTTTTTCTAAAAATTCCTGCTTTTTCTTAATAAAAAATTGAAAATTTAATACTTGATGAAAAAAAAAATTTCAAATTTTTTGTAAATAGCTATAGATTTTTAAAAAAATGGTAAGAAGAATTTAATATCTGAAATATTTTTTCAAATAATTTAATTTTTGAAATTTAATTTTCCAAATTTTTTTCCAATACATTTAAGTTTTTGAAAATAGCTATGGATTTGTGAAATTTTCCTCCGAAAAATTTAATATTTGAATTTTTTTTCCAAAAGTGTTTGAATGAAATTTAATTTTAGGAATTTTTTCCAAAAAAAATTAATTGTTAATTTTTTCTTTCTAAAAAATTAAATTTCTCCAATTTTTTCTAAAAATTTTAATTTTTAGATTCTTTTTTCAAAAATATTCCAAAAACCAAGCCCCCTTCAAAAAAAAAAATAATAATATAACCATGTGTATGCCCCTGAATACTGGTATTGTATTTTAAAAACAAAACAAAAACAATTAAACTCTCTTTTACTGTAATTTTTGATCTTGTATTAGTTTCAAAAAATAAATTTCAGATCTTCTTTCGAATAGATGTTTTTTCAAAATTTTTAGACACCGTTTAACTTTTGGTGCCCTAGAAAATATTCATGGCCACTCTCCCACTGGTTCTATTACATTTTGTGATGTCTCGCTGTATTGGCTTATTCACATACCTACATGGGAAAAAAATATTTTACTAGCTATAATATTTTATTATAAATGTATGTATCTAACCAATATTAATTAGTGACTGTTTTTCAGACATTCAGAGATGCAGATAAACTTTGCTTTATTAATAAAATATCAAATAAGTATTCGTCTGCATTTTTTTTTGATGAAATGCATTTCCAGTGAATAATCTTTTTTTTTTGCATACAGGGTAGGTCAGCAAAAGCAGGACTGTTAATTAATGTTTATTTTATCATTACTATGAATAGGTTTGTTGAATATTTTTTGATATTTTGTTTCCGCCATTCTTTTTACATAAACAAACTATAATAATAATTTTGTCTTTTCATCATCACAAGCAAGCAACAAGAAAAAGACAGCGCATAGCAGATCTCTTAGATACTGGAGTTGATGTAATGAAGATTACGGACATTGTTAAGGGTTCTATGAGCCTGGTTTTTAAGTTGGGCAAGATAAAAAAATGGACAAGACCTTTTCAGGATGTCAGGAAGTGGAGGGCATAATTAAAAGAGGGATACGAAGTTGTTGTTAAGATTGGAGAAAAATATAAAGGAGGATCCCACTAAGTCGATGAATCCCCTCTTTGGGCTATTAGGACCATCAGGAGGGATATAAAGCACATTTTGGGATTAGATTCTTTCACAATTATCCCACACCACCTTCTGATAGAGGGCAACAAAGACAGGAGGCTGGAGAGGTGCAAGAAAAATGGGTCAATTCTGAAAATTTTCTCAGGCGAGACGATTTTCACAGTTGATCAATTCTACAACTGCCGACACAACCGCTGGCTTTCGGAAACAAAAGAAAAGGTTCAAGGGGTTTACCACACCAAATATCAGTCCCGAACAATGGTCTTTCCTGTGGACTCGGGACAGTACCCCCTCTCACGCGTCCACCAAGTGCCAAAAATCGCACAGATAACATGGCTCGATTCTGGTCCAAAGATATATGGCACCCTTCCTCACCAGATTTGAACCCGCTGGACTTTTCTGTATGGGGCGTTTTGGAGAGAGAAAACAACAGGACCTCACACCCAATTGTGTACTCATCAGAGTCCTACGTAGTGACTGAATGGTACAACTTATAAGTGGGTTTATTCATCAAGTGCTGCATGGCCTTCAGGCGACGTGTTAAGGCTGTGATTGATAATGAAAGTGGTGATATTGAGTGAAAAAAGTTTTGGTTACCCTTGTCTACAGGTTTTGTTAACATTTTTTTTTGCCTATTATTGTAAATACAAAAATATTGATGGTTCTATAAATCCATCTCTCGAGTCCACGTTTTAATTTCCTACTCTGTAAATGCCAATAGGAGCTTGCCAAGTGCTAATATATCGGCTGGCAAAAAGGGTATAGTACGACAGTATAGTAGTTTGATTTTCTTACATTAATGATTATCGCCCATTCTAACAAATATAAATTTTATGAAACTCTAATAATGGGATACAAAATAGTTCAATCAACTTATTTTCATTATCGAACGTCAAAATTATAATATACCAATATATAACCAGAGATAAAATAATATACAGTAATACCTTCACATAAAAGTTTAATTCTTTCACGGGCCCGAGTTTGTGTATGTCAAAGCAATTTATCCTAAAAGAAAGAATTAAAAAAAAAAAGTATTACTGCATCTTTGTTGATGTTCATTGCTGCTGATTGAAGATTTTAATCTACTACAGCCTCACTATGCCGAACTGCCAATTGAAATCCCTTTGTTTGCTCTATGTACTTCTTTCTCAATGGATGACACCCTTTTACTAGCATTCCCGTTTCTAAACTGGTATTATAAATAAGCATACGGAAACTATGTATAGAGTAAACAATTATTTAAAGTGAATAATAGTCTTAAATGTTTTGAGTTAGTACATCAAGAGTAGTATATGTTCTAAAATCATATTTAATGTAATGAGTTTTTCTGGAAGTCAAAATGTAGTTTTTATAAAGGTTAAAACTCTGCAACATTAATAATTATCTTAAATATTTTCACATAAATTAGGCTCCTTTATTCCTTTTTTTTCATGCAATTATAATTGAAGTATTTCCACACTAAACTTTTGAAAATAATGAGGGAACCTTGTTTGATAAACACTTGACTCTTTAACTAATTGAATGATCATGATGAAGAAAAGTAAGAAAAAATTAATAAAGTGTTTACCAATGAAATAAGAATATTAATTAACGATTGGATGTCCTTAGGGATAATTGTGGTTGATTAAAAAAATACCTAGGTATCTGTTGAAATTAAAATAAGCGTAAAAAAATGCTATTTCTCATGATATAATTGGTATAATTACACAAGCTCATTTTGGTGTCAAGAATTAAGGATAATAAATGTATTAATTAATTATGGAATGGAGATACACAATGTTAGGTCTGTTTATGAATAAAGTAAATACATACCTACATATCGTGAGATCAGAACTAAAACATCATACAAAATCATAAAAGAAGTCTCAGGGGGACGCTCAAAAAATCTAGCCAAAATAGTGCTCCTTGTAGTAATAGAATCTAGTGGAAAAGTTTTGCCCCATACTTGTTCAAGCCCAGAGCTCTTGGCCATATTTTTTTATACTCTGGATTTGGGCCTATTACGCCAATGGGAACGATTTATGGCAACAAGATGGTGTTTTTTCTTACATTGAAATTAAAACACCGGAATTCTGCTGACATCAATTCAAAAATTACTTAAACAAGTCAAAGCGGCCTCATTCAAGCCCAGACCTTAACTCCCTAACTATTATTAGTAGGGTGTAATAGAAAATAGGTCCAACACTATCAGACAACCAACTTTTGAGGCCCTAAAATCAGCCATTTGGGATTCTTCGTCCAGCTTTCTAACAAACGAAATTATCCGGGCATTTCAAAGTTTCCGACCTTGTATCTCTGCCTTTGTGGTACACAATGGAGATTATATAAAGTGAATAAATCATGTATATATGCCATTTTATTCGATTTGGGGATTTTTTATTCCAAGTTTATAACAAACATTAAGAAAGATTAATTTTTGCATATAAAGTTATTTATGTAAAACGTTTGCCTTTAACTTATGATTGGATTCTGTACCCTCAGATTTCAATATCCATCTTGCACATAATCTATCAAATAATATATGTAACAAAGTAGTTAAATTAGGCCACTAAGATAATATTATAAAGAATATTTAAAAATTATCGTTTATATATAAAGTTGTCTTTTAAATTATACATAACATAGTTATCTATAACCTTCCATCTTTTATTACTTTACTAGATCCTTTGAAGTTCTAACGACGCGTTTCAAGTAAAAAAAACCAAAACCTTATGGTATCGTTAAAGGTTATATTCGAGACAAAAAAAACTTTTTTTTAATAGTTTCATCATGGTTTTTTTTAGAGCAAGTGGGACGTAGAAGTTGAGCTTCATCTAGGTCATAGAACAAATATATGTCGGCCTTGTATCATTAGATTTCACGAGAAATGTTTTTATCTATGTGTATATAAAACAAATATTTATATATTATTATTAATAGGTACCTTTAATGTTTGTACATATCTTTTGGGTGGAAACAGATCTTTAATGGAAATTTGATTATATGTAGATATAGAATATATATGTTGGAATTTCAATTTTCTACAAAAATGCCAGCAAAATAATAATAATTTATATTGATTAAATAAAATATTTTTTCCGTACATTTTATGTAAATTGTATTTAAAGGTATTTTACTACAAGAAAAATGCCTTTGTTTCAATATATTTAAGAAATTTTAGTGTAAATTATAAAGGACTACCATTGACGAATGTATTAGAGCCTATCCCTCATTTGATCATCAGTGAAACTCTGTATGTATGTGTATTAGACTGTCCCATTTACAGGTTAATATTTTTGGCGTGGTACAAAATTATCCAAATTTTAGATTTCTTGTACCAGGGTTATAAATATAATGCTATGAGTCCCCAATTGTACTCTTTACATTTTTTTAGTATTAGGATTATCAGTTAAAAATACTGTGCACCTTCTTTTAAATCATTTAAAGGTTCTAAGATGTGCTCAATGACTACAAGTTTCCCTATTTTATCAAACATAACACAAGTTAATGTTCCTCCTATTTACTTCAACAACTAAGACTTTAATAAGGGTCACATTTTAATATCTTATGTTTAGTGATGGAAATCGGGTGCATTTTTTATCTTTCCCGTTTTAATGGAGTGGATAATTTAAAGAATGGATTTTCTTTTTCTCCACTGTTGTCATTGTTATTTAACTTCTGAATATTAACTTTTCTACAACATACAATTATATGCAGAACCAGACTGAACATTTGTGTGTGCTATTAAAAGACGGAGAGGAGAGTAATCTTGATGATTTGTTGCAGAGCATAAGTGTTAGCCAATTCTACTCAAAGTAGAATTGAAGATCGATATCAGAGTAAATCTTGCCCATGTCCTTGTTTATTTCGTTCTCCCTTGTCAAAGGTAATTGTAGCTGATCTAATGAAACGACATGACAGCTAGGCTGCTCTCTTCCAAAACATTCTGAAAATTGTTAAGATTACCACATTGATTATCGCTTTTTTTTTTTTAAACTTGGCTAAAATGCTCCTGATTAGAATCACTGGTTATGCTTGATTAAAAAGGGAAACTGTACATCATATAAGACTTAATAGACGCCTTAAATTATTAACTGATAAACCGAATAATCAAAAATATTAAAAACAAAATTTTTTACTTATAACATCATATTTGAACGGACGAGAGACCTAAAAATTGACGAATATGGCCCCAAAAAATTATTTGTTCCAAACTGAAATGGTCTGTACCACAATAAGAATGCTCAAAGAGACCTTAAACTTTGCCATAGTCTATTTTTTGATTATCTCTGACAAAAAGGTATTTTTGTTGGAGAGAAAAATATTGCCCCGAAAATAGGACATTCTAATGTACATATGTATATGTATGTAGGCTAGTTACACTAATTTAATCATTTCCCTTCACATACATAGTAATAAATTAATATCAATTTGTGTATGTTTGTTAAAAGACCTCATTAAATATTGTGTGCATCTATTTAAAAAAGTAATTACATACACGACATAATATTTTATAATTTGACTTTGGGTTCTTCGAGTGTCAACGTACTCTTGAGTGATGATTGCATGCAACATGCTGTCTACTTCTTATCCCGCCTTTTTCCATAGATAAGACATGATGTGAGTCTAGATGTTTTCTTTCTCCAGGAGAAATCGTTCTTAGTATTCAAAATCTCATACAGACATACTTCTAAAATTAAATAATTTAGGCTAAACAGCATCTGCCAATATCTATCAACATCCCACATCAAAATATAATAAAAATCGGTTTTTAGAGTTTGGTTCTTGTACAAAAAAAAATTTGATATTATTGCTATGGATATCTGCTAGTGATGTGATTTTGATATCAGTCTAGATTTTAAGGCCAATTTTTTTTTTCCAGCTAAACAATCATTTTTGTTTCAAGATTCCTCTCAACTCTGATGACACTAATAAAGTCTTGACTCCTCAAAATTTTTTCTAATTCTATGTTTGCAAATTTTTGGGATTTTTTACTTCTCCCATGTTGACTTTTGCTACACGTTTTTGAACCTCTCTTTATCAAATGCGTACATCATAGCTTGTGTTCGCAATTTCAAACACCCTCCTACTCTCATACGTAGATTGTACATTTGTGCTATGGATATCTGCTAGTGATGTGATTTTGATATCAGTCTAGATTTTAAGGCCAATTTTTTTTTCCAGATTTTTGTTTCGATTCCTCTCAGTCTTGACTCCTCAAAATTATAATTCTTTTCATGATGTTGCTGTTATGAAAAATAGCTCAGTATCTAGATTAAAACTAACTTTTTATAATCCAATAAACACGTCAGTTCATTTTTATTTTATTGGTATCGATCCCTCAAAGAATTACTCCCGAGTATTCTGATGTTGTTCAGAACCTAATCATATTAGGCCATAATAATTTAAAAAATATACAAAACTACTTCTACGCATGGCTGTCAGAAATAAAAAACTTATATATTTTATATAAATGTTGAGTACAAGTTGCAACTTGTATAAGTAAATTGTACAAGTTGCAATTTCTTTGTCTTAAAATACATTCTTTAATTACGGCATTATTCATTATAATGACCAACAATTAATTCATACTATCATTTCATTTTGATCTATTACATTTAAATGGATATTATGTATTTATGAGTAATATATCTGTGGGCATTTGAACGTTATAATATGCCAAATAATACTTATATTCTAGTTATTTGTATTAAAATAGTCAAAAATTATGCAATTAATGTTTCAATCATCCATAGAATATTCAATTATTGCATAATCATCATGTCAAGTACTGTAAACTCTTTATAGCATTGTTGGCTGTAACTTGTATAATTTTAATATACAAGTTGTAACTTGAATGCAACATAAATAAAAAATATAAGCTTATGAATAAAATGTGTAAAGGACATTTGAAAAAAAGTGAAAAAATGAGAAAAGTTTTTTTTTAAAGAAATGGACATTTGAAATTTATTTTTCTACAAAAAAAAAAAAAAAAAATTGAAAACTACCGGTTAATACATCTAAAAAAGGGCTATGACACTCTTGCCCCTATGAAACTATTGAAGACTTATCATTTCTGCCGGTTTCGTAGAAGTTCATTCGGGAGCTGCTCAAGAGTAATAAAAATAGGGACTTTGCTCATTGAACATATTTTGAATAAAGGGCACTCATTTTGTCTTTTCTTTAGGCTCCACTTACGTTAAAAACGGCCATACATATCACATTGATGCGATAATAATAAGTTAAATAAAAATAAATCAATTATTCATGGTTGGTTTTCCCATAAATGTTTATTTCCTTGGCAATCAAAACAGTTATTAGACGACGGTTGGATCGACGATTTCCATTATTTTATCCATATTTTCGAAAATTGGCCTTCTAGAAGCATCCAATTGGTGCAACTTTGACATCAAAATTACCAAAACGGAATCGACGAAACCAAAATAGCGTGCAATTGGGTGTTACAGTCTAAAGATCATAAACATTATTTATCTTTTCAGCCGCCTCGCTTGTGTTTTTGCCTTTATTGAAGAAAAACTGTAAAATATGGCGTATTTTCTCCTTTCTAGTAGACGTTTATGACTCACAATCAAACGATCACAATTTTTTTTGTTAGTATGATATATTATTATCTTTCTAACACCATTTATCGTAAACCGATCGTGGGATATATATTACTATATCCATCTGCTGGAAAAATAATGAATTTCTTTTTACTATACCTATTATGGTAATTTTTCTTTTAAAATGAATATCAAGCATTTTCCTGTTGAATTAACGTATTTAACGTTGATTGAATTTCTTAGAATAAATATTTGGAGGCACCTACACTGCAAAAATCTATTATTAAAAAATTGATTAATACTAGTCAATTGCTCTCTAAAAAGAAAATGAATTCAAAAGAATATAAAAACATAATCATTTATATATATACAACATTGGTTATTGATGAGTCCAACTAAAATAGATACCAATTAATCATATGTTTATGATTGATGTCCTGCGCTGAAGAAAAATATAATTGGAATGAAAGAGAAGTCGTTTTTATTAATTATTATTATTAATATATAGTAATAATATAAGTCTAATCGACTGATGGAAAATGACCAAAAATCAATTATTTTTCTTATCCCCAAGGATGTTCAAAAGGGAAATAGCATCATCATGATCTACCGATCTTGGTACTCAGAAACATAATTATTTTTCTGATTTGCAATGAATATGAGTAGATGAAAATTCTTCAATAACAACATAACATAAGAACGGAGAAACTGTCTTTAAATGATTGATAAATATAAGAAAACCCGATGTACAGTAATACCATTTCTATACGAGTACTCAAACACATGAAACTTTTGAGATACGAGCTAGATTTTGAATAAAAATTTGCATCGATGTAAGAGTTTTTATTGGGATGCAAACAAGTCAAAGTTTAAATTTTAAGGGTGGAACGAATTATTTTCTATAGTGATATCTTATGAATTAACGAGCTTTGTACATGAACGAATTAAACTCGCACGTCAAGTAACTTTCTGTAAGTAGGAAATATTGTTTTGACAATATGGATTATTTGTTCTCAATAATAAATCATTTTTATTATAAAAGTGTTTGTCATCCCTTGCAATTCCATTCATTAGATAAAACCACATGAGTTCTAGGATAACGATAAATATCAGAAAGAGTCCTCCATTTTCGTGAAATTATTTAAATAAAATTTCTAAATTTATTTCCAAAAAGTAAAAGAAAGAAACAAAAAAGACCCGTACTTTTATCTTTGCCCAAGCCCCTCTCACACTAAAACTAGCCCTGTTCCCTTCCCATATTTGCATTTGGTACACATTTTTGTCATTCCTTTCCTTATATCCCTTTTGGTACCGACAGTATCTTAGCGTTACATTCATTTTAACCTCATATATTTCAATAACATGACAATTATTACTTATAAATCCATGAAAAATTTATCTTCACTCTTTTATGTTCAATAAAAAAAAGAATACAGTTAATAAAACTATTTTTTTTTCAAACAGAAAATGATATCAGTTTTCTGAACTTTGATGGGTTGACATTGGATTAGCTTTTGCTAAGCTGTTAACAGTTCCTAGCAATAAAATAATCATAATTTTATAGCTGGGAATAATTGTCTAAATACAAATAGATTTTGAACCTTTTTTCTCTTTATTTTTGTAGAAAAGGCTGTAAAAGTATCTTCAGTACTATTAAGAATGATAATTACATGTTGAAGTTTGCCTGAATAGTCTTAACCTGATAGAAAAAATTAAGGCCGTATTTGGAATCAAGTACTTAAAATTTACTATGTACAGTTTAGTTGGATCTCAAGACACAAATATGTGTGGTCTTGTTGGTCAGTGTTTTCATTCCATGAAAATAATCCAAATCTAGAATTAGACTATCCAAATAGATTTAAAGGACTTTTTATAAGATTTCAAATCTTCAATATGATGTTAAAATTGTGTTAGTGCTTTTGGTATACCATTTTAGTACATTAGAGGTACCAAAGTACTAACGCTTTTAAAATGGTAATTTATAAATTTTATGGAGAAATATTTGTACACATGGGCAACTGTTATTTAAATTTTATTTGGGTACGTACAATGTACATATTTTGTTATTAAATTAAATAAATTTCAATGTTATACTAAATAGTAGTCAGCCTGTACTAAACAATTATTGGAACCTATACTTGCAGTTTCATTACGTCATATAAACAATTTACTGCCAATATCTTAACCTCCCTCCCACCTCAAAAAAATGTCCTTTATAAAAAAGATAAGAAGAAAATTTCTTTAATTAACAATGTCTCAAATTTATGAACTGACTATTTTATACTTTTTGGTCCAAAATAATTGGAAAGTAGCCAAATACCGATACCTATTGGTATTGTGACAAGTTATTAGATACAAAGAGATTTGCATGGATTTAGTCAACGTGTACATAAAAATATTCCTCTAATAACTTCTGGCTAACTATTTTTGAGAGATGAAATCTCAATATGAGGTTAATTTTGAACCAAATATAGCAAAAAAAAAAAAAAAAAAAAAAAAAAAAAAAAAAAAAAAAAAAAAATCTCAGATGCTAGTTTATGTGGAGGAAATGAATTATGTTTCTATGAAGAGCCTTCACACACTTAAAGACCATTTTGATGGGAATAGAGTTTTTTATGTTCGGCATTCACCATTAAAAATTTTAGAGAATTAAACTGAGTTGTAAAACGTGATGAAATATAAAAAGCGGAGATTAGGATTCCCTCTTTTTATTTCTAGACCTTGGGAGGCAACTCAGAATATATATCAGCACTAATTTTAGTGCAATTGCAAATGCAACAAAATGGGTTTTTGTTTTTAAAGATATTCGAGAAAGAAAATATTGATTTAATGTTCCAAATACAAATTAATTATAAAAAAGGGTAATGGTTTTGTATTAATTATATTTCAAGGACTGACAAGATATATAATTTGATGTAATTTTTATTTTTTCTAAATGAAACAAAACATAAAGGAAGTCTGGATATTATCACAATGGTTAAATTAGAACTTTGATGAATATACATCACATAAAATTAGTGTAATTTTATGTACAGGACATATTTAGCACATAAAAGTCCATTCTTATATAGCTTATGTTATGAGTTTTATAAGCATTTGATGAATTGACATCCTATATCCGTTTATTTGACAATATTGGATTAATGTGTCAAGTGCAACATACATTCAAAATGGCACATCACTAAATAAATCTCTCAAATTGGATCAATTCGTTATCCATTTGAAAAGTCTTTTTGGTATGTAGGGTTTAATGGATTTTATAAAGGCCTCAAATTATATAAGTAAAGGCAGAGACTACTAAAACACTTTTTCCTTCCAAAAAGATTGGATTCAAAATAACTGAGCTAATTTCATTCCTCAAATAAGGATGATGTAGACACCTTTTCAGGAAGGTATTAGGTTCAAAATTTACCTTTATTCTTCATGTTAACAATTCATTTCTTTCGATAAATTATTTTTTTTTAGATCTCTTCATAGCCAACTAAGATCATGACTTTGAATAAATCGATACTAGACAATAAGTCCTTGTAAAACAGACTCATGATCACGGATCCGTAAAGTTGAGCAAAAAGTATGGATAAATGGCTGTTTTGAGATTAAAAAAGGAAAAGCAGTTTTTGCTGGTTCACGTTTTTCTTTTCTGTTCATTTTTTGCCATCAAATTAATGCATTTATAAATCCATCTCTCGAGTCCACGTTTTGATGCCCTGCCTTGTATATTTACGATAAGGGATAATCAACAAGGAATTGTATTCTTGTCTTTGTAGAAACGGAGCAAAAGTATTATAGCTTATTAATAAAATAAACCATGACGTATCAAGTGAGACGAAGGATTCGACAGCTGTCAACAAAATCAATTGGGTATTTTTGTGTTAGCGAGGTAACTCCGTGTCAGAACAGGGGAAAGAAGAAAAATAATTGGGAGCCGAGACAAAATACAATGATCAATGAAGTTCACCATGTTATAACTATTTAAAGTTCTTTAAAAAAGAAACATTAAAAGGCACAAAATTAGTTTATGGCAGTTGGCCAATCCTTCCCAACTATGGAATTATTATTCAATAATTATTTGTATTTCGTCACTGTTTGAAAATAAATAATTCGGATTCCAACAATTACCATTCAGATTAGAGATAAGGGGAAAAGATGCAAAGAAATACAGTTAAATATTGATAGTGAGGTAACACAAAGAAATACAGTCGTAAATATTGTTTTTTGTTTGTCAATTCTTCCCAAGTGGGTAAATGTACATAATTTTGATAGTTTTTAAATAGTAATCTTGAGATAATAATAAATATTTAGTTAATGATAGCCGTGCAAAATTCCGCAGGATCTAAAAAAACAAAGGACTTACCCGAATTGTTTGTTTTTTGTTTGAAAAAAATAAAATAAAAATATACAGCTGCTAACAAAAAAGTAAATTTTTTGCAAAAAAATTCATATATTAAATTTTTTGGATAAAATGTTTGAAAATAATATCTATTCTAAATAAATTAATTTTTTTGGAAAGAAAATTCAAAAATCCACAGTTATTGAAGAAAAATTAAAATTCCGAAAAAAATTTACAATATTATTATATTTTTTAGTCAAAAATTCAAAAGTTCACAGCTAATCACAGAAAATTAATATTTTTGTAAAAAAACTCCAAAAATCAACAGCTATTTTCAGTAAATAAATTTTTTGGAAAAAAAATTTCAAATTCCACAACTTTAAACTAAAAATTAAATTTTTAGAAAAAAAATCAAAAATTCACAGCTATTCATGAAAAATTTGAAATATTATACTTTTTGAAAAAAAAATCGAAGATTAAATTTTCTAGTAGGAAGCAAACATTCGGGGGCTACAGCACCTCCAGTCCACTCCCTGTGGACGCATCTGGCGTGATTGGCAATTTTGCATTCCTTTTTATTTTCATATGTAGATCTGCACGAACCTTGTCAGTCATGGAGTTAGCTTCATTTCCCATCAAATATCCTATAACAAGTATATATAGACCGCATGATTCTTCCCTATTTTTTTTATGCTTTATCATCGTCCCCCTTTTATTGGATATGAGATGGAAAAAAACATCTGAACTTTTATCCCCACATTTACTCTACTTATACCTTGATATGAGCCAACTCACATCATCCAAGGAAATAGCAAATAAACCATAAAAACAACTTGGAACAACCAAAATAATAGTAGTAATAATTGTATGTGTTTTTATATATATAATTGACACTGAGAGAAAAATGCCACTCTCAGTGTAAATCAGTAGCTCTTACCCTTACATAATAATCATAAAACATATTATTTTGTTATGACTCCATGTATTTCAGAGTTATATATCTACAGCGATACACACATAAGCTATTATGGTTCTAGGGGAGACCCAGAACTATTGCAACAGTACCTTTTTCTCGAAAATCAGAAAAGCTACATATAATTCATACTATTTTGGCGAAAAATCAATAATTTATGTCAACTTTTATTTGAGATAGCGGATAAAAACTGATTTTGAGGGAGTAAAAGTAGTTTTTTGAAGGAAGCATATTTTAAATATTGAGTTTGTTTATTCATACTTGTAGCTGTAACTTACATCATTTGAATTATTCATTTGTTCGCTGTCAGATGAATTACCTAATTTAATAAAAGTTTATTACCCTGAGGGGTGAATAAATTTGAAATATTGTAACGCTCAAAACAAAGCTAATAGTTGCGACTAGTGCTTTGTGAGTCCTTATTTTATTTCTATCTCATTTTGTCTGGGTCTGGTCCAGTTCAGTCCTAAAAACTTATAAAGTTTGGTCGTTAATGACATCACTCAGCTTTATTTCTTTATTTTTTTATATAACTACAATTTACATCAAGCATGTTTTTTTTTAAGGCAGAACAGGACCTTGAATAACTTTTTAGAGTTAATTTATCCGATCTATAATGGTCTATATAATAACGATAAGTGATTTCTAATATAAATCTGATTATATCTTTATCTACTATGAGTATAACACATTTAAATTTAATAATTCAACAATTTGAAAAGTCTAGTGATTTATTCATAAATAAATATTATTTAGTCTATTCTTCTTAATTTATAACTCAAATTCGATATTTTTTAACTTTTGCAACTGTCCATAGTTAAAACGAGAGTTATAAAATTGGACAAGTCGTACTCAAATGCAATTTATAAAAAATACATTGAGTTGTATAACTTAAAAACAGTTTTAAACATTTGAGTATTATGCTATAATTTTGCGAGTCTCAATCAAACCTACTATGAGTAATTGAGACAAAAATACAAAAGTGTAACAACTGTCCTCGATCTAGCTATTATACATATTTATATATAGAGTAGAGCAAGAAGAATTTAAATTCTTTAATTCGATCTGTTGAGAATGTAGGTCGTTGTCTTTCTTCTATATTATGTCTTTGCCCATACCTTGTAAATTCAATAACCAGTCATATACATATGTATTTATAACTTAAATATATTCAGTAGGGAGGAATACAGATGAAAGGTTAAATGCTGGGAAATCCCAACAGAGAAGATTCAAATCCATACTTAACAACCATTTCAAGCTGTACTAAAACAATTTAATTGAAATGACTAAAGTAGAGCACAATCAATGAAAATCACTGCCAATGTGGATGTTTATTAATAAATAGTAAAATTATCCGCCATTGCTCAGAGTTATTAAGGGTTGACAGACATACAAAAAGAAAGACACACTTTGTTCTAATAATATAGAGTGTGTCTATATTATTGGACTTACATGTACTCACCTTTTCTTCTTTAAAATGGCGCCTCATTGCTGCATTGTTATTCCTCAGATGAAGTAGTAACCTAGTTTTAAGATATTAAACGCACACACAAAAAAGGAGACCTTGACAACCAAACTATGCTTTATTATTATAAATAAAGTTTAGAAGATACCGTCCAGCATGATCTTTTCACTGTCTGTTCATTTGTGACGTCAGTGAAAAGGCTCTATAGATACAACTCCAAGTTGTCATTGTTTTTATTTTTATTTTTACAAGCTGTTATCATTATTCTTTAAATATTGAGGAGATAAAATCTAAGTATAAAGTAATGACTAGTGTGTATTCTAATGAAAAATCAAGAGTTATGGTAAGTGTAGGTCCTGGTTGGACACATATTATAATTTATTATCGACGAGTAATTCCTGCCTATGTCTTTGCGAGTTGCTTTATTTTCCTTCCTCCCATATCTGCTTGTTACTATTCTAATAAAATGCCATGAAAGCTAAGCAGCTCTTCTTCTAAATATATATTTTTTTAAATTGTCCTTTTTTCGGTTTCATTTTTTTTATGTTTTGAAAACATGTAGACTATATGGTTTAGAACTATAGTGACTAAACGCGCCTATTAGGTAGAAGAGGTTCTCTTAACCATGTGAAATCGTTTTTCCAAGGAAAGACCTTGTTTTTGAGATGAAATAAATGACGTTACTTTATCATTATTCCTTGTGACATGTTGAATTTTGTCTTTCTTTTCTATTATTCAATTATAAGGGTTGAATTATTGGAGGTTTGATAGATTTTTATATAAGGTATCTTTAGCACCCCTAAGGGACATAAATGTTTTATTGTATCCAACTAAATTTCATCACAAATGACTAATTTAACCACTTGGTTGTAAACATACAACATTGGTACTACCCATAGATATAAAAAAATAATGAATTTTTAAAAAATCCTATTTAGCTTGGGATAAATAGGAAAGAATTAGAGGCTCAAAAGATATAATTTGAAAATTTTGTTAAATATAACTTAGTTTTTTATTGTTTTGAGCACTAACTTGTCATCTGTCGAGGCTTTAAAAAAGTTTCCATGCTATTATTTCAATATGCTATGTTTTCATAAGATTAAATATATATATATATACATTTTTTTAGGGGGGGGGGGGATGGAGACAATCAAATTTTGCCCTAATATTCGTGACTATCATTTTAAAAAGAAATTTTCTTAACTTTTTCGGAGGAAAGACACTCCTAGATGACCTTTTATTTGTAAAATACATTTCTTCATGACGTTTTTATAAGTATATATTTTCGGGGCGTGTCCTAATCTTGTCAGCTGTTATCCCCTGTACTTTCTCTTTTCTCATTGCTAAGTACAAATTCACGATTTACGAACCAATCTTGCAGTTCTATTACGTATTTTGTAAAAATATTCGAGGGTAACCCGCTTACCTCAATTTAATAGTTTATGAACCAGTTTGTATCTCTAACATCACTAATCCCTATGATTACGTCTGACTATAAGTGATGCAAGTGCAAATAATCATAACAAAATATTTCCTTCCAAGAACATAAACAATTAAGGTTTCTCAAGAAATAGTCCATGGGTTTTTATGATCACATAATAATTTATGAAATGAGTTAGATGGTGATGTTTTCAATTTGATTTTTTCCTTTTTTCATTTCTGTTACAAGGTTATTGTTTCCCCTTCATTTTATTGCTTTTTCTGTATTATAATAATCATAATATGTTATTTCCTTTCATATAATTCGTTCCTTACATATTTTGACAAATAAATATATTTATTATTTATAGCAATAAAACGGAAATACTATTCTGGCTGGATGGGCCCTGTAGGTTTTGATGCATATCATGAGACAAATTATATACACTGTACAAACATAGTTGCATAGACACTTTTCCTATAAGTAATATGTACGTATAAAAAGATAGGTTTTCATTATTCAGGCTAATTAAATAAATGATTAGTGTTGTGTTAGTCAAAGTTTCTTCGGTCCAGTCTATGATAACCGTTTTGTCTTTTCTAATTTTAATTTTTACAAATCTGAGTTTCAACATAAAACAATATGAGATCCCAAAATGTAAATATTAAAGATGAGACACCCCAATGGCGTTACGAGGGATCAGGTTGATCTTTTTTTGTGGGACTATTTTTACTCGGATTGAGTGACTTATAACATGAGTTTCAACATAAAACAATTATATTGACAAAATGTAAATATTAAATCTGGTGCATTTTTAGTTTTCTGAAAAAATAAGACACTATTTCTTCATGTTATTGCTACACTATTTCTTCTTTCCCTCTCGTTCAATTTTTCTAAATTTTGTTATAAATATGTCCTTAAAAGATTTAATTTTTCAAAGAACTTAATCTTGTATCTGAATATCTGGGGTCAGGGGTAAAACTGATTAGTTTATTAACGGTTTTAACGATCTTTAAAATAAATGATAAAGTTTAAGAGACCAGTTGCAGGAAAATGGTTAACCGTTTGGTTCTGTAGTGGCTACTTATTTGATCATATTTGGAATGAATCTTTCAACTTAGATTTAACTATTGAGAATATAAATTACTTTGAATCAAAGAGAAACAAAAAATGTTTTTGAACTTTTTGAAAATCATTTTATTGAGATAAGATTGTCAAAGTGGAAATTCAATTCTTTGAATGACCTAATGAAAGGAACAGTTCCACCCCTCCCCTTTTTTTACTCCTTCTGTGTCATTATCCAAGAATTCTCTAAGGAAATGTAGAGACATAAACGAATAAAATTGGAAGAAAAAAATAATCGATGGCGTAGCTAGCTAGAGGGTAAATCCCATTTCATAAACAAACTATACATGTCTGCATAACAATCTTTAAGCCATCTCATGCAACAAAACAGTCACATATTTTTTATTGGTACAAATGCAATAATATAATATACTAATATGCAGAGTTGTATAAGATATGACCAACCGGTATTTAAAAATATAAGTAACCAATCTCAACAAGCTAATCCTGACAATTTGAAAAACAGCTACAATCAACTAAAAGACAAAGGAAATAAACACAAATCTCACTCCGTATCAAGCCAGGACATTGTCAGTAATTACTTTTATGTCGATTTTCAGTTATACTCAAAGTCCAACAAGGACTTATATTATAAGTACTCAACCTATCCTTCGTTTCACTCTCCACTATTCATGAGTACACGTACTTAGATGTTCCAACTTCAAGAACTAAAAAATACCTATGACAGCCTTATAAAAAACAAATATATAGATTGTCAACATGACAAAAAATCGCACGCGTTTTAGGTCATATTTTCTATAGCTCTACAAAAATACAAGATGTAGCTACACCCAGAGCCATTTTGATTTTGACTCATTCCTTTCAATGTGTATGTTTAAAAAAATAAAATAAAAACGAAGCAAAAATTTTATTTGTACGTAAATTCGATTATCTTGAATGAGGATATGTTTAAAGAAAAAAAAATGTTCTCCTCACGTCAGAATGATCCAGTAGATATCCATATAAATAATTATTTTCCCAAGAGAGACTCCCTTGGCTTAGGGAGTAAGAGCTTCTTTCTTATTCTTCTGGTGGTAAAATGGCCCCCTTGAGATTTGAGGGACAGCGTCCTCTCATTGAATAAATTTACAAAACATATATAAGAAAATTATCAATTTGTTTAAAGATAAATTATTATTAACAAGATGAAGGAGGGGGTGAATAAGGTGGAATGAAGGAGATGAATGACATCATTTGTACACATCAATTCATATTGTTTGAGTTTTTCTATGTAGACAGCTGACAGCTCCCCCCTCCTTAACTTGATTAAATTTACAATTTAAAAGATTTACTTCAAATCTTTCTACTCGCATTAGTGGATCATTTGATAGGGTGACCAACTGCGCCTTTCTTTCCACGGAGATGCATTTTTTATGAATTCATGAAACGTCCGGTTTTATGAAGGACAACGACCCATGTTCACAGTAGATTTAAATATATATATATAAATCAACAGAGCCAAAATTCCAAGTTTCTTAAGTAAAAAAATCTGAAAAAACAACAAAGAAGAATCAATAATTGTTTATTCTTAAATGAATACATTTCAATAAATGATCCCCAATCAAAGTTTCTTCTTTCTTAAAAGTAAAAAAATATGACGACATTAATTAAAAGGAGCCCTTCATGCTGGCCCTTTGCGACAGAGATGTTAGGAAGAGGGGGTGTGACACCTATCCATGAAGTATTTTCATGCCAATGACGTATGCCTATATATAACGTCATGAGCAATAAGTGACACATTGTGTCTCCGGTAAGAAAATAAGAAAGGTCGAATCTAGACGTTAAAAAATATATAACTAAATAGAAAAATGTATTATTTTGTATGCAATGCCTTAGTTTGATCTGTTTATATATACAAAAGAGCGCACCATAATGAAAAAAGTAGTGAATTTTGGTATCGCAGGATATTTTTTATTATTAATATAAACAAGAATATAACTTTCAATTCTCCGAAAAAAGGGTCCGTCGTGGACCCGATTTTTGATTTGAGAATCTGTAATATATCGAAAAATATACTTTTTTACTACTGTTCCTTTAAATTTATCTAGTTGAATTGAAATACTAGATTTTTATCAATTAAATAATTGTAGATTGTAAGTCTATATTTCAACAGTACTTATATCAAATTGCTCTATTTTGCATAATATTATGAGTATTTTAGTCTTAAAGATGCTCACATGTAAATATCTATATTCTTTTTGTACGAAAATATAAGTTGATTTTTTTCTTCATTTGAACTACTCAAATCACTCATCCTGATACCAAGTGTCTCATACATTATTACCATATACACTTTTAAATTTCATTTATTCCGAATATGAAATCTTATTCTATCTTTTAAGTTGTTCACTCATGTTCATAAACTGTTATCATTATTCTTTAATTATTGAGGAGAGAAGATCTAAGTATAGAATAACCACGAGTGCAAGTGTTCATGAATAACGGAAAGAAACATTTAGTATTTGGTAAGAAGTTATAAAAAGTATAAGTCAATGATGGACTATGAGTAGAATTGAGGATTATCATTCCATTAATTTCTGCATATGTTCTAGCTAGATACAGTGTGGGATTTGCGTTTATTTTATTTTGCTTACTCCTGCTTGTAGCTAATCTAATAAAACTTCATTCTTCAAATGTTGAGGGTTACCATCATGTCAATTTTCAGGTTTTTTTTTTTTTTTTAAATTACTGAATGTGCTTAGAATTTACAACTATTTAGATAGTCATACTCAAAGGAGCAACGTCTATCAATCTAGACCAACTTGTTAGGTCATGCAGGGCTCCCTTTAAATCATTTCTAGATTAGTACATTTAATTGAAACAAAAACAACAAAAAAAGATTTCTTTTGGTTGGAAATTATTACCCTTTGCCAACCCGCTTTCTTTTATTACACCAATTTCCTTCAGGTGAGCAGCTCTATGATTCACTTCCGGAATATTCCCCCCCCCAAATAAAATATATATATATATGTTACATAAGAAAATATATTTTCTTATTCTGCACCCTTTCCTCCTTAAATCCTTTAAGACAAAATCGATTATTATTGTTATTACTTAGAATGATACCCCCTTGTGCCACAATGTATTCTAGTATGTAGGTATGTAGACACTGAAATTACATTTTTATTTTATTTCATTTGTTCATATATCCCCATAATATGTCATTTAGGTACCTTATATTCAGAATGATTAACCTAAAGAAAATCATGTTTACGTAGGACTAGGATTAATTAAACGTTCTTATATTCAGGTTGAGGACTCAAAAATTGAAAAATTGTGAAAATCCTGTTTTCACTTCTTCAAATTTTTATTTTGTGCCATTTTAATAGCAAACTTTCGAATCAAAAGTTGATAATTTAACAATTTTCTAACTTTTTATTCAATATGTCCCCTCCAATCTGAATAATGACTTCAATACGGGAACGAACAGAAGCACAACTGGCATTTATAAAGTTCGAGGACAAGTTATTCCACTCCTCCATGATCACAGCCTCCGGAATCGGAGTTAAAGTTGGAGTCGGGCATTTTACTACGCAACCCTGGTTCTAACAAATATGACATGTCTGTATGATAAAAAAAGTAATTACAAATCAAAATGGTAATCCTTACAATTTGAAAAATTCAGTGTAGGAGAACAGCTTAGCTGTCATTAAGTTTCATTAAATTAGATGCGAACAGCTAGAAAATGAAGGAGTTAAACATAAGTCCCACTCCGTATTTTGTAAGGACATATGCAGGAATTACCCCGACATCGATCCCTAATTCTACTCGGACTCTAAAAAACCTTACACTTTTAAATCTACAACAAATAAAAACTCTTCATCTTTACTTTTAAATCTATTCTCTCTCTTAAAAAAATGATAACTGCTTTGGGGAAAGTACATTTATCAAGTTGTAAATACAAAAAGTGTTTGCAATTTTCCAATGCCATGTTGTATACAATTCTACTAATTCATATATAGCATTAGTACTCCAAATTGCTAAAAGTTACTATGAGACAACAAACAGACAAACTTTATTTTAATAATATAGATTTATTTGTTTAATACAGAAGATAACTCTCCAAACAAAAATCCTCAGTGTTATTCTTCATTTTTCAATGCGCACACTTACAAATAAAAAGGAACTTATAGTCAGTTGTAAGATAAAAAAGTTTAAAACGTCCAATACTAACTGTCCTCTTTCAGGGGTCTTTTTTTCCAGAAATGAAATAGTAAATACTTAAATAACTCTTATTTATTAGAAAATATATTGTATAATAAGAAGGTATTTTTTAAAGTATATTTTTTATACTTTAAGAAAACTACAATTATATTAAAAACACTGAAACCCATCACTCATAAAAAATCTCAAATTTGGTGTCCTGTCTCTGGAGTGATATATGTATTATCCCTAAAGTTTTCTAATAAATGAAAAAAAAACTTTCGGGACATGGAGTTTCATAAATGAAAAATTATTGCACGAAGCAAACATAAAAGTCATGAAAAATGAAGAAGAGAGAACAATAAAAATAATAATAAAAGGGAGATAAGGAGAGAGAGAGAGGGAAAAAGACAAATGGGGGAATCAAACCCAGAAAATAATTAACAGATGTTACACGTATAATGAACATACATCATGGTTTAATGTTCATGTTATTGGAGAAGGAGTCAATGATGATTATCGCTATTACAGTGAATACCAGTGTTCATTAGAGTACATAAAAATTGTATTATTAGTATATAAACTTGCTCTCTTCATTCTATCACTAATTATTAGGAGCCAAAAAAGAAAATAAATTTAAAAAATGAAGGAATGATTTGTACATATTTGCAAAGTTGGCAAACCTATGCAACTCCATACAGCAGTAAAAATATAAGGCGTTTCAATAGCTAACGATACATTGTTAAATGTATTTATGATTTTATAATGATTTATCACATCTTTATTGGTGTTGAAACTCGCTCAAAGACTGAGTTATTGTCTAGATCGGTTTTAAGGGATTTTTATACACAGACCTGGACCGATATTTCAAATTCATTCGTGGACCGAAATTATTTTTCTAAAAAAAGTTCGAACATAATTTTTTGTCTCTTTTCTAAAAAAAATTAAAAATACCTTTCCTCCGGTTCATGACTTTTTTTTTGCAGACCCTAGAGTCCATTAGTGAGCCAAAGTTTACTATCACACCGGTCCTGATCAAAGTTGTAACGGATTAGTTAAAATTATAATCCAAAAAGAAACAAAAAAAGGCACAATATCATTTAGTAGTTCGTCTATTTTTTCCCAACGGTTGAGTTATTATCTAATATTTAATTGTTCGGAACTGCTCATAAATTATGAAGAGTTAATTCAAAGTTCAACTAATCCAAGTTCGGAATACTAATAAAGGGATAAGAAGCAGTAAAATTACCAGTTATCACCAAAATGCAATGAAAATTGTATTTGTGTTATATACAATACCAACCAATACCTCCCTGAAGTTGCTTATTTGAATTTACTTATCATAATCATCTTCTAAAATTTAAATTTTCATTGACTATACTGTATATTAGGGAGACAATAAAATCTTTTTTTTAATGGAAAAGTAAATGGCTTAGGTTAAGAAATTGGCTCCAAATTGTACAAAAAAGATTTAATAACAGTTTGAAATGTTTTGAAAAATATTTAGAGGTAGCTCAACGCCCTAAAGTTTTGAAAATTTACAATTTAACGAAAAAACAAATTATTTTCTTGAATACTATCCATATACTTCAAATTAAAGCATTTTTTTAAAACAATATACTGAACTAACTAAATTTACAATATAATATATTTTATGATTATTTCAACAAAAATAATATTTATATGTTCAAAATAACGTCAGTTTAAGTTAATTGAATTTTAGCTCATGACCTTTTTTTATTCCTTTAGCATATTGCAACCCAACTGTTGAACGGATAAGCATGAAAGTTTTAAATAACGTTTATATCACATTAAATTCAGCGATAAAATTTATTTTTTTGATAAACAAAGCTTTAATGAGCTATTAATGACCTTTAAACGGAAATTGACCATTTTAATTCAATTTTAACACAAAAAATCAGTAGTAAAGTCACCCTAGTCAAAGATGTTATTTACAAAAATGGGATTCATTTTATTCTTTTTTCTTGACGATATATCAAATAAATGAAGAAGTACATACTTTATATATGTTTACATACTTAGACACAAGATTTATTCAGCTCAAATTATCAATTTTTTTAAGTAAATTTATTTTCAAACAGGTAAATTTTTTATAATATCATAAATATAAATAATTTATATTTCTAATTGTAAGTTTCAGATAAATGCTAATGCCTTTTGGTAAGTATTTTCTTATTGGTGTAGGGTAAATCCTTCGATGGTCTTCCACTACTTGTAGAAGACATTGAAGTTGTGACTCGTCATTTATTATTAACCTACTATATTCTGTGATGAGCCCCACTCCTTTTTCAGCAAGATTATTGCATACGTGGAGTGAAGCAAATTTTTTTCTGATGCCTCCATGTAGTCTTTCCTAACCTTCCAAAGTAATGGATCAAATTATAAAAAACTATCAGGCAGCTCCAAAATATCCTGATTTTTTTTTTTTTTTTTGACTTCTTCGTGAAAAAGCCTTCAATATTTTAAAAATACTTTTTTATCATCGAAGAAAGCGAGTCAAACGATTTTTTTGTAGGTCCCATCTTTCATTAGGGTGCCCTAGATATTTATTTCTGGTTTTATGGGTTAAAATTAAATAAGAATGGTCACTTTTCGTGAAAAGGTCAATAAAAGGTAAGTAATTTTTTCTTTGAATTTAATATGGCTTAAAAGTAATTACAAAATTACATATTTATCAGTTCAATAGTTTGGTTGCGATATGCTAGAGAAATAACATGAGCTAAATTTCAATCAACATCAACTGATGTTATTTTGAATTTGAATTTGCAAAAAAGCTTACATTTGAGGTATATAGACGGTATTAAAGAAATTACTCGGTTTTTTTTTGTTAAAAATGTAAATTTTCAAAACTTTCTAAACCTCTAAATATTTTTCAAACTGTTCAAACTTTTTTTTAATGTTTTTGTACAATTCGGAACCATTTTTCAACTTAAGCCATTTACTTTTCCAAAAAATTTGATTTACTGTTACCCTACTGTATATCCGTTCAAAAATGTAAAATATTAAACATTATAATAGTATTAATAATTTAGTCTTTGATAAAGAAAAATATATTTCTTGAACATAAAAGTTAACACTTGATCAATATAAAATGTAAAGACAAACCCAGTTTCGCCAAATTGTGTATATTATATACTCAATAACTTTTGAATAAATATTCACTATATCTGGTGACATTAGCAAGTGAACAATAACTTACTAATCCTATGTAAACAAAATTTATAAATGAAAAAAGTTGATAACTATATAGGTACATATATATAAGACTATATAATATGAATATTTGTTTATAGAAGACATTTATAAAAGTCATAAATTAGTTATTTCATTGTGTATATAATTAATTTGATAAGGTGGGTTTCTATTGTAGTAAACAGATTTTGTTGGTACCTTAAGATCTGGCTTAAGCAGGTTCTACTGTATAAAACAAAGTATCGTTTGTGATCGAAAAATTTTATTTGTTCCTTTTATCTGAGGGCCACCAACAGTAACACTGAGGAAGATTTGTTGATGAGTTTTAAGTGTAAGTCCTTGTTGGGTTCAGAGTAGAATTAAGGATGAACATCGTAGTGGTTCTTGTGTTTATCCTTTCTACATACGGAGTAGGGTTATTGTTTATTATTTTCATTTTATAACTGCTTGCAGTTAATCAAATAAAACGTCCGACAGCCAAGATGCCCTTACTGCATCATTTTGGTGGTATTTTTTTCTTTTTACATACGTGGAGGTCATATTTTATGCAACTCTATAAATATTGATATAATATTCTAGATTTATGTTTTGTAGAAAAGGGATTCCGCACATAAATCTCTACCTAGTGCCTTGATCACGTTTAAGTCTAAGCCATGTGCCCTCTTTTTTGGGAATCAAAATATGGTCACCCTGTTTTATCCTGTTTGTTAAAATTCCAGAAATTTTGGTGGAATATTATAATTCTGAAAAGGATGTATAATAATTTTTATACAATACATAACCTATTATATATCAATGATTCATCACTCCCTATTTTCTCGTTGAATAACTTTCTTATTAAACCAGATGTTCTATTCCTTCTTTTGATCAAATTTCATTCTCTACATGCGAGTCCATAGTCCTCCTCATTATCCACAACAAGTGTTCAACCTTTTAATCAATGTACTATATATATAATATCTAGTATATATGTTGAATAAAATTATGTTGGTGTTAGTAGGACGACTATACCGTGATTGGGTGTGAATTCAATTATTATTCCTTTATCTTTAGGGTGGTTCTTCTAACTGTATCAAGCTTTGAATATTTAAACATTTGTTTAGTTATTTATGAGTGAATATAAAAATAATGAAAATGTAAGAGTACTTCGACATCGGTATTCAAAAAATAACTATCTCGACGACGTCTTAGGGCTATGTACTTTTTTGAAATATCTTGGCTGCTTGAGAATGAGCAGAGCAAGCAACCATGTTCTGTGCATCATGTTGAGCGCCAGGCATCTGCTCTTGTTCTGCGTTAATTACGTTAAATGCGGTTTTAAAAACCAAAAGTGGGCTAGCTCATTTCATTTCAGCCTGCCCGAAGGACTTCTAGAGCTTTTGAAATTTTGCAAGCCCTGGATATTTTAAAATAGGTTTTGGACAGTTGAATAACTCCTTCCTTGGCTACTATTGTAATCGAACCTTTGGTCCAAATATTTTTAATCTCTTTATGGACAATCGCATAAATACCGGAATTAAATGGATTTTTTACATTATAATTTAATTTCAAGTCGCTCTTGACGAGTAAATTAAATTTAATGACGTTGTTTATAGTTTGTAGTTGCCAATCATCAAGTTCGTTTGTCTGGCCCCAATATAAGACAAGTTGTTTCACTACGCCTCGAACACATTACTTATAAGCCACAAAGTTCACTTCCTGAATTGTAAAGCTATACTTTCATATCATAAACATTACTCTAGGAATTATGAAAACTATATTGAGTAAGGTAATGAAATCCTCTAAACAGATTTAATCTAGATGAAGTTTGCAGATCGAAACCTAACACTTGTGACACTGTACTTTCATAGCATTAAAAGTAATCAGGTAATTATGAGAAATATTGTGAGAAAGTTCATGGAAATCCTCTAAACAAGTTTAATCTTGAGGCAATTTGCAAGTCAAGACCAGTAAAATTTGAAATTTCTAGGAACATGGTATTGTCTGCATTTCAATTTGGCGTGTATCTCATACATGTAAATATAATAAATTATATTTTTATTTTGTTTAATAACACAAAATAAGAAGAACAATATATTACTAAAAAAAGAATTATTTTACCCAATTTCATGTTTAAGTTTTAAGTTTTTGTGGTGGATTATAATCTTTACTTTGATTATAATATTTTGCTATATTTTTGATTATAGATTTTAAGGACAAAATAAATCTCGAAATTCAATTTTGTATTATTTTAGACTTACAATTTAAATCTATAAAGTCGTAAACTTTGAAAATCTCTCCAAATGATGCTATTTTTTTTTTCTTTCTGTTTTTTCAATTTGTGCAAAAATTATGTAAATTTTAATACCCCGTGTTTGCATAGCTCAAAAAAGTACATTATCGGGACATCTTTATGGACATGGTATATAAACCTGATCCAAGAGAATAAATAGTACCTTTCCCCAAAATATCTTGCCATATTAACCCTTGATTGCGTCTCTAAAATATCCTTTTATCCATTTTATGTGTATGAAATTTTTACTCCACCTTTTATGAAATTCTTAGTTTATCTTATCCTTCCTTTATCCATTTGTTTTCAGTTATCCGCAAAAATGTAAAATATCATTAATTTCTGAATTATAACACATTATGGAATAAATTAACGAGGTTTCAAAGTATATTTTTAGGTGTTCTTTGTACATAGATATCCATCCCAACAATGAATATGAAAAAAAAAAAAGATGTAAGGATAGTAGGTGTTAAATGTCCATCCCAACAATGAATTTTATAAAAAACATGTCGTGTCTCATAATAATTTATTAATTTAAAAATATTCTATTCTCTACGTTCTAAAAATCTTTATAATATTTTTCAATTTACTATTTTAAATTATGAGCACACGGGTATAAAATATAATACTAAAAATAATTATATTTGTCCCTATGTGTATAGTATCATATGTAACAACTATTTATGATAGGGAAATAAACATTTGCATAGATAAAATATCTATTTAAATATAGTGGTGGAAGGAAGTATTTACATTCGAATTTGAACGGAAATAATGGAAGGCTTAACAGTTTTTTATATCCAAATTGGAGTCTTTTTAAAGCCACCTAAGAACACTTGATGAAAGGCATCAATTAAACAACTCTCACTTTCATTTTGAGTACCTTTAATGTTTAAATCGTATAAGAAAGGAATGTAGAATTATAGATTTAATGTTGGCTCAAATTTATCTGAAAACGAGACTGAAACTTTTTGAAGGATAGATTTGAAGCTGTGGCTGGTAAGCTAAGCCACCTTTCTCGGGCCATCAATTGTGAAAAAACACAAATAAAATTGTTTATAATTTCAGATGGGTGTCAAATACCATTCACTTTTAGCGTCATTGACAAATTGACAAGTATTTGTTTAATGGTATAAGTATAGTTTTTATTAATGATTATCAAAAATAATTGCTTTTAAATGTCCTTTACTTAGTTAAAATATTTGAGAAAGCTTCATTAGCTATTGGAAGACTCAATTAAACAATTATGCAATCAAATTTATCATCAAAGTTGCTTAAGTTCAATGCCAATAGAGCAGAGCAAAAACATTAGTAAAAAATTCATGGGTATGTAATATTAGTAATTAGTAAAGTTGTAAAAAATATCTCTTACTGTTATGCTAAAAAAACGGAAAAATAATATGCTAACACTAACAAATAAAATAATATTTAGGAAAAGAGAAGCTTAGCTATCATTATTAGATCAACTTTATCCATCTGTGAAAGGAAGGAACTAAACATAAATCCCACTCCGTAAGGACACATTAGTTCGAATTACTCCAAAAGCCGTTCCTCAATTCTTCTCCAAGTCCGATAAGTACTTGCAGCTAATACTCACTCAGAGGTTCTCTCTATCTTTCATGAGCACACGCTCTAATAATTACTTTAAAATACGTATATGAATACTCTTCAAGAATTATAGAACCATGATAATAGGCTTAGAAAAAATGTGTTACTATGTCACTTTTCAGCATATTCTTTTTGTATACCGGGAGAACATGTTTTCTACAACTCTAACGATATGAATCTTTAGTAAATATCCCTTTTGTGTGTAGAAGTGAGTTTATATATATAAATATTCATTCCATTTTGAGAGAGTAAATCAACCGTTCACTAGGTTTGTGAGCATAAACCTATCTATGTCTTTTACACTTTTAATAAAACAATAGAGTACTCAAACGTTAAGGATCATTACCTTAGGTTGACACATTTTATTTTCCTTATACCTTTTGATCTCATTACACCCCTGGATTTAGGATTTTTATACCATACACTCAAATACAATATTTAAATAAGTGGCATTTAAACTCTCAAATTTACATGTAATTTTGTACATTGTACATATTTGTTCAAATTTTCTTTTTATCACATTGATGTATGCGGTCTATCAACATAAAAACATTCTAAAATGATTTCCTACAAAATTACTGTACATTCAGAAACGTTTTTCCAAGAAAAACACAAATTCTTATCCGTTTTGGGCGTGCATTTATAAGCAACAGACGTTCGATTGAAACTAAAATGATAATTTTTGAAAAGGGCTTCTAGACTGGAAGAACCTTTAAATCCCGTTTTTGTACAATATTTGCACCATCTCATTGTAGCAGTTGTAACTTGTATAAGCAATTTGTACAAATTAGAAGGAGTAGTTAATTTTTACACGCCTAATGCACTCATTTTTCCTTTCTCTAACTACGAGATTCCCATATTTTGCATTGAACTCTTTGAACAAGTTATTTACAAGTAAACGGCCTTGTCAACATCTTCTAAAGCAGTCACATATAATAATCTTTTATAAGTGACGTCATGATAGATATTTCACTGTGATGTCATCATAAATCAATCTTTTACAATTTTAACAAGTCTAATTTTGAGTGTAAATTGGCCAAAATACAGAATTACGTCAAAATATTTCCGTTGTTTAAAGATACTTAAAATCTTTTTAACAAATTATAAAGATTAATGGAGTATATATATTATAATTTTTGTGAAAATAATGTCTTGGAGAGGGCAATTTAAAATTTAGGATGTTTTTCAATTACCATTAACAGAATCAAGAAAGCAAGTGCAACAGGACCGATTTTAAGGGCCGTATTAAGAACCGATAGAATTTTAATTTAAATCCATTGTAAATTCCCATCATGAAGGAACAAAATCCCTTTCAAACATTTCCATTGAAAAAAATACAAACTATTTTGTGGAGATAAGACTTTTCTTCTATTTGGATGACAAACAGTGATAATTTAAAGCTATGACGAGGATATATTGTCAACTTTGAGTAGCTATATTGCTTAATGTCTTCTTAGAAAGCAGCATTATTTCGTTTCGTCAACTGGGTGGCTATTGATCCTACGGAAGTTTTCAATGCATGCGAGGCCTTCAGGCTAAGAATTGAGAGAATGGTTTTCCAAAAATGGAGATCACAATGAATAACATTATTGTCAATAAAATAAAGAATAAATTGAGGCATTACACTTTCTTTCTACTTGTAATCTTTATTGATCTAGAAACAGTTCAATCCAGTTCCAATTTATCCTCAAGATCCTGTATCTGATATAATTTTCAAAACTGTTTAAAATAAAACATTAAATGTGTACCGTACATAAATACGGATATATATATTTTTTTTTTTGGATATTTTAATTTACAAAGATTTTTGATTGATTAACTTTTGGAAAAAAACCAGTTATGTTTCTCCACTTTGTACAATAAAGATCACATTAAGGTATAGGAAATCAGAGCATAAAAAGTTATCCATTATATATAACGTACATATATATTGCCTAAGGTCTTGATATGATTCTTACAGAAATATATGATATATTTTAATTACACAGTTCAACAGCAAAATTTCACCAAGAATAAAATATACTGCACTTGGTAGAGTTAGACCGTTTGATTACAAATATGCCTTTATTTTTCTTTATTAATCTCAGCCTTTTCAGAAAAAGGCAAATAGTTTTTGGGATTTTTTGCTATTTTTAGTATATTCACACATTTTTTAAACGCTTGAAGTTGAAGATAGGAATAAATGGCGTGAATATATTTAAGGATTACAAAACTATTTTTTAAATAACAAGAATTATTTAATAATTTGCTTACATATAAAAATAGTAAATAACATTTAGTGAAGTTTAAATGAATACTAATATTTTTCTTTTTTAAATATTGGCTAACAAAAAAGGATCAACTTTGAACATTCATTCCAGGGCCTTCTTCACAATGGAACAACCAGATAACTCTTGCCAAAGAAATGTCATTTGAAATTTGTACTATACACATTATAAAATGAATAGAATATTCTTAAATGGTACATTCATATTGTGTTTTGGAAAAGTACACAAAAGGATTTAATACTGCTTAAAAAATTGTAATTAATCACTGTAGTCGATTTAACGAGTTATATTGTAAATTATTAACATAGTAATGTTGCGTAAAACCAAATGGATTTTAGAATGTAATATTATTTGGTTATATCTCTTACACTTTATTGCTGTAATCATTCAGCGTTCAAAATAGAAATTTTTGCTGTAGGCATATACAGTACATATGGCGTTTAAAAATATTTAAATATTGAAAGGAATAATGCTTTTTATAATTTATTAAAAGAACCATAAAAATTCTTGGCTTTTTCTAAAAATGTCATATAAAACATGAAATAAAACAGAAAATATCATAAAAAAAGACCGTTCAAAAAAATATGATGGTTTTTATTGTAAAAATTGAATGACCTTTATTATAAGTATTTAAACATTTAAAAAATTGAAAGGTATAATACTTATAGTTATGAAATATGAACACAATTGATTAATAAAAGTCCATTAGCAAGCTTGATCTTTTATGGAAAGATTATAAAAAAACATCATTTTAATATAGGCAAGTCAAAAAAATGGTATATTCTTTTATCATAAAAATTGACCTTTTTCAAAAAAGGTAATTTTTGAAATTCAAAGAAATAATACTTATAGTAATGAAATATGGACAAAATAGATTACAAAATATTAAGAAAAGGCTTTTCGAGAGACAGACGTTTAAAAAAATGAAATAAAACATTATTTTCTAAAAAAAAAAGTTATGCGAAAAAAAATTACCTAAAAATGTATGAAGAAAGGCAGCTTCAAAAAATTGGATGGTTTTATATTTGAGTTGTGAAAAATAGGATATCAGGCCGATTTTTTTATAAAAATTAAAGAATCTTTTAATGAAAAGTCCTTAAGATAGCTCTATACAGTGATTGCAATAATATTTTCTACCATCTGCCGGTACGTTAAAACAAATCAATCGAAAATTAAGGTGGTCAATCTGACAATTTGAAGAATGTTGGTGAGGAGCTTCGTTGTCAAGGCGTTTCATTAGATTTGCTGTGGACAGCTCTAAGCTGACACAAGTCCAACTCTATATCTCAAAGGGCATAGGCAGTAATTAACCTGTTATCCATCATTTATTCTACTCTGAATCAAACAAGGAATTACAGTTATAACTCTAAACTAAGGCATCAGTATTGTTCTTGGTCTTTCGAATACTAGAAATTACTTTATACTTTGATGTTCTCACGTCAATATTATAGAAATAATATTAACAGCTTTGAAAAATAAATTAAAAATATTTTAACGTAGCAATTACAAAAAGAGCACGATAGTACAAATACATTTTTTTAGCCCCTGGCTCTGCATGTATGTAGTCATACCATTTTTTTAATGGATTTATTTTAGATTTGTCTATTAATTAAGTATGAAATTCAAGTGGAAAGGATGATTTAGTAAGTTCTCCATTTTATTACATAAAAAAATGTAAGTCTATAGAACATATAAATCATGCCACATGTAATTTGCATAAATAAATTTATATTCTATCTCTCTCACATGTCTCATACAGACACACACATCTTATGGATATGATTTATAGCATAGACAGATTGTAACAAAAGATAGTTGTCAAAATAACGTTCACGGTATGAAACCTTTGGAGTTATGGAGGTATGTTATGTGATTGAATTTAGTATTTATTTTCTTAATGTACTAAATGGCATATTTTTTGGCAATATTTATAAGGTTGAAAATCTAAAAGCATTTTTGAGTTTGGTAGTTTTGTTCTTGTTATCAGCACGTGTTTTTAGTTTCTAAGGATATTATCTTCACTCTTCAACAAAAAAGTGTTTAACAAAATGACGAATGGAGTTGCGAAATACTTGGCCATCTGAAAAATGTTTACTATTTATTTCCATAAGTTGTTATAAGTAATCTTTAATTCTTGATGAGATAAAATCAAAGTATAATATAACCACGAGTGTATGTGTTCATAAAAGCAGCGACACTTTTGTAAGGCTGAGGATTTTGAAGGAGTTATTTTAAGTGTAAGTTCTTGTTGGACTCATAATAGAGTTAAGGATTGACATCAGAGTAATTTCTGCATAGAAATGTTCTTCCTAGATAAAGAGTGGCATTTGTATTTGTTTGCTATCTCTCATAGCTGCTTTTAGCTAATAAAATATAACATAATGAGAGGTAAGAGCTGCTCTTCTACCAACCATTTTTCAAATTGTCAGGGGGTTATCATGTCCTTTGTTTCTAAAATATTGCTTTAATTCGTCAGATGGAGTTGCACTGAATAAGTATAAATAAACATTATATTATTACAATTACTCCATTAAACCAAGGAATATTGTGTGAAGTCCATCAACATAAAGTATATTTCTTTCTCTAGGAATGACTTTCGTACATTGAGTTCATAATAATAATTTCTCCCGAGCGCATTGTCCATGAGCTATGTCGATTCCATTTTTTTTCATACCAAAAATGCATAAAGTTAACAACCCTAAATATCCACATCCTGGGGCATAACTATGACTAGACTTTTATGAAATATGACCTAAACGCGTGCAAAAATTTTAAGATAGATGTCGGAACAATGTTTCTTGCTCTCCAAACCCATTTTATCTATTCTTTAATTCTTGAAAAGAGAACATAAAGCGTATAAAGCGTTCGTATGATGAAACACACAGTAACACAGATGATTTCTTTGGAAGTCAAAGACGTATAATACACCATATTTTATAATAACAAGATTTTTATTTATTTAATGTAACGGAATGATAATATTTTATTTTATATTTTTTACCGACGTAACATATTGATTATTGAACCAAAAGCGAGGCCATGCTTATAAGTTGATATATTTATTAGCTGGAATTGACGCATCTAATAAATTAAATCTAACAAAAACTTTATCTTATGACTTTTCTAACAATAATAATTAAACACTTCTTGAAGGAAATATTCTTTCTAAAACAAACCCCCTAATCATTCATGATTTAAGTGAATTCTTTTGCTATAAAAACTATTAAAAATTAAAGTATAATTCCTTTTTAAACAGAACCCTTAAAATATAGTGGTTTTTAATCTTTAAATAATATTTTCTCATGACTAAATGGTCATATTGAAGCACTTATTTAAAATTTGCATACAATTTTACAAATAATGCATAAATTTTTATGAGATTTTGTTTTAAATGTTGACTTAAACTTATAAAAGTGTAAAAATAATCAAAAATTTCTAATGAAATAT
Organism: Lepeophtheirus salmonis; assembly: GCF_016086655.4. Classification (NCBI taxonomy): domain Eukaryota; kingdom Metazoa; phylum Arthropoda; class Copepoda; order Siphonostomatoida; family Caligidae; genus Lepeophtheirus; species Lepeophtheirus salmonis. The sequence goes on from NC_052132.2 coordinate 26,794,547, forward strand.
TTTTGAAAATCAGATTTTATTTGAATAAATTAATCACAGATTAGTCATCAACGCGTCAATTATTAATATAATTAAATATAGCATTCAAAAGATAATATTTTTCTTGACTTGTGAAATAATCAACATCATTATTTGTCAAAGCCTTTTAACATATTAAAGCACTTGATTTCCTCAATTTAGATATTTGCATAAAGCAATGCACAAATCTCAAAAAGTACTTAAGAATTTATTAAAAGAAATATATATTTTTATACAATATATATATTGTAAATGAATAACTTTCAAGGATATTGCATTGAAAAAAAGAAAAACAATAATAGTAATAAATGAAGAATTTAAGAAAAAAAACCTTACTACGATTTTTGTGCAAAATCTTTTTATAATATCTTCTACATGCAATTTCTATTTCACATTAAATTATCTTTACAACTATATAGCTACGTATATGTACATTAGTATCAAAAATGCTGGAAACTTCATGATATAGAAGTGCTATTTTTTTTCCCTAGCCTTTTTTGCAAATGTAATCATATGAACATATTAGACTGTCCAGTTTTTGGCTTAACATTTTTCTTCCGCTTCACAAATACCTTTTCTGCTAGGAGCAATAAAAAAACTAACTTTGACAAAGTTTTAGGTATATCACGCCATTTTAAGAGTGGTATAGGCCATTTTACATTATTTGGTAATTAAACTTGTGCTAATAATTAATTATTATTTTATTACCGTCATTTTTAATTATAAGGTTTCAATAAAAATAAATAAATTTGGTTTTTATCCCATGTCTGTAAGTTTAAAAATTTTGGAGCAACAACAAAACAGGTAACGGCTGTCCAATCTCTTTTGCACTTGAGTCAGTGCCCATAAAGCTGCAGAGATCGTTACATCTCCATACAGACCACCCACAAAATTAAAATTCCATTACAGTCCAATACGACAAAGAATAACCAAACCTTCCGAGACAAAATATGGCTAACTTCTGGCTTGCCTCCATATAATTATATATGATTAAATATATATCATTCTATAAAAAAGTTTCAGGAGCAATAATTATTTTTCCCCCTAATTTAAATAGATTGCCAAAAAAAAAATATTTTTTAAAACGTGAAGTTAAATATTATTTTATAAATAAAATATAATTATTAAATGGCAATATCAACAATATGTGTGGTGTGCCTCAAAAGCTGTTTAAAGTATTTTACTCTTTCCAATATCCTTCCTTCGATTACGACATTTCCCCCAAATTTACTTGTTTCTTCACATTAAGATATTACTTTTCTTTGCACAGTAATTACAGTAAATAAATTTCATTTGATAAAGTTGGGGAAAAATAATTGATGGGACATTTACGTGAAACGATAAGCTTACACAAATTTAACTTTAAGATCTTTAGATGAAGATAAGCCTTTTTTTTTTTCAAAAAGTATACCTTTTTTTTATTTAAGGATGGAAAAGTCTGATTTGACAACCCCCCTATAAATTTAAATGAGATGCATTAAAAAAGAAAATATATATAGTGACAAAATTTGTATTGAGACGGTTATAATCGACTCGAAAAGACATCAGCTGTTGTTGGTGTGTTTATGTTGTAATAATCTATAATTTTTTGTTCACTCTCTCCCCATTATTTTCAAAAAATAATTATATAATTATAACATACAGTGGGTGTATATAACAGTTGAAGTAATTTGAAGCAACACTCGCACCATCAAGCAATCTATACTTATCAACCTTATAAGATAAAAATCTTATAATTCAGGCACATGGCCATTCGAATTAGTTCTGTGGAGGAATAAAAACGAGAGAAAGGGATACTGAAGCGTTAACTGTGATCAATGTTATCTGATCTCTTGATACACTCTGAATTTTAAAGAGGCAGAATAATACTAAAACTACCAATAGAAGTAATCAAAGTTAAAATAAGATTAAACCGGTATAGAGATCCCTTTCAGATCTATTGATATATATCGCAATACATGAAATGAACATTAAATGCAATAGCGTGTGTTAAATGAAGTATAAAGTGTTTTACATTTGTACAACTCGTATAAGGAGGACATTTACAAAGTATATTAGCCAGTTTTTTAGTATTTTTTTTGCTCCCCTCACCTCAATGTTTGCATTTGGTACACATTACTTAAACCTCCTTGCCTTACAATGTAGCTAATTTCACCCCAACCCCTCACCTTCTCTTACTTGCCTACGTACTTTCACATATTCCTAACTAAGATGTGTAGAAATACAGGGTAAGTACTCAAAAATTAGAAGAATTTCCAATGCCGTTTTCACTTCTCCATATTTGTATTTCTTGCCATTTTTATGGCAAACTTTTCAAGCGTTCAACACTTTTTATTCCATATGTCCCCCTCCATTCTGAATGATGGCTTCAATAAGGGGACGAACAGAATCACAGCTGGCCTTGATGAAGCTCTAAGAGAAGTTGTTCCACTCCTCCGTGATCATGGCCTTCAGAGCGTTGACATTCCTAGTGAGAAGTCTTGTTTGTCTTGCCCTCTTTGATGCACCAAACAATAAAGTCACGTCAGGTGAGAATGAAGGCAAGAAGTCTGTCAGCTATAAGGCAGCCATGTTCTCCCTATATAAATGCTGCACATTCTTGGACGTGTGTGCCGGGGCACCGTCTCGTCTCGAGTAAACACATAGTTGTCACTGGGGAACGTGCTCTTCAACCATTGCAAGACATGGTACCTAAGGACCTTGTAGTAGACTTCCTGTTGATTTTCTTGTTGGGCTTGAAAAATTAGGTTGTCATCCTGCTACTGTTGGACACCACGACGTCGAGGAACATGCCCTGAGCTGAAAGATTGGTCTTGAAGGTTCCCTCAACTTGAGCTCTTGATTCAGCCAAGAAGCGATCATTTCTCCTATTCAGAACAAACTCACTTTGGATCATCTTGTGCGCGGAGGAGATTACACCCCCTCTGCTGCTTTGCTTGTTACTCAGACATTTTTGATCGCACAAAAACAAAATAAGCATCAAGTTGTAGCTTTTGTCCAGAAATAGGATTTTTCTTGGGGGGGCGAATATTTTTCAATATTTGCCGACTGATATCTCCTTTTTTTGGACTCACATGACATCTTTCCTACTATATTATACATATTTTGCTTTATTTTGGGTTAATTTTACTAGAATATGTCAATATTTAATTTAATAATTTTTTTTAATATTTTAAAAATTCAATACTAACAGTGGTACCGGGAATTGTCCGGAGTAATTAGGCATCCGTTTAAAGACGAATTTTCCTTTAATGATATAGAAGATAACTTCTCAACAAATCCTTGGTGTTTTTCTCCGTTTTTTATGAACACATACACATTTAGCTACTCACTCATTATTTAGAAGTTCTTTCCTTAAGAATTTAAAACTAATAATAACAGCATGAGAAAAAAGAAATGATTCCATGAGCTAGATAGTACCACAGCTCGTAGCTAAACCTTATCTAAAGTCACATTTTTAAAAAAAATTTCATATAAGTATCTCAGAAATTTAATAGAAATATGAGGTTATACCATAACGCATGTACGACTGATGTTCGATTTCCCCCACGCTTTTTAATATTGACGTCATAGTGTATGAGTGGTTGCGTGTGTTGTCAAAATCTATTTTTCTTTCCAGCAGTCGGGAACGATACATTAAATTGAAAATTCTAACAAAAGTGACGTCATCAACCATGAGTGGTTGCATGTTTTGTCGAAATCTGTGCGTCTTACCCAGCAGTCGGTACGATGCATCAAATTGAAAATTCTAGCAGGCCTGATTACATGATGGTCTAACCTTGTATTTTTATTAACCTGGGTAGCTCCTTTTTTTCTTGTTTAATATGATTTGATCTAAACGCCTGTGAGATTTCAATTATTTTATACAGTGCTCCTGAATATTATACTCGCTTTTTTCCTTTATATTGTATACTTATATAATATATATCAGGGAACACTACAGTGAATCCTATGATGTTTTTCATACATACATACAGATAGACTTTGCTTTTTTTATATAGATTACAAAATCCTTTAAATTCGTTTATAAAGTCATTTATAAATTTTCCGATTAAGACCTTATTTTTTACGACTCCAATATTCCTTGGGAGAGTGGGGGCACCAATCCAACATTGACTGAGCCCAAAAAAATAGTTTATGGTTACAATTAAATTTTGATGCACAGTTTTTGATCTGTGTTTAGACCGAAATATCGGTCAGGATCGGTCTATAAAATATAAATTAAGACTGAACCGAAAAAAAAGTGTTTTGGACCGAGCTTCAACATTAATAAATACATAAATATTTGTACTTACGTCATCTGAGAAAATCAGATGCAGTCAACCCCTTCACTATGAATAATTTGGCTATAAATTAAGTCTGTTCCCTGATCAATAACATTGTTTTTTTTCAACATAATTTATGAGGATAGAAGAAAATAAAAGAAATTAAAAATTTAATATTGTTAAAATATATATCTCTTTAGACCCCAATATATATTTGGTTTTCTAAGGATTTAATTCGCAATTACTTTCCTATTGTTCAATGTTCACGTTATATGTACTATTCAGCTTCTTTTGAGGCACGTTCTACTTGTTTCAAAAACTATTTAATCAGTGGATACGCACAAGGGCTGTTCTGTATTTGATATATGATGTTCATAGTACATATATATATAGAGAGAGAAAAAAGACCCCCCTTCACTATTCATTGAAAATAATTGAAACTAGGGGGGAGAGGATAGGAGTAGTAGCAATAATAATAATAATGGCCGTTCAACCCTCTATATATGTATCGTCAAAATGCTCATATTTTGAAACGATTTGAATTTAAGATGAAAAATAAAATTAAAAAGTCAGGAAATTATTGTTGTCGTTGTTGATGATGAGGTTCGGGAAGGGGAGGAAAGGAAGGAAGAAAAGGAAATAAAGAGAGAGAAAAGAGAAGAAGAATAATTTTAGAAATAGGAGAATTTTTTCTTTTTCTATTAAACATACATATATACAGACATGGATTCCCCATATGCGTTTTATATTGTACAAAAAAAGATATATTTGATATATAGATATAGAAGAAATTCATTCCTTGTGAAATCGTTTGAAACATTTTTTATTCAAAAATAAATTTTGTCAAAATGCAGTCAGTTGTGAAAAAAGAATGTGTATTTAATAGCCATGTAAAGAAAAATTACATAGTACATACATACTACTGACATATTTATAACCGGATGGTGGCTTTGCCCTTATTAATTTACATTAGACTGGTCTTTAAATTTGTTGTTTTTTCTTTCACGAAATGTTGTGTGGATACAGCTCTAAAATGTTTCTTTTTAAGAATTATAATGTTTGAGCAATATTGATCAAGAATTAAAGTGGTGCATCGTACTTAAAGTTTCCCAAATTTCATAATTTTCAATTGGTCAATATAAGTCAAAGTAGATTATTGGTCATAAACAACTATTTTAGATAAATAATCATTTTTTCAATAAAATTATGACTGTTTTCTCCTGAAATGTTAACTCTTATAAAAAATTATCAAGGATAATGACCAATAAATTTGTAGAATACATTTTTGACACTTGTAATTTGGACGTCTTTTATGCTTCTATATTTTAGTTTTGAAAACTATCTTTAGTTTTTACTGTCGTATCTCACCTATAGATCAGAAGAAAAAGAAAAAAGTAAAATTGTAATGAAATAAATAAAGGAAGCATAAGGTTTATTAAAGAGCAAAGGACTCAAAATCTGAGATTATAAGTATATTTGGAATGGAGTAATTAACTAGTGGCTAATGCTTACTTCAGAAGGACAAGTATGATAAAAGAAGAAGAAATTGCAATTGCAACAACCGTTTTTCTTTTTCTAATCGCTACACTTAGTTTTTTCCTTACAAAAATCCTTCTTTAATAATAACATACATAAGATCTATGGTTTTTTTAAGTATTTTCCAATGTGATACTTCAAGTGAAATTAGCAATCTTTAAACATAGTCAATATAGTTCAAAGTGTATATTGTTCATTTGATACCAAAAATAACATTTTTGAACTATATCTTTCCAACATTTAGAGTTAAAAAAACCATAAGAACCAGTGAAAATTAAATAATAATATGAGATTCTGATGTATTTTCTAATTTTAAAATCAATTTTCGTCGAGTTTTTATGACTATTTCGAACTTACTTCTTAAAACTTTCTTATTTAATTTTTTAATAATAAATAATGATTTTTGAACCTTTTTATGTTGATGACATCTTTGTTCAACCGAACATAATTTGTGACAACAACGAAGGAATTTATTTTCTTATTTTGGAAGGGATGTCCCCTCCCAAAAGAATAAGATGTTGTAAAAATACATATTATGTACATTTAAAGTACTAAGACTCGTTTCGAGATGAACTTTTTTCGGTTCGATCATTCTAGACCGTCTGGACTGCTATTTCGGCATAGACAACGACTTGAAACCATGTCATTGTAGATCAAAATTTAAACTGTGGTGCATAATTTCCCTTTCGAACTAAAAGATCACTTGGACCAAATGAGTTCGGTCATACAAAATTTACAACTGTTTCACGCCGGTATAGGATTCACAAACCAAAATCCAAACTCTTGTATTTATTTTCTTTATTATTAAACTTTTTGCTTTCCTTCATTCAGCTTCAAGGTATACTCGTGTATGACCCATCACTAATTTTCATATAATTTATTTTGCAAAATATGTTTAATGAACTATTAAAATTGGGTAATAAGTCGATTCTGTATATATTTATGCACACAAGTTATCATATAGCTAATCATAGTTATATAAAAGTTGTTTAGCAATCAATCTTTTTTATATTAGTATTGTGAATTTACAGTTTAAAAAACAAACAAAAAAACCTGTGATTGTCATAGTGGTTGTATCATTTTATATGTTGGTATATATTTAATCAAAGAGTATTCATTATATTCTTATAACCATTGTCTGTCGATTCAAAGTAAAAACTTACGTCCGAAGTATTAAGTTTTTAGTTATTTAAGCCAATCAATTAATTAGTGCTGTGTCCATTGTGTAGAGAAATTATCCACTCGGTTTGACTTAAGTTGTTAAAAAAAAAAAAAAAAATATTTTTTTTTTTTTTCAAAATGAACTCAAAATAGTAATGAGTTGACAGATTTTATTTAGATTTCAAAAAAAAATTTTCTAATATAATTTTGATAATATTATTTTATTTTTGCGTAGAATAAGTATCATAAAAATTTTATTTTGTTTCTTTTAGATTTTACTAATCAAATAGTTGATTCGTCGAATTCTAACTAATTTAAGTGAACTATTCCCAAACTTTTTAAGTAATAATAATGTTATAGTTTGACGGAATTAGCTAATTACTACCAACTAATTTTAGGGCTTTTTACGGTTTTTTTAAAGAAAAAGTTGTGCTGTTCAATAGAAATAATGACAAACTTTCAAGCAATTCTAACTGCCATATAATGACACCCCTTTTGTTAAAATGGAAACTATTTAATCATTGATATTTTACTCTATATTTTTGCTATTATAGGTTTAGCATAAAGAAATCTATTAGTTGTAATGGATTATTTTTCTATTCCTATTTATCTTCTTGGCAATCACAACAATGCTTACATGATGGTTGCACAAGAGGATTTTTTTTTATTTACACTTTTGAAAATTAGTCTTCCAGATTATGGTACATCTATGACATCAAAATTAACGGAACGGAATCAAAAAAACCAAAATTGCACATGATTGGCTGTTACAATATCAGTACCATAGAAACTATTCACATTTCCAGCTGCCTGGGTTGAGTTTTCGCCTTTATCAAAGAAAAACTGTGAAATATGGAGTATTTTGTCTTTGCTGGTGTTCATCTTTGACGTGCACTCAAACAATTTGAGTGAAATAATCACAAAACGGTTTAAAAAGGTTTTTAGTTTGAAATCTTATCTTTCTAATGCTGATTACCGTAGCCCAATCACACTGAAACAACGTAAGATACACATTACTTAAGCCATCTATTGGAAAACTAATTGATTTTTACTAGAAAATAAACGTGGAAACTTAAATGGTGGGGGACAACAACCCCAGGAATTACTCGCTAGCTTTTTCTTAATAAAGTCAACCCTCTTGGTTTAATGGTTTGGGTGTGAGATGATGCACTGTTGATTATTAGAGGGAATGCAGTTTTATAACCACCCTAGTATAAATTTTAGTTAGGTGTTAGAAGGCTTGGACGTTTACTTTTAACTATACTTGGACAGATTTAAAAAAAAAAGTGGAGTGACGTCATCAAGGACCAAACTTTATCAATTTTAGGACTGATATACAGTTCTAAATTGGACAAAATTGAGTCTTCAGTCTTTAATAAGGACTGATACGACACTAGTTATTATATATAATTTGAATATCAGCCCTAAAATGAGTCTACCAAAAAAAAAAAAATTGTTATTTTCTAGAATACTTTTATGAGTAACATATTAACAATTCATCCAAATCGGTCAACGAATTCTATACCTGTGTATTATTGGATGAAATACTAAAAGAGTAGGTGAATTTTATGGCTTAAAGATAGAACTATTAGACTGGGTAATATTACCCGAGGGATTGTTGACTTCAAACAATTTCATAACATTTTTTAAAGTAATGTGGAAAGAAAACAAATATTGGTTCATAATATTTATTTTTTGAACTAATGTAGGAAAACTGTTTTTCTTAAATAAAAATCTTTTTTTTTTTTAAATTTGTCTCATTCCATAGGATACACAAGAACCACAAACTCATCCAGTTTTTTTTTATATGTAACCGTCTTAATCTTTTTCATTTCTTTTCTAATTGACTGAACCTAGTCAATCTTCAAAGACTAGACCCCGCATCAATTGACTCAAGCAAATACAACACTAATTTAATATATATTTTACATATTTGAATGGTTGAGGAATATATTTGTATGAATCTTGAATCATAATTCTTCAATGAGGCTTGTGTTACTTATTTAACCTTATTTAAAATATTGTTGTTTCATCTCTTTAAATAATTATTTTGGGTATAATCTAAAAGTCATTGAATTAGACGTAAAATGAGCCCACGTTCAGGTAAAAAGATATGTACACATTATCCTACCTATGCCTATTTCTCAAAACAAATAAACCATTCCATCCCACATTTAAAGGAAATATCACTTTATGCCAACATCCTTATATATTTACATACATTTAATATTTAACCTTTTTTTAAGTGCGTATTAAGAGCACATTTCCTTAGTATAAAATTTACAAATAAAAATCTGTCATTAATCCACAACCATTGGATGACCTATATACACGTAAAATAGGCTGTCCCGTTTTCTAGCTAATATTTTCTCTATCAAATCAAAGACTTTTTCTGCTTGAACAATAAAAAACTGACTATGGCAATGTAACAGGCCTCTCAGGGTATTTTTTTACGTGTTACAGGACATTTTAATTAGGAAAAAATGGTAGTTTGTGCTGCAAATTGGCCACCTTTAGGCCTTTTGAACGGTTCCAAATACGTAAATACTATAAGTAAAAAAATGATATTTTATATATTTTTTAGTATTTAGCTTATAAGTTAAAATATTGTGCACCTTGATTTGTAATTATTTAAAGGGCCTAAGATGTGCCCGATGATTTACAGTCTCCCTTTTTTATCAAACATAACATGGCAAATTTTTACCTTAAATGAAGTTATAGCTGTTGAACAAAAAAAAAAAAAAGAAGAAGAACGTTAACGTCGGGTGTTATGTTTGATGAAACAGGGGCACCACAAATCATTGAGCACATCTTATGCCCTTAAATGATAATTGATAAACTGAATACTAAAGAATATCATGAATACAATTTTTTATGTATATTTATATACTGGATCTCTAAAAATAGCCAATTTTCACTCAAAAATATAATTTAGTTCATAATAAAATGGCCTGTACCACACCAAAAATGAACTGAGAGGTCTCAAACATTGGCATACTCAGTTTTTCTTTATTGTTACCAGCAGAAAAAGCCTTTGTGCATGGGAGATAAATATTAATCTGAAAATGGAACAATCTAGTGTACAATCCACGTTAATGAGTATTTCTTTCTCCTCTCAACAACCTTTGTGTGTATATTTTTTAACTCTAATCTTTTAAAAATATCTACAAAACTGAGATACGCCTATTTGATAAAGTATAGATAAGTTAAGGTAGAAAAATTAACACCTGTATGATAGAAAACAATATTTAAAAAAAAACAACAGATAAACCCTCTCTCATATTGATTGGTGTATCGATACTACACAATATCTTTTGTTTTGTGCGCTTTAATTTGGTTTTGATATCAAATAGTTTTAGAAAAAGAAGGAATTCCAAATATATGTCGGCCAAATATTTGAGAGAGTTATATTTGCATAACTCTTTACATATTTTGCATATTTATCAACAAATATTTGTTATTTTCTCATTTCTCATATGTACAAGGTGTATTATTAAAAATTGGGGGGGGGTACACTCTCATTTTAAGAAAAAAGAGGTCGAGTTATAATTGAAATATAGTTTCTTTTTTTTTAATTTAAACAAAAATTGATTCAAAAATAGTACCACCAGAAGAAAATTGTAGAGTTTGTCGGTTTTTAATTCGAACCGTGGAGTATATTTGTCCCAACTTAGTGGTAATATTACGTAAAAAAATGTTATACAACTACCTATTACACACAACTATAATGTAAACTTTGACCTTTTTAGAAAACTGTCATCCATTTGTATTTTGTAACAGTAAACCCTTATCATCAGATTTGAATCTGTTGAATTATTTTTGGTGGGCATCCTTGAGAATAAGGCAAATGCTAATTACCACCCCAACCTCAATTTACTTAAATCTGGCATCACCAGGGTGTGGAATTCATATCTAGGTAAAAAATTGGCAGGAATTCTCATATTTTTCAAAACTGTGTTGAAAATGTGATTACTCGGCACTTTCATTGAATTTTGAAAGCTCAATAGTTTATGTAGAATTAGGCAAAGTTTCATCAAAATAAATTGATTTATCCAAAAGTTGTTAACAGTTCAATATTTCATACCTTCACTCACCGTTATTTTTCGAGCACCCTGTAAATATATATTGAAAAATGTTGGAAGAATGGAGTATTTAAACTTATTTGTCAGAGTAAGCTACGTCATCACTAGTTCAAAAATATTGAAACTGAATTGCAAAAGTAAACCTATTTATTTCTTATTACAAAAAAAAAATCACAAATAGAGTGGAACTTTTAATTAACACATTAATATTTTTCCTTTGCAAAAAAAAAAAAATATATATATGTAAGGATTTGCGATTATCTAATTCATTCAACTTTTTCCATTTTTAATCGTATTCCTGTTCGATCATTCCATGAAATTACCTTTTTATACAAATTCAAATAATTAAAACCTACACGTTCCTAACTGTAGACAAAAATAAAAACCAATTTAATTTTAATTTATTTCATTAAATCCCTTGTCACGTAATATTTCCAACCAATAAGCTTAATTACTATTATTGAATGTAAAGATTTTGATTGAAATTTCTTATGTGATCAAATAAATATATGAATTAATTATTAAGAATATTGTAAAAAATGTGTCAAATTTCATCTACACAGCAGCTTAAAACATTTCTATCCACCTATTAATTTTAAATATACATACACCCATATATATATATAGGTAACCTAATTAATTAACCCGTTTGGTTTATGGGTGGTCTCTCTCTCTTTAAGAGCTTTATTTAATTAAATCCATTAAGGTTTTTTCTCTTATACATGGCTAGTAGCTATTATTTTTCCTTCTTAAGAAATAGGGAATTTCTTGAGTCAGGTATACATGTTGGATAATAATTAATTGATTATATTTTTTCTCGAATATACATAAGGACGCGACTTTGATATATACAACCAATTCTTAAATTTTGACATATAACACTTCACCTCTGTCAATACTGTGTATTGACCTACATAAAACATCTGTGCAATTTCCTTGACAAATGTGGTAAATCAAAATCAAAATAGTCGAGAAAAAAAATCAAGATAGGAGAAAATCCCGATTGTTTAAGAAGATCATATACCGAGTGCTCTATTAAAATCTGTACACTTTTAATTTTGTTGAAATTCTATTGTTAAGTAAAAAATATATCTTGTTAAGGCTTAAAATTCATACAATAAATAGATGTGTTTCTGACCTCTCTTAATCATTAATGTAGCCACTCTTGGTGGCAATGATGGATTCACGGCGGCAGTGGAAGGCCTGGCACCGGCTGCATATGTAGTCCTTTGTCGTGGCGTTCCAGTGTTTACTGACAGTTGCTTTGAGGGCCTTGGTGTTTTGATAACAGGCATTGCAAGCTTTCCTTCGACATCCACCCAAAAGGTGTAGTTGAGGGTGTTGGTATCAGATCTGTAGAGGGGCCAAAGTTGTCAAAAAGAGTTCAAAAGACTATTTTAAAACTTGTTTAAAAGAGTCTTGCAACTGGGTTTCGTTCATTACTTGTCTCAAAAGGGGTCTGTTCACCCTCACAAGGCTCTTTACACACATTTTTTTGATAGCTCTCTGGACAATCTAGAGTGAAAATCTGAGATATTTTGCTTCAGCGCTCATGGTCTTGAGGGGTTTGGCTTGGGTTATTTTTTTTAACTCGTCGGGGTCTAGTTTGGCCTTTTCGATAGAACCCTTCTTCTTCTACAATTTAGAATTTTCTTAAATTGAGACACAACGAAAGGACAAAAGACTATCTCTGGAGTTCTAATTTTAAACTAAAATGACTATTTATGTTTTTTATAATGCAATTCCTCCAGTTATTTTAAATTTAGAAAAATTTATTATTTACAAACGGGATCCCGACAATTCCGGAAACATTGCTCACAGACAGTTTTCCGAGAAAATAAGACATTCATTATCTAAAACACTTTTTTTACTAACTTGCTCACAATAGTGTATTAATGTTGTCTTGCAAAAAGGGGGTTGCATAAAACCCTAGTGTTTTGAAGAAAGAAAGATTTAATAAAGATAATATTTGTCCACACCTTTTCTAATCAGGTATAAAGCATTTAAGTAACAAGTTGAATGCTCAAATATTGGTCATAAAATTTGACACCAACAATGAAAGAAATCTATTTTGTCCCTTTGTATTGAACTCTTTTTTGACTTCAACTACACCTTTTAGTTGCATGTCGAGGGGAAGGCCTGCAGTGACTGTTATCCAAACACCAAAGCCCACAATGCCCTTGTCAATAAAATCTATCAGTATATGGATATTTTATGGAAAGGACCAATTTTGGATACGTTGATTGCAGTTTGATACACGCCCAAAGGGTTTATAAAAATAATTTGTTGATGGAAAGGAACGATATTTTGTGGAAGAATACAAATTAATCTACACTCGATTTTGAGAAAAATCTTCTGTATTTTGCTTTTGTATTCACTGGCCCTTTTGACAATTTCATATTTGACATTACTTCAAGTTGTTTTTTTGAAATCTCCAACAATGTGTATTGAAACTCATTTCTTCATCTATAGATAGTTTTTTTCTTTTTCTTCTACGTGGAATAAATTGATTAATTTATGTAACTCATTTTTTTATAGGGTTATTGTATGAATATTATTATGTTTGATTGCATAATTCAAACAAAATAAATTATGTACACAAAAAAACTGCAGGTGTGTAGGAGTAGTGAGATATAATAATAAGTTATAACTAACAGTTAACACACGAGGGAAAATAGAAACATGACAGAAGTAATTGCAGACGCATCGATTTGACACTCCCAAAAAATAAAAGTAACTACTCAAAGATTTATGAGGTGTGTTATTTTATGTATATATATAAATACAATGTTATGTATCCACATAAAACATAGTTAAGGAAATAAAAGAAATAAAAAATTACCCTGTGTTGTATGAACATGGAGAATGCATCCTTTATATGCCATGGGAGGAGCTGTACTTGAAAAGTTGAGCTACCGTGATCCTCATTTACTTCGACTACACTTTTATTAAAAGGATGAGGGTGTAGTGATGTTTTAATTTAGATGCAGTGATTTCTGTTGGATGTGACAGAACTGCACCTAACACCGGTTGGAAAAGTGGCGTAATTCAATATTTAGATAAGTATTTGAAGAGACCGTTACAATGGCGTGCTTGTATAAATCATTATTATATCATTTATTTTTGAGCTTAGATTACTTTGGGTACTAGGGAGTATTCTAGACCTATTGGAAAATGATTAGATGGTATTGAAACTCAAACTTTCGGTCTCTTTTGTGCAGTGGCTGTTAATTTGCCTAACTAGCAGAAGAATTTGGTCGATCAACTAAGTACAGATGAAAAATATACAGGAGATCCCTGCATAATGCAGTTCCCCTAACGCAGTGTTAAAAATTATTCCAACTCCTCGTATAGTGCAGTAAATTCACCTCATATTTGAAGTATAGAAGTTTTATGTATGCAATATGCCAAACCGTATCAATTCGTTTCAAGATATTTTTTTTGAAAATGTTATTGATTTTTTGGTATTGGGAAATATAAAATATTAAAAAAAAAATCAATAAATAGAATTTTTAGGAAAAAAAATTCAAAAAATCATAGCTTTTCTCAAAAAATTAAAAACTTACAGCTGTTCACAAAAAATTAAATTTTTAGGAAAATAATTTCAATTGTCAAGTTTTATATCAATTTTTTTCAAAAAAGCTGTTGACAAATTATTAAACTTTCATAAACTAAATTACAAATATTAATTTTATGGAATAAAAATTTCAAAAATTAAGTTTCGAATATTTATTCTTTAAAATCAAAATTTTAAATAGTAAATTTCGTGGAGAAAATTTACACAAATTTTGATAGCTCTTACGTTGGTGTAGCTCAAAATAACACTTGGACAGGTCATCCTGCTCCACACAGAGGACCGGGGGAGGGGGGTATATGGAGGAGTACTAATCCCTTGCCACCGTGATTCAAAATCAGTTGTTATCAAATTTATCGAAAAGACAGTTTTTTTATCGAAAAGTTTAAATTTTAAAATTTGAATTTTTGTTCACAATTTTTCAAATGAATAATTCATTGTCATCAATTTATCTTTTGTAACAAAAAAAAGAGGGTTTCAAAAAATATGGTTTAAAAAAATATATCAAAATTATTACAGTTTTGTCAAAAAGCTCTCCACCCTCCAGAGAAAAATCCTTGTAACAGTTCTGATGATATGTTAAATCTTCAAACATATAGAGATTCCCTTTATATATTAAGTAACAATGCGTGCTCCTGAAATATACGAACACACGGTATGAATTTCGACAGATTCAGGATGTAACGAGCAAATCATTGCTCCAACACGGGATATAATAGATATATAACATATATCATTCTGTTTAGTTCGTTAGACATTTCTTTCTTATGTATTCCCCATTTTGTTACATGTATATAGTAGTGGTGATGAGATGAAACATGGCAGGCGCTCTTTAATTTCTTATTGTACTCTTCTTATGCTGATTTGAATTGATTTCATGCTAAGCTCACATACTTATTCTTTAAGTTTTTCTCAATCTTTTACTACTATTCAAATCCTATTGTTAATTTATTTCCTATATATTCTATTTAACGATGTGATGTTTGGCATAAAATAGTTTAATAAAAATGTATTGGGAACCAATTTGAATAAGCAATCATGATTAATTTATATAAATAAAAGCGCTTAAATTTGAGTCACATATGCCCAGTTTACATTTGATATATTACTATTCATTCTGTGATTTAATGAATGGGTGTTCACTGTCCAATAGTGTTGTCACGATACAAATATTTGTTGAGCAGTTTTGTTATCAAAATTAGTATTGATATTTTGAAACTTTTTCATACTTTTTGACAAAAAATATGAGACAAAAATATAATTAAGGGTAGGTGACATACACTTACGGGGGAGTCTGGAGGTTTTTTGTGATGGATGGTTGAAGTTGATTATCTCAGAAATTTATGACATTATAAAAATACACTTTCCATTCTTACTCTATGCCACAAAGGACAACATTCTAGCTAAAATATTTAGGTACTATATTATGAGCAGGCAATTTTTGTATGGATTTATAGTACTGCATGTACTATATATATACAATAACGATTTAATATCATATTTCTCAGTTTCCCCGGTATCATTATTGTACCGGTTTATTGAACAAAACTATTTAGTCTTTACATGATGAAATATAATATGTCTTTGACAATAAACGTCAACGAAACTTGAGATGGTTTCTTGTTTCCAGGGTACCTGGGGCTATACAACTTTTTGTTGAATAGAAGTTATATATTGTATTTCATTAATTACAGGGAAAAGAGGCACTCCTTGTCATAAGTGAAGTTTGAAATTTATACTTGAGGGCCATTTTTTAATATTTACATTCTAGTTATATAATCTATTAATGTTTATATAATTCTTCTTGAGAGTCTAGAAGACCTTCCCCTCGGGAAACTCCATCTGTGCGCCTTGTACATATCTAAATAGGACTAATCTAATTCACAGTTTTTATTATATAGTTGAGAATAATTAACACTGGTTAAAGAGGTCTAATTTTTCGGCATAATAAGAACAAATTATTCCTCAAATTTATATAAGGGTAACATATATATTGGTATCATAATTTTGATGTCCGGTCCATTCTAATGGAATCTTATAAATATCCCATTGATTTTTTTGTTTTTGACATCATTATCATAGCCTGAAACGTCATTTTCAAACCAATTTCGATAACCTTGGAGGTGTTCATTACTTATAAAAATAATTAATTATCTTACTGAGCCTTAATTAAGAATAATGATATACAATATTTGTGTTATTTTCTTACTTTTTACAGTGTGTAACACGTAACACTTGAGAAAATATCAAGTTGTCCAAGTGTCAACATTATCATCAAACTCAATATACAGGCTTAGCCTATTAACCTTTTTCTACGTATCATTAGTGATATCACACTTTGACAACCACTGGTTAAGCCAAATGTAGATA
This sequence comes from Lepeophtheirus salmonis, assembly GCF_016086655.4. NCBI lineage: Eukaryota > Metazoa > Arthropoda > Copepoda > Siphonostomatoida > Caligidae > Lepeophtheirus > Lepeophtheirus salmonis. Next base: position 26,811,553 of record NC_052132.2, read on the forward strand.
TAACAAGGAAAAGTGCTTGTAATTTACTTAATGAATTCCGTTGGCAAGCTTAAGTAATTTGCTGCAATCTAATTGAAAAGGATCCCTGGTAGAGGGTGTTTTTCTCACTTCAAGTTTAATATTAAGGACTTTTACTCAAGACTTGAATCCATATTTTGAAGTCTATCAACCACTTGATCTCAAAATCAAAGTTTGGACTTGTACTCCATAGCTAAGATTCGTGACTCTAAAGCTAGTACAAATATAATGAACTAAATAAATTTTTAACAATATAAGGATTATATATTATAATTATGGACATGAAATAAAATCAATATAAGTTTGAAGACTCGATGAAAATATCCAAAGACTTGAAACCAAACATGAAAATTAGTATAAGAACGTTTTTCCACCTCTGTTAAGGGGACCGGTTCAATTAAATAGTTGAAAAATTCATATTCAAATCTTACAAAATAGCGCTGAGGTTATGCCTTCATCAGGAACTCGTTAGAAAAGTCAAAATAAGCCACAAATCACCAAGCACCAGATGTGTATAAAATACAAATATAATAATATATTGTTAACCTTTGATTTACAAAGGCAAGAAAGAAAATTTCAACAGCTGACTCATAAATATGATGATGGTGACATTTTCAAATTGACAGAGGGAAGGAAAAAATAATTATTTTCTTCATAGAAATAGTGATGATAAATTTTAAATTTATATCTTTGTAATATAATTTTTTTTCAAAACCTACATAATTTTCTTTTTATGATCTTAAAAAGTCAACTACTTAGGGGAATCATAAAATAAATAAACCAGCACATCCCCCCCCTTACAAACAGGCTGAAGAATACTATGATGACAAATATGAGTCTCTGGAGATGATGTCAACATATTTTGTGAAGAAAAGTAGGATATTACAAACATCCATACATATTAGGTTATTCTTAAATTTGTTTTCTTCCTTCAAAATGTTGGTGGACATGGCCCAAAACTGTTTATTTTGTTAAGAAAGGAAGAAATATAAAGTTCTACCTATATTTAATTAATTTTCTCCACTTTTATAATGTTTAAAAAGTATTTTTTCACGAAAAATTATCCGTATCAGTCAAAATTAAGCAATTCATAAAATATTAACTTTTTTCTTTTAAATATATATTTCATCCCAATGTAACAACATACTCAATCAAGAATATAAAAAGAAATAAGTAATTTAACAACATTCAAAAAGACGTTTGCACTTCCTCTTTGGGATGATCTTCTCCTTTTGAGCTTTTTATCCCAGGTACTTTGTAATATTGATGTATCTATTAATAGGCAAAGTTTTCCATTAAAATAGTTTACTGACAATAGGTAAAACATCAGAAGGCTCTTAAATATAATTAAGGGCTTTATTCGTCCATCCATATTACAGACCATCATAAATTATTTAATTTGGCAAAAAAAGAAGGAGAAGAAAAGATTTTAAACATTTTTAAATTTTTTAAAAGTTTTGGGGATAGAGTGTATAGAAATTCAAAAACTCATATTAACACCAAGTCTTTACTGTGCAAGTATTTAACAAGAAAATTGCCAGAAAAAAAAGTCATGTTCTTAAAATGTGGGAAAGTGAACACATAGTTACATAGTTTTACATATTGTGCGAAAACAATAGATTTTAGAAGTCTTGGGACAAAGATTTTAGAGATTTTAAATTTGGAGGAAAAGTCGTGTACTCTTCTTTTTGAACCTAACGAAGGAAGGAGAGGGGCGGCTATTGGATGAATAATAACTATTTTTGAAAAATAAAGATTCTTTCAAAAGTTTTTATTTAGTTTTCCCATAAAATGGTTAGTTATTGTAAAAATTAGCAAACTACATATCCCATAATATACCTAGGCATTAATGAATAAAGACATGAAATAAATAAAATGATTATAGGGTTTGTTAGCTTTGCTTTTGATTTTCTTTGGGTGGTACCACACATATAATATAGTTTAGGTATCTTGGACCAACGAGATATACTAAATGGCTGTTATAATTAATATACAGGGTGTATCAACTTATCTTCCATTTAAATAATGCGTGGAAATAAGGCTGTAGAATTAGCAATGGAATTGGCGAAAAATCATTCTAGAACTGAGATACTAAAGTTTTCTAGGAAATACCGACTGGTCCATTAAAATCTGAATACTTTGAGTATTAAATATAATTTATTTGAGATATAGTTTATTAATTAACAATAGAATTCCAACAAATTAATACTACAAATAGATGTGTGTCTGAGCTCTCTTAATCCTTAATGTAGCCACCCCTAGCGGCAATCATGGCTTTCAGTCGGCGGCAGAAGGTCTGGCACCCGCTGTCATGGCGTCCCAGTGCTGGTTGAGAGTGGCATTGATTACCTTTATGCTTGGATAACGCACACTGCAGGCCTTCACCTCGATATGCACCTAAAAATTGTGGTCAAGGGGTCTGGTATCATGGCTGTAGGCAGGGCCAAAAGTGTCAAAAAAGAGTTCAAAAGAATCTTGCAAAGGAGCAGATGGATTTCAATGTACCATCCGGTCCATTCAATCGCTATCATGCTTTGAAGTAGTGAGGAACGTACGATTACAGTAGAAAATAAATTTTGCTTCAATTTCTAATATAAGAAAAAAAAAAAGGGTTTTGAAATTCATTTTTATAATTTGAATTATGAAATTATAATTTCATTAGGAAACAATAGTCTAAAGCTTTTCTGATTTCTAAAACTTGTTTCATTGCTTTTTTGAAAAAGGAACTTATTTTTTGGCATTCTGTATATTAAATAAAAATCTGCACTTGAAAAAATTATTTTCAATAAAAGTTTAGATCTAAAGAGATTTATAAAGGACAAAAAAAGCGCACTATACGAGATACAACGATATTTTATTTTTCATTATTAATGAATCATTTTATGGCGAAATAAAATATAAATAAATTGACTTATATAAACTTTTTTTTTATAAAAGTGCTATCATTTTCCATATTTGATTAAATATGAAATTTGAAAGGTTTTGTACAACCTTTAAACATTGATCAATATAAATCAAGCTTTATTTTATTTTTGTCATTTTTTGTACAAAGGAACATTTTAAAATTATATTTCCCCAAAATTTCATACTTATATTACAATTAAGCCAATATCGAACGGACTAATAGAGAGGAGAGGGTGTCTGATAAAGCAGATAGTCCATTACAGTGAGGTGGTGAGTTCTAGTAGTATTTACTCCCAATAATGCAATGAGTTTTTATGTTTTTTAATGTTCTTTTAATTGGCTTCATGGAGTTGCTCTGATTAAGTATAAGTAAACATTAAAGTATTACAATTACTTCAACTAACTTAATAATCTTTGAGAAGTCCATATACATAAAGTATATTTCTTTCTCTGGGAATCACATGTGCGCAATCCTACGCACACTGAGTTCTAGCGAATATTTTTTCCCTAGTGCGTTGTCCATGAGCTACGGCGATTGAGTTTCTGCTTTGTTATTTTCTTTCTTAGAAGCGTTTTTTCCTTGTTCAGAAATGCTAGCGTATTCTTTGGTAGTAGATTACAAAACAAAGCAATTTTGTCAGCGTTCAGTACTATATTTAAATACAAGTCTTCTTTCTTTAGAGGCATTCCAAGCCAAATCAATCACTCAAAAACAACACCATCTTTGATTTTTTATTTTAAATTTGGGTAATATTTTAATATAGTTAAAAACTCAAAAATCAAAAATTCTACCCTTTTTTGTCCCTCCGGCTCAGGATTTAAAGGCGTCTAAAGTTTCAGCCTCTATGCCATGTACCTTATTTTTAAATTGCTGTATTTTCAATTTTTTAGAAGATATGGATCTACTTTAAAAAACATTTAATAGATAATTGTTTATCTTATGTTGTATTTAATTGCCAACGAAATGAGTTTTTGTACATTAAGTTCACGAGGTTAATATTTTGACATAAAGAAATGAAACATGTCCAATTAAAATATGTATCAATTTTTTATATGTCAATTTGTAATATATCATAAAGGTATACAATTAGTTTTTAGAAATGCATTCGATTTCACGTAAATAGTGCATATAATAATTTGTGCGAGGTAGAGCAAATTTCTTAATATATCATTAATTTACATATATTCAGACCTCTCCTATCTACGTACACATTTTGATATGTAGTATTTAAGTGGAACCGAACGCATCTCTAAAAAGTTATTGTATATGTTTATGATATATTGCCAAATTTAAAAAAAAAATCGAAGATGGTCCTGTAAGAAATGCCTCTTTTTTGATTGATTTCACCTGGAATGGCCATTAATTAATTCATTTAATTCAAGGCTTTAAGGTTTTATTGTGTTGTTATCATCAAATCTCCCTCGTCACCAAGCGGAAAAAATTAGGTATAACAGATTTTGTCTGTTACATACAAAATCCATTGCAGCAGGTTCTGTTGGATAGAAGTTTAACTGTAACTTTTTGCTAAAAGAAATTCACGAAAAAAAAAGCAATTACTTAAAAACTATAAGGAATATTCTAAGAAATACACACCTGGCATTCCCTTTTTCTCCTACACATTTTTTCGTTGACTTCAACGCAGGAGAAAAGGAAATTAAGGTAATTAACGTCATCATCAAGCTAATGAGTTAAACGTCTGGTTAGTGACTAGTCAGTAACCTTTTCTTTCAACTCCTTTCACCCCCCCCTCCACATTCAATCATTTCATATTATTATACAGAAATAAGAGAGAAAAGGAATTCTTATTCCATGAAAGTATGAATAATTTCTTTGAAATATTTACCTGCCATTCATTTATACGTGTCTATGAATAATTAATTAATTAAATGAATGACCCTGATGACACAAAAGGAATGTCAAATGTCAACTAAGTACATCCATTTATTAGGATTATTATGAGACATCTTGAATCTACGAGTATAATGTTCTTGTATTAAGGTATAAATAGGTTAGTCATTTTAGTTCCTCATTTTCCAGGAATTGTAGATTACAGGGTTAGTAACTAATAAATAATGGAAAATTTAAGTATTCCGTTTGTATATTCATGAAGTAATAATATATTTTAGGTTAGTCCTAACCATCTCAATTCTCGTGTTATTTATTTTTATTATTATCACTAACAATGAGCTGTTTTTCAGAACCTGGGGGTCCCTCTTTTTTGTATTACTTAATCCATTCAGACCAGCTGGATATAAAGTTAAACAGTATGTGATAAACAAGCTAATTTTTGGATGAGCGGAATGTTGTATAATTGGGAAATATGCAATGCGATCTGCTTGCTAAAAGTAAATTTATGCACCATTAGAATCCATATAACTTTTTTTTTTACAAAAATATGAGACATCTTAAATTTCGGATCTAATTGCTTCTTCAAAAACACATATTATATACAAAATGAATTATATATAATTAAATAGAATAAATATTTTTAAATGCAAGATTTCCCAAAAATTTCCATTAAGTGTAAAAACTCTATCGACCCCAGTAAATGATAAGATGCCATAAAAAAATGAGCTTTTGATAGTAAATCTTCCAGATTATAACCAAAGTGAGTCCATACTAGTTTGATTGGAAGCTATTCCGAAACTATGGAACTGATATTTATTTGTTAAAAGAGTCATGTATAATAATACACGGAAATACTGCAAGATAATTGGTCTTTCCGCCTGCAAATTTTTTTTTGCTTAAACAAATAAGCTTAAAAAAATATTTCTACAAGTTCCATCAAAAATGTAATATTGGAATAATAATGAAAATTATTCTTTACATGGTAAATAACAATACATATTTGTGAAAAAATTTCCCAAATATTTGAATCCTTAATTTTTTTACCTTAAGGTATTTAAATGGCGAGGTTTATATGTCACATATGGTTGAGAACATGGAATTATGGCTATAAATTATACTCAAGCATAAACCTTTTTATTCCAAGAATATGAATTTGAAAGATTATTTAAAGTATATTTCATTAAATTTGTAAAAGTATAATATAAATAAAAACTGTTTCAGGGTGTATCTATCATTGAAAACAAACTGAACATAGAAGAACATAATAAAGTCTTTAAAAATTTGAACAAAGGTTTTATTAAAATATATAGAGCGCTTAGAAATTTTTAAACTCACAGAAAATAAAGTATGCAAAAATGATGCAATTTAATACAGTGTCACATATGGGATACCCGTCCTTAAAGGTTTAAAATGAAAAGCATATTTGTTTCCACTAAATATAATGGAGTATATATTGATGTTGTAAGACAATGTGTTCTACACTCCAATTTGACATAGTTTGATGATATTTTTTCTCTCCCTTGTACCCACATATTTAACTTCTCTCTAAAATATTTTTATAAAGACAAAATGCCCATTTCCCAATCCTTCTTATCATAAAATTCTCATAAACGCTTATCAATTTTCTGGTGTAAATAAATGTTTCAATTACAAAGATTATTTTTTGAAGAATTTCAACGTTTCCAAAGTTAAAAAAAAAATTATATATCTTTTTAGATTTATTCTATTTAAATATTTTTCTCTCATTATCATCCAAATATACTGTTTTATAACTTTTTAGTTAAGCAAATAGACGTAAAAAGGTATATTTGTACAAGTTACCTCTAAAATGTAATTTTGTAATAATAACCAAAGCAGAAAGAATAATTGCATCCTGTAAAACTCCCACTTTTTTCTTACAATAAATGACATGGTGTTATCTTGCTAGCAAAAAACTACATGGTATTTTTTTTATTACCTTTCAATTTTTTGCTTCTTTTCTTAAAATCGGTTCTCTTACCCTTGATTGGTTGACTTATAAACAGTTATTGCTAAGCTTCGAGCAATTCCCAATGATCATTGAACGATGATTCTGTAGTTGGGAAGAATTGGCAAATTACAAACTGCTTTTGGGCCTTTTCCTCGTGTTTCTTTTTAGAGGTGAGGTTGTGTGATTCAATAAAGGTAAGAATGCTATATACTTCCACGAAATAATCAGAACAAAAGCTCCAGAGGACACAACCCCTCAAGAATCTCCCCATGATAAAAGAAAATTAAGTCGATGTAGTCAAAATTCTTAAATCAAAAGTTCCCAATCAAGTTATATCCCTAAGCTTCATTTTCCAATCAACTCTTGATTATTGATTCATGTTAAGACACAGTTAGTTATTTAACCCAAAGTTAAACAAATTGTATATTTGTTAATTAATTATTTTTATTAATTATTAGGGAAACTCTTAATTGGAATACAAGGAATAGTGTTGACTTCTATAACATGGGTGTAAATATCAGAAGGGGATCCTCCTTACCCCCAACATTTGAACTGGAGAAAGATGTGTCATATAGAATCATCGTATTAAACTTTATAGTTCAAAATAAATAAATAATTTTAATACTTTATTTATAAAATATAAATATAATACTACGATTTGAGCAATGGTTTGGTTTTAATTTAATTTTTGCATACAGTTTAATACTTTATAACATGAAATCGTACATCCTAGAAAAGGATATATACATTATGTACATATATTGACAATTAATCAATTTTAATATTACAGATAGTATTGTGCTTATAAGTATTTTTTGGTGCAATCCCATCTGACTAGTGTTGGGTTTCCTGATCAGTACCCCACCCCTCCCTTCAGTTTTACTTTTTTATCAATCCGATTTTTTTTTTAAATTCAACGGTCCTAAAGAATAATTAGTCGGCCTTTCAGTCCTAATAATGAATAGTTGCTAGAATGAATAATAATAAGTATTAGCCAAGCGCCTCCTTCTTAAATTTCTGATATTGTGCCTCTCTGTGAAAGAGGTTATGAATTATCATGAACCTTCAATGGTTGAAATATAGTATGTCGTAACTACGTAAATTCAACTGTTGTATTTTCCATAAAAGACTGATAAGGACTGATCCTAAGACTGCAGTCTTTTTAGTTGTCTTAGACCGATCTAACACTATTGATCAGTATTATATTTATAGATCGGATAAATTACGACTAAAAAACGAACTGAAATGATGTAGTTAGTATCTACGTCATTTCAGCTCTTGTAGTCACCATGAAAGACCGATAAGGGTCATTCCTAGTATTTTAGTTTTTTCAAACCCATCAAACACTATATTTTACCAATTTTTTTTTTTTTTGATGGAGCTGAAGTTTACAAAATTGTGATATATAAAATTTAGATTAAATGAAGCTGATACCATGATGTAATTATATATGGGTTTATCGGGATTAAAAAATCTTTCTCAGGATTTTTTTTTCAGTGTAAAGACCCAGGAACTCGGGAGAAAACCCCTAGTAGAAATGCTCTTGGGGTTATTGAATACGTAGCATAGTATGAACTATGAAAAATTATCTTTCAAACTTTTCCTTCACATATATGCATATTTATCATCGTTTCTTAGATGTTTTTTTCTCTACATATTTTTACTTAAAAGCTTCGTAAATATCCAATTACAACACTTTCTCTCCAACTTCCTGCCCTCATTTTTGTCATCATTGAGGTACATGTTCATACTATTAGGTTATTATTATAAGTAAATATATGTTTTATGAATGTATATAACAAGAACCCAGTTCTTCAAAGGAATAAAGAAAATATTTTCAAAGTTTATAATTGAAATTTCCTTTATTCTATTTTTTTGAATGTTTTGGAAGAAGTGTGCTTCTTGATGCGGAGACAAGACCTTTCACATGTCCTATATATACTTGCATACATTCAAACATACTTTTATAAAAGTTTTATTGAGGTAAAAGTTTATGAATATTCCAAATAGGAAAGGGGTTCTGCGAGTATGTTTGTCAGCAATACTGGTTTTTATATTATGTTGTATACAAGTTGCAGCCAAAAAAAAAAAAAAAATGAGAGAAAGCTTTTTGAAAATAAATAAATAACAATCCTCAACAAAAATAAGAATAGAAAAAAAATCCAATCTATCATTTCATTTTATTTATACAAGGGTTGTATGAAAAGTTCAGGACCTCAATGTGAAGATGCCCGCACCCGTAAATAGAAACTAGTCACATCTATCTAGATCTGTTAATAACCAAAGTTTAATCCAATTTGGACGCGCAATCATATAACATTCGTCTGAGTGAGTCGATGTGATTGTTTTGTGAAAAAGGACAAAATCGAGTATTGCTCTGTTAGCGCAGTTTAAGCGCAATAAATCCGAATTTTGGCTTTGATTAAACACTGTAGAGTCTAGAGGATATCAATTTGCATTTATTAAATAGTAAAGATTAACTTTAAGATGTAAGCTATATAAGTGCCACACATTGATACAAAATAACTCTAGTGGGTGGAAAGTGCTCAGCTAAGTATAAGATTTACTTAGAGTCTAACCATTTACATTGACTAAATGGCAGGGGTTAAAATAAAGAGAGTGCAATGATCTATGTGGGTGCCCTAAATTGAACTAATCCTTACTGACGTGTAGGGATTCAGCTAAGGTTAAGAATTACCTAGAGGCTACCAATTTGCATTTATTAAATAATAGAGGCTGACTTAAAAGGGGTATAATTTATGTGAAATATTTCAGTAAAAAAGGGACGACACTTTCTAAGTTTCCGGTTTAATGAGTGAGTTGAATGTAACAGAAACTGTGTAAATGAAACTTGGTTACACCATTATATAGGCCTAGACATAAATACAGTCCACAAAGTAGACTACAAAGATGTTCGTCAAATGAAGAGGCATTCCGTGAGCAATTATTTTGCAGAGAAAATTGCTGATACTATTTGGACGGGTTACTGAGATCTCTGGGAGAAGTGTGTAGAGTTACAAAGAGACTATATTGAAAATAATTTTTAAAAAAACAGAAGTAATGCATCTCTGTTAGGTCGGGAACTTTTCAGACCACCCTCGTATATACAGTTTAGATTTTAGAAATATTTGAGTCAATTAATAGCTTTATATTCTAGCTTTTTTTATGGGTGGGATTCTTTAAGACACCCAAGAATTTTAACTAAAATTGAGAACTTTCTTTTGATTTCAAAGAATTATATTGGTACCATATAGACACACTCAAACAAAGTCAATCAATTTCTCGCTCTTTTATTATGACGACCAATTTTGGATACTTTTAAGTGAAATTTACACTCAAATGGTTAATCAAAGTAATTTGTTGATAAAAATTGACAATAATTCGTCAAATGATACAAACGTAATCCAAACTCGTGTTTGCTTGATTCTGTATTGACGAGCCACATATATAAGTTTAGTATAATGATTGAAATGTAGATCCTTCAAGTCTACAAAGAAAATTTGACTTTAATAGTATTTAACGTGCTAATAATGAAACTTGTTTTTAGATATCAAATATGGTTTTTGACCAAGAAAAAAAAAAAAATTGTAACTCATATGAAAATTAGTTTATTATTTGCATATTTTATGTTGATTTCAAATATGTGCTTATATTTTATAAGTAATAATCTAATTTTGAGAAAATGTAATTTAGTTGTTTAAAGAAAACAAAACATGTTTTATGGGTTTTGTTTGAAAAGGAATAACCCCTCGGATTTTTAATTGTTTTTATATTAAATAAACTTTTTGAAGCATGATTAATTAGGGCTTTATCTACAAATGAGTATTTGGTTTTAAAACGTCTATTTCTGCAGCAATTCATTGCAGATTTTTTGTTGTTGAAGCAAAATTTTATCAATTTTGAGAGGTTTGATTTTTAATATCCTGTGATAAGGAATTACATGAAAGTTTTATAGTTTAATAATTTACGAAAAAGTTTAATTTTGTTGACTTGTGTTGTTAGTACAAGGGCTCACAGTTTTGTTACTTGTAGATATATAACAAATAAGTAATTTTGACGATTCAAAGTGAAATTAAAACATTAATTAATAGTGTATATTGTTAATACGTAGTTGAATAACACATATTTCAGATTTTTAATACTCGAGTATTTTTATCTTGAACTTGGACTTGACTAAGAATCTGTACCATGAGGACTTGGACTAAACTTGGAATGGGAACCATGCGAACTCAAAAATATATAGTCATTTTATCTTTGAACACATAGTATTTTGGAAATAAATTTCAATTTAGCACATAACTTTAGTATTCAGTTTACACTCGCCTGGATGAAAGGCTTGTAACAAATGTCACTGATTTTCTCCGCTTAATATTTTATTTACTTAGAGCTGAAGTACTAGATTCCCAACCAAAAGAATCCAGGCTTGACTTGGAGTTGGAAAAGGTGGACTCAAATTAAGCTCTGCCATTATATGACGAATAAATTGAAACTGGTACATTATAAAAGTTTGAATGTACAATCATCTTGTACAAGCTGCAACTTCTATCACACCAGGTATTAAAATACCCGTTGTAAATATTCAACAAATCTTAATATTAAAATTCAATACTAGAGTCTAGCGGGTTCCAAATATATAATAATCGAAGTAATTAATAACTTCAATAGATATATTAAAGATTTTAAATATATACTTACTAGTGATATTCTGCGAGCTGATTTTTGCTGCTCGAGTGTTATCAAATATCTATAAAAATCCCTTGAGGAATTAAGAGCAATATTTGTTAGTCACTGGAGTACTCGTTACTCGTTTGAATACTGATTACTCTCATGGTCATTAAACTTACAAATTTTTGTTTAACTGATAATTTGGGTGTAATAAAGACAAAATTAATTGATTTAGGGGGACTAGAGTCCTTACAGTCCACCTCTTGGAGACACCATGGATACTAGCTAAAACTCTTTGCCGGATAACAAATTGGTCAGTCAAAAATCATATTTTATATAGTATTATTGAAAATTTGTGATTTAAATATTGTTTTTCTTTCTTTAATTAGTGATAATAAGATCCACATTCTGAACTGGCTCAGATGAATCAGCTTACTTTCTCTTGTGGACGCAAAACTTTTTGAATTAGAATAAAAAAATAGGGTTTTGAAGAATTACATACTTTAATATCCTCAAAATCAAAAAAGGAAAGAAACATTATCCATGATGAGTAAGGAGTAAATGCTCGCATTTTTAGCACATGAGTCGGATTTGTTGTGTCTTTTTTTGTTTCTTTAATAAAAATCGAATACAAATTAACGAGTTTTGCTCGTTATCCATCATTAATATTTACTGAATAAAAAACTGCTCTTATTATATATCTTAATATTAATTTTTATGTTAATGTGGACACAAGAAGCATTGAATTTAATTTACACTAGATATGGAACGTGTCCCTACATTTACCACACCCTTTGAGAAATCATTCCTTTCCTTTTTGTATGTGTATCTGTTATTAATTTTCCTTTAAAAATACAATATCCTGTCGGATTACAGACAAAGGAATTACGAGGCCATATATCCAGGGTAGCTAACAAACAAATTATTAGCATTGTAGGGATTTTTGTTGTTTCTTTTAAAGTGCAGAAAGGAACCGAATCTCTTTTCACCAGATTCCTTTAACAGACGATATTGTCAAAGGAAGACCGTGAGGAAATTTTGTTTGGAAGGGGTGTTATTCAACTATTTTAATAAACAAAGGTTGGAAGGATCCTGCGTAAATTAGGAAACAAGTTTATTAATTATTAATTGAAATTAATTAATTAATTTTTTAGTAAAAGTATACACTTAAAGAATTGATAGAAGCTGTTGCAGATTCTCTTGATGTACTCGGCGCTCTTTGAAGCCCATATCCTTGTTGACGGAGGTCTTCAGAGCGCAGGGGCGTTTGTGACTCCACGTGCATCTAGATAGAATAGTTAAGGGGTTGAGGTCTGTGCTCTGCAATGCCCAGAATTCCTCTGCTCAGAAGTTCATGTTGGCCTGGAGTCACTCTTGGGTTCTCTTTAAGATGTAGGCAGGTAGTCCATCTCATTGGAAAACCCAGGGATAATTGCAAACGATGGATTGGATCCATGGGAGATCCTTTGGTTTACAGAATTTTTACGTTCTCACAAGTATTCAGCCTGTATCCTAAAGAGAACGACATGGGATTCCTGGCCTTCCTGTTGGATGTAACCAGCCCTAATACCATCACTGAAGCAGGCTGTTTAGTGCTCGAGACATATTGGTCCTCTCTGCTACATCACCAAATGTAACTACTCCATCATTCTGTCGATTGAAGACATGGTTAACAGTAAAGGTTTTCTCATCAGAAAAGATCACAATGAGTCCATATTTTCCAATGAGGTTGTTCAGGATCTTTTTTGCACGCTCCAAAGGGACTTTTCTCTGCGGTTCTGTCTACAGAGGCAGCGGAACACACCGCAGAGACTTTCCTGCTGCCTTATAAGAGCCCTCGTCACCGTTAATGTGGAAATATTCATCTTCCTGTCAATGTTAGCAATTGAAGAATTCAGTTTTTACATTAAAGGCCAACTTCAGGTGGATGGCAGACACGGAGGGTGTCCTGCCAGCACTTGGAAAGGAGAATAATTGAGGTTCTACCCGACACTGCCACATGGGTACATTGTACAATATGGAACATTATAAAAAATTACTCTTAATCTCTCAAAAATTGCATGATTGAGATGAGTAAATAATAACGGTCGGCCCAGTACTATATGATATTTTGGGGAGAAGATAAGCTCTACCTGTACCCAATACCAATTTGGGTAGCAGAAACACTACAAAAATAATGGTATCAAGAAAATATTATTCAACACACATAAAAACGAATAAGTCTAATTGAATATGTTTATCCAATTCATAAAAGGAAATTTATATTATTTCTTAAAAACAATAAGCTTTTAAATTTAGTTCATTAATTTTCTAATATAAAACTTCATTAATTATTTATTATAATTTTAAAAAGTAAACACATATATCTTATTAATTGAATAAAAAACAAAAATTATCAGAGGATTTTTATTCTAATTATAAAATTATATCCTAAAAAAATTAATGTGTTACAATATAAATTAAAAAAAAATCATAAAAGAGCAAACTACCTCAACTTAAGGATGGATTTTGGCTCTTTTCTTTTGGTAATTGGATAGACACATGGGTAATACAACTTCAAACTGTATTTAAATACCTGTGATTAATTTGTAATTACGTATAGCCTGAGTTACAACGAATCTGATAGAAGTACAGAATAATTTACTTCTACAACTATTTACTAATGATTGATGGGATCCAAGAACTGGAGGACAAGAGGAAATTAGGGATTTTTTTAAAAATAGTCATTAAATTAAATTTGATAATTCAATGTCAACTTTCTGCTGTTGATGTCTCCAATTCCGAAATAGAAAGAAAAAGTATGAAGTGCAAGCAAACTTATACAATGTACACAAATAATGATTCTAACTTTAGATGAGTTTTAGCAACGAGAATGTAGCTAAAGCTCAGACAATTAGCGTTCTAGAGACATAAATACTTCTTGTTTTATTACGTAATATTAAAAAAATATTATCCCGTTATTCTACTGCTATCATTCTTAGAGAGAGAGCATATGAGTATTGAGTAACTACGTGAGTGTGTGAAAAACGTTTTATATTTATAAAGAAAATCTATATTAATTAAGCAAAGTATGTCTGTTCGACGACAACTAATAACTCAAGTCTATGCCGGGTACTCTCTTTAGTATTCAATAAATGAATTTAACAATTAAAAGAAACAATTTTCACAAAATTGATTTGATTTGTTTAATAATTACAAAAAGTATGAGAGATTACAAATGTACTTTGCAACGTAAAATTTACGTGATATTGGTAAGAATAATCTTCATTAATGTATTCGAATCCTACTTTATGCTATAAAAGTGTTAATTTTGACAGTTACAAAAGGAAACAATTTTTTTGAATTTTTGAGCTGACATAAACTACTAGACTTTGTATTTTTTGACGAAGTAAAGGCAAGACTCAATTTGGCGAAGGACGCCAAAATTAAAAGTTTTTCAACAGATAAGGTTGAGTGATAATGTGCATTAGTGTATAACATCATTTTCATACAACTACCTCCAGATCCTCAATTTTGAATTGGGTCCCATTGGTCTATGACGTATAGTGATGACTCATCACTTGTGTACATGAGTAATACCCGCCAATAAATAAAGATCTTACTTTGGTTTTTAAAACTCTACAGATCAACGGGTAATTACTCGTTAATTATCCGGTATAGTGGGTAGTATGTAGATTTTTTTTTACATTGATGTTCTGGATACGAGTCCAGAGGTACAGGTATTATCCGCACTCATCCCTACCAAGCTCAATTGTTCTCTGACAATGTATCTACCAACTCAAAGTTTTTAAGTGCGAACATGAATCATTTTAGAGTCTGATACTTGAAGTAGATATAATATCTTTTTTATTATTAAAGACAATCAATGAGGATACTAAAATATGAAGAAAAGATCAAAGACAGTATTTGTTTTCCCTCTTTCTTTTTTTTTTTTTTTTTTTTTTTTGTGAAGGACCGAAAATTGGCTCCTTCACAAGAAACAACACGGGATTTACATATAGCATTCAAACAAACGTTTCTACTAATCTAACTAACTAAAGAACTTAATAATATGTACAATGTTGTATATGTAATATTACGACAATAATAAAAAATAATAATGGTAGGAGCAATAAAAAGAATTGAAGTTTCAGACGTCTGAATCTCCTTAAATGGTCAGTACTATAAATGAGATGTATAAGATATGAGAGGAAAAGATGAAGAGAGAGGGGGGGTTATTCCTTTTTTCCACCTATTTTCCCCTACCCCACCCCTTTCTATATACAATGTATATCAGACTGCTCTGTTTTTGGGCTAATATTTTCAACCTCCCGGACAAATATTTTTTCTGCTGGGGGAAATCAAAAAACGCAGTTTGGCAAAATTAAAGGCCTCTGAGGTCACTTTTGACATGTTACAGGCTATTTAGTATTTAAAAAAGCACAGTTTTATGCTGTCAAAATTGGCAATTACTTTAAAATAAAATTGTCTTTTGATATTTTTAGTATTCAATTTATTAGTTAAAATATTGGGCAACTGTTTTTAATCATTGTAGGGTTCAAAGATCTACTGCTCAATGACTTACTGTTTCCCTGTTTTATCAAACATAATATATAAAAGTGTAACCCAAGTTTCATTAATAGTTATTGAACAAAAAGTAGGAACTTTATCTTTTATTAATATTTGGGCTAAGAAGCCCTGGGCTTAAAAAAAGTTTTTTTTTAAAGTTCTCAACTAGCTTTTTTCCCTACTTTATGGAGCAGAGTTACCAGAATATTTATTAAGGCATTGCTAAGCTTGAATAGTATTTTTTCCATCAAGAAGAAATGTAAAATTAATCCACAAAATTGTTTTTGATCCATTGTTTTGAAAATAATAAAGGTACATAGCGTCATATGAAATTTTGACACCCTTCTTGTCAGTGTTGGAACTAACTGAAAATGAGGTGAATTAAATAAAATACAGCACTATCTATGTGCAAAGGCAAGAATTTTCTGCCGATGTGTTATGTTTGATAACACTTCGACACTCCAAATTGATTAAGCACATCTAAGGCTCATTAAATTATTGAAACAAGGTGGCACTATAATTGTCACTGATAGACCCTAAAATATATATAAAGTAAAATTATATATAAATATAAATAAAAATAACTTTTTGAGCCACGCCAAAATGGCTTGAGAGCCCTACAACTTTGCCAAATGTCTTATATTTATTGTCTCAAGTAGTAAAAGTCTTTGTGTAGGGAATAATAGTATTACCCCGAAATCGAGACAGTCTAATATACATACGTACTTTTGAACGAACACGTTTCCTGAATGAAATTCCAAAGAAATAAAGAAAAATCTCTATGAATAATTTGGATGTTAAAAAGGGGACCTCATGGTGCGAGTTGAATTAGAGAGAAACTTTTTGCTGATTATAAAACGATGTTGGTTGGATCCTCGTTCTATAATGCATCTCTCTCTCTCTCTCTATGGAGTACTCAACTGCTGAGTGTAAAATACAATGACAAAACTTCTAGTTTCTTTCGAAAAAAAAAAAAAAATGTATAACGTACGGAATTGAATTTAAAAAAAGGATGAATTCCATTAATGAATTAATCTCTTCTTTATGAATAGGATTTTGATAAAAAAACTCTATATACCATAGAAAAACACATTTATATGAACATATAAAGTAAAACAGATGTCCTTTTCAAGATCAGTATCATTGGTACAAAGAATATCATTTATAATGGCATTTTTATCATTTTACCATCGAGTTACAATTCCATTGGACCATCAAATTACTATCAAGTTATATCAATCCTTTACAAATTTATAAAACATGTGATTTTTAATCATTTCGTAATTCCCTTACAATGATGGTAAATTCAAAGGGGCCTGGGGAAAAGATTAAAGTTTTTGTTTTGTTTTTCTTTTTTTATGTTCCTTTAATTTGTCAGACTGAGTTTCACTGATTAAGTATAAGTAAACATTATTGTAATAAAATTAATCCATTTCACCCAGAAACTGTCTTTGAAGTCCATATGCATAATGTATATTTCTTTTTGTAAGAGCGACCATGAATCGAACCTTTGAACTTTGTCTTCAGGAGGATCATTTCTTCCTTCATTCAAAACTAATTTTTTTTAAATATAATATTTAGATCAACTTTTCAATTGAATTTTTGGTAAAAAAAAAAAATAAAGTTTCGTTATTTTTGGAAAATCTTTTTTTACCACATTTTAAAATTATTTATATTCATAATTCACTTGTATGTAGAGGTTTTTTCAAAGTTTTACAAGAGCTAATTCAAATTCAACCAATCTACGTTCAGAACACTGATGAAGGGAGAGTAAAAAAATTAAGAGTCAACAACAAATATTATTTTCTTAGTGAGGTGATGTTATGATAGATTTACTGGAAAAATGAAGAAGAAAACTTTTATTTAAAAGGCAATATTAAATAGAGCTTTTTAATTTGTTCAACAAAGCTGTATATAAACCTGATTATTCAATATGTTGAGAAGGACTTTAGAAATTTGTCGGAAGGTTCTACATAGAAAGATCTTGGGGGTTTCTCACCTCCTCTGTAGATATAACGTTAAAATGATACATACATTCGTACAAAAATATATGATAAATAATAAACATATTTTTTGATTATTAGGCGCGCATCTTTATAAAGAAAAAAAAGAATATGGAAAATATTAAGATGTTTATCACAAGTTGTTTCATATATATTTTTTTAAATGAATTGTAGAGATTGAAAAATTTATTTAATAGGACGGTTTGTTTTTTAACTTTTTTTCGAATTTTGTTAACGGCTACAGCGGAAAAGTTATCAGGGGGATAAGAAAATAACCTATGGAAAATTTCATTGTTCTAGAATGTCTTATTGTACCATGCATCATAGGAGTTGAAATTAGGGTCAAGGAGTACATATAGGTCCTCGGCCATATTTTTAACCCTAGATTTGGGCCAATTAGCCCAATAGGAACTGTGTATGGGAGCAAGATAATGTCACACTGTCATTATAACAGATAATTTCTCATGCAACAAATTCAAAAATTTCTGAGACAATTCAAAATTTTGTAGTAGAATGTATGGCCAATACTAACAGACACCCAAATTTAGAGGATCTTAAGTCAGCCATTCGTGATGCTTGGACCAGCTTTCCAACATCCAGAATGCCACCGTTTTGTACCTCATATTGATGCTGTTGTAGAGGCCAATGATATTCATATAAATTCATAAACGACAATCCTTTATATTTTTTGTAAAAAAATAATTTTGACTTGGGGATATTTTATACCAAATATATATCAAACTTTAAAAAAGTTAAAGTTTGCATTTTTCCCCGCCCACTCTGTACCTAATGTTTATTTTCTTCTATAGAAACGACGGTGAATTGATTTTAACTCACATTAAGTTTAAATAATTATTTTCACTGTAACGTCTTATCCACTGAGTTACATGGCTCAATTTGCATAGGTTATTTTTTAAACCAAATGAAAACTTTTCTGCAGAACCCGTTTTTCGAAATTCGAAAAAAATTCAAAAAACAAACCCCCCTAATATGTATGGTTTGATGTATATATTCATACATGGAAGTCAATGGAGTGGTAAGACGAAAAGATCCTTTATTCTATGATAACAACAGACACAGGGTCATATAGCATCTATGTTTGTAGGGAGGGGAGATGTGTAATATGTGAGTGTGATAAATGTCATAGATTTTAGATAAGATCAACATCAATTGACTTGTTTTATGTCTTTAATATTCAATTCATCTGCATTTATTCTTACTAAAAGATCATAATTTTACCATCACTTTTCAATTGTCTAAAAATGCAATTTGAATAGGTCAATAAAAAGGGTAATAAAGAAAAAAGAAAATATATTTTGGTACAGTGTTTCTCAAGAGTCTACTGTGGACTTCTTATAGGTAGGTCATGCAAAGTTGATTAGAAAAGTTAATAATCTTCCAATTTTATCTACATTACCTAATAAAGACATCGATTAGAGAGAAAAAAAATTTAAGAGATTTTATATGAAAAAAATCAAACTAATTATGTATATTCTGTTACTAGGCTAAATCTATAGACGTAAAAAATACAGATGTTGGAACAGACTGAATGCCATGCGATCATTTTATGAAATACTGTACGTTTGTTTGGATTGCAACTTAATGACCATGAGGAAATGTGGGTGTCAGATGTATACTCTCAGTTTTTGTGAGACCAGTTGAGAGTCCCTTCTTAATAGAATAGTAAAATGTTGCTGAAGACCGTATTTTTGTATGTCACATTTTTAATTTAAGTTACCAAATTGATAATAAAAAGACAAAAAATAATTCTTCTCAATAAAGATTAAGAATTATCTGTAAAAAAAAAAAAAGAAGCACTTGTTAATTTTCCATATGTTGTTGATAAAAATTTCTGAGCTATCCTTCCCCCTATCAAACAAAAATTTTGGAGACGCACCTTCAACATGAAACTCGGCTATCACAAAATCTGATTTTTTTTTGTTTTGTACCGAAGCTTTTACTTATGATAAATGAATGATAACATAATTTATTTCACTCAAATCAACCGTTTATGAGATATGGATACTTTATTGTAGTAAAATGCTCTCTTTAAATCATAATATTTAATTTGTAAAAAAGCCGATCACTATTAGGGATGTACCGGCCCACAAAAAAAGCGTATTCTTCGGTCCCTTTTAAATATTTAGGAACGGTCCAAATTGGACGCATAAGTCGTCCCATAGAACAATCTTTGTTAAATAACGTCATCATATGTAGATATCAGTCAGTAACGTAATCATCAATAATATTTCCCCATTTTGATTAGAAACATAAATACTTCAGTTAGGCCTAAATTATAAATAATCATGGCTTTTTGAAGGGCCGATAATAGGAAAGGGACCGATTGTAAGTCTCACATTAAGGACTGATAATGCCCTTATTACTATACAGAGTGTTGACATAAAACTTGAAGTAACATTTAACTACGATTTTATTCAAGTTATTTTTAATTATGAGGTTTCATTACACAATCAAACGACAGCTGAAACAAAAATAGGCAAGTTTTGTTTTTATCCCATGGCTCTGCTATGTGTAAAAATGTTGAAGCAAAAACAAAACAAAAATCAACGAGTGAGCAACATCCTTCACGATGGTATAAGTATAAGACTACTGAGACCCTTGCCGTCTTCATCCGGACTGCTTTCAACATTAAAAAGTCCAATACAAGTCCATGTAGTTTAGATCGTCTTTGAGAAAAATGTTTGCCACACGCCTCATCCTAATAGGGATTCGCTCCGAGCTACCATCATGACAGTGTGATACGGTGTAGACACGACCTTCATCGTCGAATCTGTTGGCCGATATGTTGAGGTTGTTATTGCTTGTAAAGGAGGATTTATTGAATAAAAAATCAAGGTAAATTTTGTATTTAAACATATTACAAATTGGTTTTGAGTTGTTTTTTCTTGATTCCGTAAAAATCCTATTTTTCGTAATTTATTCATGCTACTGGAAGTTTTAGGCATCCCCTCTTTATAACATGATAAATGAACATGAAATGGTCTAAAATTTGACATTTACGTACTGCTATTCAGCCATACAAATAATAACTTGCAGTTTGTAAATTCCTGTTATTTTCACTACTCCTAATCTATGTACTTAGTCTGCCCTAGTTTTTTATTTATTTATATTATATATTTCAGTGTGTACTTTATGTAAGTATGGTCTTGAGGTCTTGCTGTTATAAATATGTATGTATGTGTGTAGAAGGGAAAAAGGATTAATAGGTCATGTAGGGAAATAAAATTTATGGATCTTATGAAGTCTAATCATAATATATATGTATGTGTGTATGTATAATATTTTACCAACACATTTTCTCATGATACTCCACACTCGATCTCAATGTTTCAATTTGTAAGCGGAATGGTTATTATATATAAGTATATATTATAGATAGATAGACGGTTTTATAGGTCCCATAAAAACCAGTAGGGATCACAAAAATGTACATATACATCGATATGGTGTGCTCATTTTACCTCAAGCAATGATCTAATTCCAGAAAAGGGATATAAAGTCGTTAAAAATTGATTTTTGAAATGTAATTTCATTCATTCAAATATAATCTTTGTAGACATTTTATCTCCTTCTTTGAAGCCTCCTTTACTTTCCTTCAAATATTAACATGAGTTCTTTCGTCGGTTTGGTGAAGTCAATCCAACATTAGTATCGTCACATTTTCAATGTAGGATCGTCAATACGTTAGAGAGGGGATGATGCCCACCAAATTTTTCTAGATAATATATTTTGTTAGTTGATAATACCTATATAAAATTATTACAAAAGTTACAACTCCTCCCTTATAAAAAACCTTGTCCACGGTTCTAGAATGCAATTCTCACTTATAGAAATACCCACTGACGATTATTTTTTACAGAAGTCATTTATGTATAAAATATATTTCTACTGATAACAATAACAAAAGAAACAAAAATCAGGACACTTTGCAGTTATGGATCCCTGTTATAAAGGATAATTCTACCTAAAAAAATATTGCCAACAAAATTTTAACATTTGTTTCCGTCCTAAATTTTAAAAATGCAACCAAATGGAGGGATGAGACGATATTTGACTGGGTGTGGGACGAGATCAATACAACCCTAATTCTACGTATACATATCATAAGCCTTAAAAATCTTTTAGGGATACATAAAAAAAAAAATAACGCCTCTTCCGGTCCTGTCTTAAATCTTAAAGGACGAATTGCCATGGTTAAGTGTTCATTAATTAATTATCGTCTCTGACTGTATAAGTATCAAGATAGGTTTGTCATTGGACGAGAAACTTACACTTCAAAAGGAGGAAAAGTCCCTATGAAAAGCGATATGAAAAAAGTCAACCAAAAAATCCAAAAATTGATTGTAGACAATACAATATACACTTTATACTATTTTTTTAGCCATGTAGCGTCGTGAATTATTGGGCGATTGTCCTGATTTTTGTTTCAACGGTTCTAATAAAGGTACGAGTCAAATGTTGGAAATTCTAATAAGGAAATGAATCAATCAGTTGTTATTTAATGAGCACTTAATGATTGCAATTTGTGGCAAATAATAAAAAAAACATTTTATGTCGATTGTTGGTGGAGCAAGGGGCAATGTAGCGCTATGACTTAATGTCCTATGGCTCCTTCCCTATTGTTTGTATCTATGTTTCTGAATTTTGTAGAGTATGATTCTATAGTTCTTAATACTTCACAAAAATTGACCTAAAGACTTAGCGGCAAACGATACCGACAATTGGGCCATGAGGCATAGTTCTATTTTTCCTATTCCTCCACCAAAATTCAACCTTTCATCTATTAAAATTAGAGTAATTTGAATAGGAATCATAATTACATGTTATTGCAGCATGAATCGTCCTATGTAAAACATTTTTTTTTTTTTTTGACAAAGTGTATTTTCGGTAAAATGGCATTCGGCAAAGTGTCCAAACTACTATATTATGTCTCACCTAACTCCAAATCAAGATATCTTTCAAATTTCATTCCCCATGGTCGGGAATATATGACGTTTGTATGTGTGCTCGAGAGGGTGAAACGCTCATAAAAAATGGATTACCATAAAAAAGCATAAAATTTCAATGGAATCTTAATTGGGTTTTGTTGTCGTTGTCGTAGATGCTGTTCTATTTTCAATAACCCTTATGGATTTTAGTAGACTTTTTATAGCGGATGTTCTAGAGGCGATGACGGAAATGAAGAAGAAAAGCTTTCAATGGCGTCATCAACACAATGTTCTTTTCTTCTCCTTTTTTGGCTCTTGCCAACCCATTTGATGAAGGGAGGGAAAGTCTCGTGTCTCTAAGATAGTATTAATGAATCCTATCCTTGGTGTGTGAAAGGGGTAAAAGTTAAATAGTTTCTTCTTTGTCCTCCCCACTTTATGTATGTAGATAGTTGAAGGAAATCCCCTTCATTTCGTGAGGTGTATCCCCATGTCGTTACATTAACTTTTACACAGTCAATATGTGATTTTTTTTATAGATATTGCTATTATGGACTTTATGATTAGGTTCAACTAAAGTTTAATAGCAAATTAGCATCAGAGCATAAAATAATAACTGTGTGCTAAGCTATGGATTTTTGAATTTTTTTCTAAAAAATGTAATATTTGAAATTGTTTTCCAAAAAGTTCAATTTTTGGAACAAATGTGGATTTTAGAATTTTTTTTCAAAAAATGTATTCTTTTGTGTACAGCTATGAATTTTCGAAAAAAATTCTCAAAAAAGATAATTTTTTGTGTAAAGCTAGAGATTTTTTTAAAAAAAGCTCCAAAAATTTAAAATAAGAAATTTTTTTTTCTAAAAAAATTAATTTACTGAGAAACTGAGGATTTTTGAAAAACAATTCAAAATAATTTGATACTTGAAAGTTGTTCCCAAAAATTTATTTATTGACAATAGCTTTGTATATTTTAATTTTTTTTCAAAAAATTAATATTTCAAATTTTTTTTTAAAAATTACATTTTTCTAATTTTTTGTTAATAACTATGGACTTAAAAAAAACTAATATTTGAATTTATTTTTCAAAAAAATAAGACATCCACAGCCATCCACCCCCCTTCCTCCCAAAATATATAATCCTTTTCATGTTTTTGTATTACAGGTTTGAACTTAACCTTTAGTCTTAACTGTTGTATTTTAACTTAAGACGAAGAAAGAATAATACTTGGAAATAATGAAGAATTAGTTTTTATTGGGACATAGCCATGATTTTAATTGAGTCTTGAAAGAATGCATAAATCTTCATCAATACAAACAAAAGGTAGCAAATATATCATGCAGCAAAATATTCCAAAAATAAAAAATACCAGAGGCGGAATTTTTCTGGAAAAATTACCTGTAATGTTTTATTTGTGTATAAATAATATATCAGAGTCAATCTCAAATTCTTCAGTTGCCTGTTTCAAAATGACCACTTATTTAAATTGCAAAAAATTAGTTTATAAGAAGAGTAAGAATGGGTGAAAATTTTCTCAACTTTTGTCCGTACATATCTAAAAGTATATTGTTGTATCCGAGCTATAATAACTTGTACTGAAATGAAACCACATCACCCCCCATATCTATTACACGTCTACATTAATACGACTCATTCCTTTTTTAAATTTTTTGAATGATAGTAACTAATACATATTTATAAAACCATTTGATTAGTTCTGGCATTTCGACAAACTTTTCTAAATCTCCCCTTATCTACTATGTATATTGTATGTATCATCAGTTAAAAAAGATAAAAGTATTCATATTGAAGCTCTATGTTTTTAGTTATAATTTTAGAGCACATGTAGGGTTGTGAATCCTAAACACTTTTTAGTATGCAATTTTTGTGTTGTTGGCAACCTAACAGTGTTTTCATTTTCTAAAGATTTTATTATTTTTCTGTAATATTGGAGGAAAGAATATCTAAATATAAAGAGTAATGAATGAGGAGAGTCACACTGAGTATTAATGGGGAGTTATGAGTGGAATCCCTTGTTTGACCCCCTGTTGTCGATTAAGGATTATGTTTTAGACAACCTGAACAATCTTTTTTTCCCTCCAAAGCTGTTGTCATTATTCTTATATTCTTGAGGAGTGAAATTCTAAGTATAAAGTAATCTCTTGTACATGAAAAAAAAAAAGAATAAACTGAGTATTTTTAGAGGAGTATGTTTTAGACTCTACATTAATCCTGCCAATGATTTTGCTTGCTACTTAGTTGGAATGGATTTCATTTATTCATCTCATGGCAGCATGCAGCTAAAATAATTAAAAGTCATGACAGCTAAGCTGCTCTCCTCACAAATATTCTTCAAATTATGAGAAGTATCATGTTCATTTGTGCTTTATTTTTATTACATAGCGAAAATTCATATATTTTACAATTTTAAGTATATATCCGTGCGAATCAATTGTACTTACGGCGGTTTTTATTGAACAAATTAAATCAATTTATGATGTAAAAACTACAATGGGACCATCGGTCAGGAAATAATGGGTTAATAGAAGAAATAATGCAAATGTTGAAACTTGATTAAGGGAACGTTCTTACATTTCAAAGATTCATATTACTTTGGTCTTACGTCTTAAGGGCATTTTTTCACTTTAATATGACATATGACTCTACTATCATACATAAGCTGTTTAAAAAAATGTTTATGAATGAATGGTATAAATGCATAATGTATTGTCATATAATTGATTCAAATAGAATATAGATCAGGGGTAGGCAACCTTGGAGACATTGAGTGCCAATTTCAACATTTCTAATGAATGAGTGTGCCACTATCAACAAAAATGTTAAAAACGCCATACAAACCACAGGTTTTATGTTCAAATTTGCGAGTGCCAGTGAATATGCCTCCTTGTGCCAGCAGTGGCACGCGTGCCATAGTTTGCCGACCCCTAATATTGATAGATTAAAATTACACAATCTGACAAATTATTATAATTATAGTTATAGTTATAAATTATTTTCGATCAGGGTGTTCCAATATAAGGATTAGTTCTAAAAAAAAAAAAAAAAATGAACATGTCATACATATTTTTGAAGTCTTCATCTTCCTAGGTATCCAAAAAGACAAATTTAAAAATCAGGGATCTATATCCACCTGAGATATGGGCTTTGTCTTTTTGGGCAGTGTTGGTGTAAGATAGCTTTAAAGAACAAACTTTTCAAGAAAACTTTGTTTTATATTTGGGTCGTAAAACTATTTCAGCTAAAAAACAGAGATTTTTTGACCCATTCAGACCCACAAAGTGCCTAATTTGGTTATGATCAATTTAAAAAAGTTCAATAGATTGAATTATAACAAGCAATAACATTCAGGAAATAGCATTAATATGTCACAATACTACATTTATTTAACCTGCTTTTGTATAATTTTTTCAAGTAAAAAAAGTTTCACAATTACACTATATCATTTTTAAAGCTTTTCCAAAATCATTATATTACTCAAACAAATAACCCGACTTTTACCGGAATTTATGTTCAAATGTGATAGGAATTATAATGAACTACTCCTTTCTATAACTTGTCGGCATCTTTGATTTTACAAGGAGTTATCAAGGGGGCTTCCTCATCTTTTAAGGTTTCTTGCCCTCACACTAGCAGCAAGGGTAAGTAGCTGCATGGTTCGTCAATCCAAACAAAATACATGACAATTTAAAATCACATACCAAAAGTTGGGCGGCACTTATGTTTAACTGATCTAGGATGGTTCTGACATTAAAGAAATTTCCAGGATAGTCCTCCACAATTGCAAGTATCCTTCAAATATTTCCTTCACCCCTGAGTATTTTTGGCCTTGTGGAAGCTTGTTCTTGAATACTAAATCATACTTTGAAAAAAACCCTGGATACCAATGGGCATTCAGACTTCAAAAATTTATATGAGGTGTTGCCTCATTTTTTTAGACCTAGCTCTTATTTTGGAATACCGTGTTAGTATGTAGAAAAATAAATTACCAATAGTATGGTAACAATATTTTGGAATAGAGTAGCTTAGCTGTCATGACGTTATATTAGATTAGCTACAGCTAGCTATGAGAGGAGGAAAATAAACATAAGCTTCATTCGGTATCTAGCAGGGACTTACATAGGAATAACTGAGATATTGATCCTTAATTCTACTCATGCCCGTGAAAAGGAGGGCGTTTCGGCAAATCTTTGACAGTTTTGACAGAATGTTATTTTTTTATTAGTGGCAAAAATTTTTTAAAACCGGATTTGAACGAATTACCTTATTGTTTTAGAAAACACAAATACTTTTATAAAAATTAAAAGAAAAATTTGGCAGTCATTATTTTTGTGGAAAGGTATATTCGAAGAAAATACTTCTACAAATAATTTGACAAGAAAAAATCAAATTTCAAATGTGGTTGAACAAAATAAATTATAAAACATTTTTATCGGTCATTCATGAGCACACAAATAATAATGCTTCGGATTCAAAAAGTAAAAAAAAAACATTGTTCAAATTGCCAAAGAGAAAACATTTTGCACCCATGAAGATACTTAAAATTTACATCCCTAATCATAATACTTACATCTTTCTTTAACAAATTAAACTAAAATAAAACATTTAAACATTGTAAACTTAGGAGATGAACACTTTTATAATGTTTTATTAATATAATATTGTATCTATATTATTTGAATGAGAATGACGCAGGAAGATTTAATCACTACCCACAAATCTTTTACATATACAAAAGATACAATTTAGATATTTATCAATATTCTTTCATAAAAAAAAACATATTCGAAAAATGTGTGAATATGGAGGTTAGTATTAAATTATTAATATACAGCCCTTGTACTTATTGTAAACGTATGCACATTAGACTGTCCCATTTTCGGGATAATATATTTATCCTGGGGTACTAAGATCTTTGCTGCTGGGGACAATAAAAAAATATACCTTGGCAAAGTTTGAGACATCCCAAGCCATTTTTAACGTCATACAAACCATTTTAGTAACGATCCAAAATGTATTTTTGAATCAAAATTGGCCATTGTTTCAAATATGAATAAAAAACTATACTTAGAATATGTTTATGTATTCTATTTTTATCAGTTTAAAAATTTTAATAATTCCATTTTTCCCAAAATAAAATGGTTTGTACCAAGTACATTTTAATAAAACAGAGAAATTGAAAATCATTTAGCAAAACATCCCGCCCCATTGTCATATTTATGTTTACACTGTAGATTTTTTTTTCAAACTTATTAAAAAAAAGCTAGTTATGAAGTGAAGGCGTGAGAAAAAAAAATTAAGTTTATTTTCAATGAATTATAACTGAAATTAACATTTCTTATTCAATATGGCTCCATC
Organism: Lepeophtheirus salmonis; assembly: GCF_016086655.4. Classification (NCBI taxonomy): domain Eukaryota; kingdom Metazoa; phylum Arthropoda; class Copepoda; order Siphonostomatoida; family Caligidae; genus Lepeophtheirus; species Lepeophtheirus salmonis. Next base: position 26,839,832 of record NC_052132.2, read on the forward strand.
AGCCTCAATGAAAACCTTTGCCTAGAGGAGGAAGGAGGTGATAAGACACATGTTCTTCGACGTATTGAAAAGAAACTTGGCTATAGACAACTTATTTTCCTTTGCAGCCGTCGTAATGAGATGTTTTTTCAACCTTGTTCTTGATTTTGCTCCCAAGTCACCTTTAATGATCCTTTAGATTATAGCCTCATCTACATTTATCTTCTTGGTCATACCACGAATCGTCCTCATTGGATTTTTAGCAAGACCATTTTGACAAGAATCATTATGGTATTTCTTCTGACTGTTAGTTTCTCACCTAAAAGGTCTTGTAGTCCGAGAGCATTTCTAGCAAAAAAATTGTTTTGGCCTCCATTTTGTCGTCTCTATAGATAGAGCCAATATTTGTATACAAAAACCATTACAAATTATGGTTAGAATATAAAAGAACCTCACTTTTGTAAAAACTCTTATCAAATTTCCAACTGTGAAGATTTTTTAAAGTTAAATATTACTCATGGGCAGATCATTTAAATTATTCAAAGCAAGATGCCCAATATTCTAACTGATACCCCCATACAAAAAAATTGTAACATATAGCATCACATTTGGAACAGTGGCACAAGAGTTCTTTAAATGGCAAAGTATGACCCAAAAGTACAATTAATTTATAACCAAAAACTACAGTAAAAATGGCCTAAGAGATCTTAAACATTACAAATGTCAGTTTTTCGATTGTCTCCAACAGCCTAAGTCTCTGTGTAGAGAGATTTTGTTTAACCCGAAAACGGGACAGTCTAATGTACTTATTTTCTCTACCAAAGGAGCCATTGTCATAAAAAGGCAATAAACCTTTGAAATTACCATGGAGAAAATATGTATGTATGAATATAGAGGTTGGTAGGTCAGAGTCACCGTATGTTTATTGTTGTTTTTGTTATATAACCATCTATGAATACACAACCATTTAATAATGGATACAAAAAAATTTGACACGCATATCAAAAAAGAAATTATCGCCTTGGGTTGAGTCTATTTTTCCAATTGAATAGTAATTATGTTAGTGTTAGGTTTTCCTCTGAAAATTATAAAGAAGTCTGAGACCGTTATTAGCTTCGTTGGGCACATGGCCGCCAGTACAACTTATTATGGAAAGTGGATTGTAGAATATGTTTTGATTTTTCCAAAGAAGAGTAAAAGGCCTTTTTTGGTAAATAATTTGGTTCATTTGTCATTGAATGGTGCTTCTTTTTTGCAAATAATATGACTTTTCCTGTTTCCCAAACTAGAAATATATTATCTTTGTCAAGTTCAATAGAGTGATTTCTACAAAAAAAAAAAAATAGTTGTAATGTTCGTATATTCGATACTCGGTTGTTTCTAGAGAAGGAAATATACTTAATGTATAGTACAATGCCCTCAAAGACAATTCTTAGCTCCTATGGATTAATTATAATACTATAATTTTTATTTATACTTAATCAGTTCAACTCCATCTGAGCAATTAAAGGATCATTAAACAAAAAGAGAACGAGCACGAGACGAGGGATTTGCAACAGGCGACCATGGGTGCGTTTCTTACGGCCAACGAAAATTATTGAAAAACAATAATGAAATACTCCTTTTGCTATTTAATGGAGACTACTAATCATTTTTCGTTCAAATGTCCTCTTTTAAATATAATATATAGAGACGTTCTTTCGGTTTCAGATAACTCTTTTGGGTGCAAGCTCCAGGGTGATGAATTTTTGAAACTTTTTTAGCGGGACAGACAGTTAAAAAGTTAATTATGTCCTTAAAGAAGTACAGCATATTTCCTACGCGCTAAGTTCAAGGAAAGAGAACAACACTGGAGGGATTTTAAACATTGTAAAACTGTACACGTGGGTTTTAAAATATTTATATTACCTATTATTTTTTTATATGGTTGTCATTATTAAATAGGGTATAATTTATTTGTTTATTATTCCATTTGCATTTTTCACTTTCTCTGTGTCTTTGCCTTTATTTTTATTTTTTATTTAAAATATGAAAATATATGAACGACGAGTAAAGATCAAGAGAAAAAAAAATAACAATAATGCAATAAAAATGTTAATATCCTACGCCTAATTATGTTTTTATGGCAAAAATCATATGCAATACCTTATAATCCCTGTAGGGGTGAATACACTGTCACCAATTGTGTCTACTGGTGCTAGAAAATATCCTCCTTTTTGCATATCACACTCTTACATCAACACACATTACCTCTCCACAAAATTTGTTAACATTAAAATTGATCCAACGAACTATTTCAGAGTTCCATGGTTTGATCCTTTATTTATTAAGGATGCGGGATGTTTCTTTCTGAGATGGATGTGAGAAAAATGAATATAGTACTAAACTTGCTCATGAGCACTTAGATCAGATAATAAGAATTGCAACAACCAGTCTGGATGATGACTTTAAATAGATAGCACAGAACTCCCCAGCAAATTAAAGTCATCAGAGCTACAATTTGAATAAATAAAGTGTCAATCTCTTTTATCTTGCTTATATTAGTTAGTGTACAATTATTACTGAAGCCAATGTTTCATTAGTGTGGGCCGCAAGATGATTTCTTCATATCATATTGGCTAACGCACAAAGGCAGTTGAGAACTCTGGGTCTTGGCCAATATAATAGGTTAATTCTTAATGGCATCATATGTGTATTTACTCTTTTTAGAAAATACTTGAAGTTTAAAGTATTTTATGTATTACGGTGTTATCTTTAATGTATCTCGCATCCTTTGTTCCGAAAAGAAACAAAAAGTTGGCCTAAAATTAGTTTTGTAGCATACTTTCCATCTATGTAATTATTATTTAATAATATTTGTTGGAATTTGCTCCTTACTTAATAAGAGTTATTTCGAATTTCACTCATCAACGTTCTGAACACTGATGAGTAGAAATATTGGCAGCTTGCAACAAAAAACAGTATATTTTTATATGAAGAAGGTATAGAACTTGTATAACTGAGTAGATTGTAGAAAATCGGTCCATGGAATGCAACCAAAAAAATCAGTCTACGATTCAGAAACAATTAAATTTCGATCCACGGAGTATTGGTTCAAATTGCTGTATAAAAAATTACTTAAGATTTAACCGGGGAAAAATTGTGTCGATCTGAATCTCATCCCTAGTATTTATTTCGTTGCTATCAATCTTTTGTTGAACTCTCTGTTTTTTATTTTCCGTAGGCAACACCATAGCTTGTGCATTTATTTGGAATCGTTTACTTTTAATATCAAATGATTTTTTTTTTTTGGTATTTCCTGTATTCCTAGTAAAACAAATTGCGTAGATATTTTGAGAGAAAAAACCTTCTATAAAATGCTACATACCTTTCTAATTCTGTGTCTTTATATTTTTTAATTCTTATTCTACATCTTGGTAAATATAAAATAATTTAATACATCTAACAACGTTTATAACATAAGAGCAGAATGTTTTTGTTTTTTTAAACAAGATTAATTTCATATCGAATATAATTTATTCGATATCCGGAAATCACAATAGTTACTCTTCTACGTAATAATCTTTAAGGAGAAAATAATATTGAAAAAACGGCAAAACTGCGTGCTCCATGCATTTTACCACTAACTCAGAAATTTACTGTTGTCAATTGCATATAAATATCAATATCCTTCTTTTCCCTTTATCAGAGTTTTACCCGTGGATTGCATGAACTAGAATTAGCTTTTGTTTAGCTGTGACACATTTTCAACAATTATTATACAATAGTTGTATAGTTGGAATTTTTTTTACCACAAACTGACTTAACCCCAATGATTCTTTTGTTCAAATAACCATATTCAAGCATAAAAAAGTAATTATCTGCAACTAAGTCTATATCTAAGTGTATATTACAGACCCATAAAGTCAGGAAGAAGGAAAACTTATGCAGCATCGATATAGTAGATTTTTAGCCTCCTTGAATATGACCCTCCTCCGGCCCTGACCTGAACCCCCTGGCCATTAAAGTTTGGGATATCTTGGAGCAGAATGTCTGTTGTACTTTCATCCAAATTTGGATACGCATCGAGCTGCCTTCATGCCAGCGGGCTATGCCATGGACATAACCTTTATCGTCAAAAGCTACCAATCTGTTCACCGACGTGTGAAGGGTCTTATTGCATGTGAAGGAAGAATTACCGAATAAAAGTTATAGTTTAGTATAGTATTTCAACATATCACAAATTGTGTTTGAATTGTCTCTTCATGATTCCATAAAAATCACGTTTTCTGTAATTTAATCATACTACTGCAAGTTTGGGTATCCACTCTGTATACCCATTCAGCTGTAATAGCTATGAATGTTTGAAAATGGGGTTGCATGCGTAGATGCGAATATCAACATTTGAAATTTGAAGATCATACAATTGTGAATGGAAATATATATATAATGAAGAAATTCCAGGTTTAGATACAAAATACGTATTTTTCGGGGTGGCAAAGAATTGGAGTCTACAAAAAAAAAATACTCATATATTATTTTTTGTATTAAATAATATAAAGGTTTAATATTATCCCACAACTGACAATACTGACAAACTGACTACAATATCTTCTTTGACGGGCTTGCCTTTGTTCTGAACAACTTGGGAGATACACTTAGTTCCTAGCTTGCAACTAGTATGCACAACACATTTTGGAGCATTTTGTCATCTTTGGTGAGCCTCGAAACTAAATTTGCATTTTCCTTTACCATATTCTAATTTGCAAAGTCAATAATTTTACAATCAGGTGAAGTAAGAGGCTCAAAGTTTTCTCCCAAAAGTGCTCAAGATGTTATCCGCATCCTTCTTGCACTGTGTTGATATATGAGTGATAAAATCAACATTCTTAATTAAAAGACATCAATGTTAACGGAGCTTAATGTGCCTTCAAATAAAAAATTTAGGATTGGGTAAATGAAATCAAGGCTTTTTCGAACAATTTAACAAGGTTCATTTGTAATTCACGAAAAACAAATTAAATTAAATGAAGTTGGGAAGAGCATTATTGACTTAGGTATACTACATGTATTTATTGAATGCTTAAAGAAATAATCATTGTTGTTAAGAATGAATGAAAAATGAAACATTATAATTCGTTTACAATGTTAAGTCTATTAGAATGTCCCGTTTTCGGGTTTATATTTATCTCCCCCTGCAAAAATATTTTTTCTAGTACGGACAATCAAAAGTCAAAGTTTGGCAAAGTTGCAGGACTTTCATGCCATTTTTGGCGTGGTACAGGTCATTTTAAAATGGAAAAAATGGTATTTTTGGGTCTAAAATGTGCTCTTGGTTTGCGGGTTCCCTGTTTTATCAAACATATTTAAACCCAATGATTCTCTTGTTCAAATAACCATATTCAAGCATAAAAAAGTAATTATCTGCAATTTAATTGACAAAATTATTTTTTTAATTATTATTTCACAATACCATATATAAATAGGCTTAGAGCGTTTTAATGTGACGTCAACATTGTTGATTTTGTACATTTTGAGGACCTAAACGACCAATTTTTATAAGAATAAAACCTCCTATTTCATTATTTTTGAGGAAAACAGTAAACTATTGTATGTCAAAATGGGATCAATAAATAAGAAGACATAAATCATACTTCCTATCAAAAATTTATATCTCTATTGTCTAGCTTTATTATATATCTAATAGGTCTGGGACGGTATGCAGTTCAATTCCGTGTTATTGTGAAATGTTTTTGTTTTGTTTTTTTCCAAATATAATTAGTGCAGTTTTTCAAGTTTTTTTGTTCATATTTTTTTAATTGATTTTCAGTACAATTAAATTATTCCAAAATATACTTCAGTTTTCTAAAAAACCAAGGTTGATTTAAAATATATAATACTATTATTCATGAATTTATATATATATTTTTTTAAATGATCTTGTCTACAATTTCCAGTAATAAACAAGACTGATTAGAGCCACAATATTGCCAGCTGTACGAAAAATTACTTTGCTTGATACAGATGTACCTACAGTTCCGAAGTATCGTGAAGCTAACTTAGAAATATTGGGAAGTTTATTTCAATTACCTCTCCACCAACTCACTGGGTTTTTGTCAAGTGGAATGGATTTATCATTTTGTAACTCATTATCTCTTTTTTGTATAAACAAATACAGAAATGATTTCTTGTAGAAAAGGGTGCTTATGGATTCAAATTTTACCATCACAATCAAAATTTATTAGTTAAATTAATAAAAAAATAACAAAAGATTATTCTATCATAATATTAAATTTACAATTTTTGAAACTTCAGGGTCGTACCGAAACGAACCGTGGTACAACCCCATATCGTACCATTCCTAATATCTAACCCTAAAATGTTTTCATCATATGTTATTACATAGTTATACTATCTTATTTCAATATTGGAGATACAGATCAACAATTAAATGGAAATAAAATTATATTTTTCTCTAATTATACTACTTTTATCGTCTTTAATCGATCCAAAAATAATAATTGTACAAATCTAACCATTTTTAGAGATTTTTAGTTCATTTACTACGATTTAAGTCAAATATCGCTGTTTATCAATTAACATTAATCCAAGTGGTAAGTAATTTTTTTTTTTGCTAAAGCTATTTGGTGGAATTTAATAAAGATTAATGGACATTTATTCATTTGAGAAAGTAAAGGTACTTTCTGGAGTTTACTAGTTTGTGATGATCTGTTTCTTCATCCCTTTTATTATTAATTTATACATGTACTGCTATGATAAAAGAGTGGTGTTATTGTACTGAACGAGTGAAGAGGTTATTATTATGATGTATATTTAATTATGTTTAAAAGTGAATAGTTGAGTGTCTTAAAGACCGTACAAAAGTATCAACTTTGAGCCCCCAAAATGGCTTCTCCTTCTCTTGTCAGTGAAAACACGAATATTCATGACCTTTTCAGTTCAATAAACGGAACAAAAAATGACTCAACAAATACTGATTTTATGTGGATTCACTCTTCATATAAACCCCTTTTAAACATTCATCGCATGCCAAAAGAATGTGCAATTTATCATTCGAAGAAAACCATTAAAAAAAAACACGTGTTAAAATGTAAATCTAATTTGTCAGGGAATGGTGATATTTCCATGTTGTTTTTTGTTTGATAAGAAATAAAATGAAAGGTTTTTATTTCGTTTTGTTCATGGGGTGAGAATTTCTTAGAAAGAGGAGCAATGCACGTGTGGAAATTGACCGTCACGAATTGTACTCAACGTTTCTTTATTTCAACTATTTCCCTTTCATCTTTTCTAATATTATACGTCTCTAAATATCTCTGTTGGATTTGTGTGCAATATGTATATGTAGATCCTGATTATAATTTTTAATACAATCGACCATGAGTCTTCAATAACTCTTATACATATTGTTCCCCCTCTGGTCGATTTTTCTACTCTTTCATTTTATTTGTATTCTGAACCTTGACCTTAAATTAAATAAATATAAACTGTGAACTTATATATCTTTAAATATGTTGCAATGATTAATCCGTGGATGGACTATGCATTTTCTCTCAACTTCTCAGAATATGTTCCTATAATTTAATAAAATTTACCTTCTTTCTTTTGTCAGCAGTTGATTTGACTCTAACAAGTCCTTCTACAAACTTATTTGTTAAACACAAGTAAAATCTTATTGAGCAGATACTATTAAATAAAAAATAGTTGAAATTTTGTGAATCAAAATGAGATTGGTTAAAAATCAGTGGAGCTTCGATGGCGCTCTAGGCTTAGAGGTTCCCGAACTATCACACATTAAAAAAAACACCTTAGATTTGACCCTTATTTATACACAAAATTAGTATATTATCATCAGTGGTGCCTATAGTTCATTGTGAATATGGCTATAGGATTTTCAGCTTTGTCAAAACTAGGGAAAGTCGTGTTTTTTGAAGGATCCCAGAAAATCATTACTATTCTAAAAAATGTATTTTTATCAAGAAATTGAATAACAAACGATGTATAAAGCTCGGTACTAGGATTTTTCATAGGGGAGGTGGGTGGCAAATTTTGGCAATTTTGAGAGAATACTTTTTTTTAGACAAGATTAGAAACAAAAAATAACAACAAATAATTTTATTAGTAGCAGGAGAAGAAGGCATTACTTGAATTTATTAGGAGTTGATTATCTTTGCTTAAATAATATTGAAATGTTCTCCCCGTTTCTTTTTTAATATGATACACTTGGATTCAGTTACTCACCCTCGTTTCTACATTGCTATTTCTTAAAACAAGTATTAACGCAACTCTATGATGTTAAGCACTCAATTAAAAATGAGGCATTAACAGACAAATGTAAGATTTTTGTCATATTAATATGGATTCCTAATATTACAACAATAATCCTAATTTTGATAACATACTTGTATTTTTTGACATAAAAACGACAAACAAAGTAAAATATTGTTGTTGTTTTTTTTTTTTGGGGGCTAGGGGAGGGTAACACCTCCCCTCCTTATTAATGGGCCTGGATATGAAAAGCATACAACCTACATTATGAGACTTAGTATGTATTTACACAAAAAAATAACACAAGTACATTATAAATATATAAATCTTAATCATTGTGAATAAATTACCATTTTTACAAAAACAAAACTATAATAACTCTGTTTTCAAGTGTTGCAAAAATTATTTAATTACACTTGAAGTATGTAAGTCAAAATATTAAATAATTTAGACATTTATTGCTCTTATCGCATTTTCAAGACAACTGCCGAAAAATGAGTTATTTTCTATTTCACATATGGTGATGAAATGCATCCTAATAAGCTTTTAATTTCACTAATATTTGTTGTTTCTATTTATACGAGGTTAAATATTAATTTTTGATTTTATAAATATATGAGAATAATTCATTATTTAATATATATCAGGAATTTTCTCATTTGGTGAACATTGACAAACTAATGGCCAGCATAAGACCTCAAAAAACGTATAACCTCATCAACTTCAAATCACTTAGATCTGAATAATATGCCAGAATGGCCCGGCATAAATTATATCATAGGGAACAGGGAACAAAAGATAGAAAAAGGATAGATCTCTATCTTTTTTGAAAAAGAGAACTTTAGCTTTAAAAAACGGTATTTTAGAAATAGAAATGAATATTTGATAGCTAAAAAAATTATTAAGTGAAATTCTTTCAAAAAAGGCAAAAGGAGGCCTAGTGACAATTTTTTATAGTGCATTTTTTCCTTTTTCTTTATTGAAAAGAGGTAGAGAGATACAAAAAAATATACTTATGTTCTGTGAATCCCTTTCTTATTCTACAGTCTTACCTCACCAGTATAGAAATGTACACAGCACTGGTGTTTCAATGAAATCTGAGCACTTACCAATTTAATAATTAATGAAGGTTGAGTGATTGAAATTAATTCATATTTCGATATATTAAATCATACAAAAATAGTTACAATGCAATGCAAACCTGATCTCTCTAGCTGACTTACAAGTCGAGAAAATGACACTTGAATGTGATCGACGAATTTCCAGTTGCGGCACTCCAAGCAGTTGTGCGTCTCAAGGAACACCATTTGCGCCGTCAACATGTCCAAAACGTTCGATAGGAAGAAGGACTCTATCAAAAAGGACTTCCTGGACCTACAGAAGTTAAAGAAAACAGCCCAGGCCGAACCCCTCATGTAAATGAGGGGTCATGCAATGGAACCCAGGTTTTCACGACAAAATATCCAGACAACTATCAAAAAGTGGGCGTCAAAAAGCTTGTGAGGATGGAGAGGCCACTTTTGACACCCACAATGAAAGAAACCGATCACTTCCGTTACAATAATCTTTCGAATGAGTCTTTTGAGTTCTTTTGGACTCTTTTTTCACTTTGCCCCCCCCCCTCTACATCCCTAATACGAACACCTTTTCGGTGCATGCTGAGGACCCTTAAAGCCTCTGTCAGCATGCCTTGATAGAGGACTACATCTGCAGCGGTTGATTGACCTTCCAACACCGCCTAGAATCCATCATTGCCGCTAGTAGCCGAGGGTACATTAATGATTAAGAGAGCGTAAACACCCATTTACTTTCAGTAGTAATTTTAGTTGAAGTTCTATTTATAATTAATATATTATATCTTGTTGAACTTTGATATTAAAAGTGTTCAGACTTTAATGGACCAGCCGGGATTTTGTTGTCAGCTTCCTATTACCCCTTTATCAGTGTTTAGAGCGTTGATTGCTTAAACTTGAATTAGCTGTTGTTAAGCTGTGTTCAATTCTCAACAATTATTGCATGATAAGTCCACTGTTGGTAAGAATTGCCGAACTATCAACTGATTTTGTGCCCTTTTTAGTGACGAGTAACACGTGATTGGTGTAGAAAGTATGGAGAATCCAAGTAGTATTCTACTCAAGTACTCTATTTTGTAGTTTTATATGAATTATGAATTGGTTCAATGAATTGGAATAAGTAGGACATATGCCACACAACCTATCATTTGCTCCCTTAATAATATTGTTTGTTTTGTAAACAGGAAATCAATCCAAGAAGAGAAAATAATCATATCCATGTCTTTTTCACCCTTATCGATCTGTTTCCTCTTTTTCCATAATTCCATGAATAGTCCTCTGTGTAAATTACTTATGAATATATCACCCATCAATGGATTACTTTATTATATCAATAATAATATTACACGGGTATGTGGTGGATTCGTTTTATAATAACTGTTCTTGTTTAGTAAGTCTTTTTATTTATTGAAAATGAGGTAGAGAGATGATTCATCATCTTACAGTCTAGGAGTTGTGTTGTTATGGTGATCCTAACAAGGTGTACTTAAAAAGATCATATACATGACTCTCCTTATGCATATATATTGTGTGTATCTAAATAATTATATGATATTACTAATAAATATACATTTAATTATGTAGGACTAATGAATGGAGTTGAAAAATATAATAAACTAGTGTTGCAACGCATTCTTAAATACCAGTTTCGGGTTTGAATTAATCATTTTCTCTTGATGTTCTCGGTCCATAACGGATCTTCATCCTACTTTTTACAGATCTGATCTCCGCTTCCCAACTAATTCTTCAATTAGGGTGGGGATTTCGTTTTTTCTTACCCCATTTTCTGCAAAAAAATAAGTGGTAACTAATATTTTTATAAATGTGAACTGGTCAATGCTTGACAATTTAACTGCAAATCAGGGTGGGGGGTGAAATAATAATAATAATAAACGTGAATTGAGTACTTGTATAAGTTTGGCTGGCCGAGAGTCATACTTTCATTTTCTATCACGAAATTGGAGATAACGAAGGGGGAAAATTTAAAATTCAAAAGTTGCAATCTTTTAATAATAAGGAAACTACTTCGTTATTGAATTATCAGGAGAGTGATCTCAACTTTTTCCAGATATTAGAACAATTACCACATTGGTGGATCATCATGAAACATTATGTGGAGGAGTTTCTCTCTTATGAAGTATTCTGGACGAGGGGTTGGAGAACCACTGATCTATAAAATACCAGGGGCAAACAGAAAGGAATATATACATTAGACAGGTCTTCCTTATTGTTATAGGCAAGTTAGGGGTGTCGCCTATGACAAAATTCTCTGCGACACTGTAAAATATCTTTGTGAAATATATATTTTGTTATTTCTCTCTTAAAAGGAAAATTTTATATTTGCATAGGGTCGCAAAAAGCTACCTGCCACCATTGTATAAAAGATGTTTAATAAGATTTCCATCTGTATGAAGCAAGGAAAGCATAGACTATATTACTGATGACACTATATTGTTTCTGGTTTGTCAGTAAAATTCCCGGTTCAGGAACCAGGAATTTAGCAGGAGCCGGTTCTTTTGAGTATTTTGAAAAACAGATTGCAGACAATCATTTTTTCAAAGTTTAGCGGTTCGCATACCGGTTTTTACAAATTCACATTCAAATTCAGGATATTATCAGTGTTATTGAATTGAAATTACATGGCTGTGTTGTTAATCCATCCCAGAGACTGAAATATCCTTGTAATATCTGATCTGTATCATTTCGATGGTACATTTTCTAAAAAAAAAAAAAATCCTGACACATCATATTTTTCCTTTATACATTTTTTTAGCATCAAACTTTCTAAGTTTCTGAGTTATAATCAAATTATGGAGGTTTAAAAATAATGTTTTGTATCCGTTCTTTTTATATATCTACCCCAAGGATGAATATTAAAAAAGGGTGATGAAAGGGAGTAGGAGATTGTGTCCTATTCTGTTCGATAAAAACTTATTAATTTTTGAATAATTATCTATTCTCTATAGTCTACAAAATATAATAATACTATTTTATATTATTATTTTTGATTATCAATTAACGGTAAAAAATATAAGGGTTAAAAAGTATTCAATTTCTTCACTGATGCTTATATTAATATAATATGTAACAAAAACTACGGACTAATAAATTTTTATATTGCTACATGTTTAAAAATTGAGGTTAAATAAAAAAAAAGAACAGATATCTATGTTATTTTTGCTATTATGGGATGTTCAAGAACCCTTTGAAAGCCTTAAAAAGGCAATCATAACTAATGCACAATTCTACAGACAAAAAAAAAAGAATGTCCAAAGAGTCCTACTTTATATTTTGAAGTGTGTTGACTGACACATTTTTTTAAATGAGTAATAATAATCTAGTAATTTAATGCAATTTATGATCCCTTTATGGAGTTGGCTAGGGCTTAGTAAAGCATGAACTACTCAAATTGAATTAATAGATCTCTAAGTAACTTGTGTCTTCGAAGAATATATATTTGTATATATGTAGGAAAATAGACGAAGAGACTTTCATTACATAAGAATAGGAAAAGAGTTTTGAAAATACTTGATAATAGGTATGTACCAGTCCCAAAATTCTGACATTGCGTCTAATCCAGTCCTTATTTTTAAGAACGATTCCGAGTAGTACGCAAAAGCCGTTCCATTGAACAAACTTTGATAAATGACGTCATTTTAGATATCTGCAAAGTGACATCATCATAGACCAGTATTATACATGTCTACTTAAAACTTTAATTATGCTCCATACGTGAATAATTTAAAATTATTCACTTATTTAAAAGATACTAAACTAATTTCACTGAGATACTTGACTTTAATATTAGTTTAAATTATAACTCGTAGAGGGCGCTTTAAAGTTTTTGACGTCTTTCAAAGACCGAAAAGGGGGATGGGAGGAATTTTATGGGAGGTTTTATGAACTGGACCGATTATATGTCCCATACTAATGGCCTCCTTTGTAGTAACTAGTTAACCAAATTACGTCATATTTTTACAACTGTTGAATAACTATTTATTTACATGTAACATCCATACATTTATCGTACATATAGTGCAGAAAAAGAGCCCCAATCATCACTGGTCATTGCAAAGTCAAGATGCTACTTTGAAAGTAAAGATCAAGAGCTAATTATGTTCCTTTTTTTATTTCTGTAATTGAAAGAAATGTTGAAAAATACAATGAATATCACACACGGCGTTACACCAACTCGATTTCTCTCCTTTTTAGACCCTCATCTGAGTTCTGAATGTAAATCGAATAGATTCAAGTCAGTTCTTGTTTAACTGTAAGTAATTCATAAAATCTTTTTATTGAAGATTAGTCTATTAATTGTAAAAATTTGGCATACTACTAACAACTGATTTTTTGCCATTTTTCTTCCTCTGTTTGTAAAAGAGGTTGAGAGATACGATGTATATTACATGGGGGAAAGGATGAGTCGTTATTTTATGGAACAATGACGTCACAATCATGTACACAATCTTCCATTATTTTGTTTATAATAATTAATCCATAGTTATTGATTATGTAGCTATCAGTTACCATAATCGAGGGAAAAAATCAATATAACTCTATGTTGGTGGATGATTTTTTATATAAAGTATATGTATTGTGTATAAAGAACTTGGATTTTCTCTCCTTTCTACTATTATTTCAAAGAATGAAACCATTTTCATATGTTTTAATATAATCAATTTGTCATTCCTTCCAAATAAACGCTATGACGTTTACAAATAATCCTATAAACGAGAAATGTTTACTAAGAACTATGTATGGATATTGTATATTACATATTATTTGATGTTTTAAAACCATAAATATGCAATAAATGAATAAATAATAATTATTATAGGCGTACTGCATTAGTTATGCTCCTATGCTCATTAATATAATATGTTGTTAAATGAGTATTAAGTGCGTTTGTCTCTCATTATCTCATCGCAGGGATATGAATAATTTAATAATACTAATGTTTTTGAAGTTATTTATACATAGTCTCCTGTTCCAAGGTGAATCCATAGGATTATCTCCATGACAACCCTCTAATCCTTCATATATAGTTTGTACATTCATATCGACTCGTTCTTATTATTATATTTGATGAATACAAGTGATTTTTTAGAGGTGGATTTTGTTTTGAATCAAACGTCGAGTTTCTTCACTTACAAATATGCTGCTACTTATTAAAGATTACTTTTTCTAAAGCATGTGTATTCCACATCCTTATGAATTATGTAACGCGACATACAGCATTTTGAATAATTTGATTAAACAACTTATTATGTACTTATTGAATAATACAGTTTATTAATTGCCATAACCTATTCCATTCATCATAGTTACCTCCGCCCACGAAGTTAAACAGATATCATATTTTTACCTCTGGTTGTTAGTTTATTTGTATGTTGGTCATAAGGATCAATGTAAAATTTACGAACCGATTTTGATCTAACTTGGTATGAAGATAATAAATGTTCATAGTAAGACGTCATTAAATTTTTAAAGGTTAAAGTAGCAAAAAGCACAAAAATGTATAATAACTTTGTAACATATTAAGGTAGAGAGCTTATTTTGCTAAAAATACAATTTGGAAAAAATGACCATAGGTGAGAGTTTGCACTCTACAGAGCACTCATTCTAGTTCAAAATATTTCATCATTAAGTTACTTTTGAAACTCTTTTTTTTTAGCCTAATGAAACGTCTTGTAACGTAGAACCCACCATCCTCTACCCCCACACTAGGTTTTAGTTTCCCAGATAAAGTCGAATTCAGTATTTAATTCAACCTTTTCTATGTTTGAAAATAGGTGTGCAAAATCCTAAGTGTTACTTAGAAGTGTGGACTTGCCTAAGCTATTTTATAAGACATGAGAGCCCTGGAATAGGGACACTTTTGTTTTTGTAAGAAATATGACAGTTAATTGAAGAATGAGCTGATTTTTATTACAGCTGCAGGTTGAAAATATACAGCCTGACCCAACCCACGGGTAACTTGTGGGTCCTGTTGGTTAAAAGTCAACCCGTTCAACACTAATAAATTGTTGTTGTTATTGAAAGGAAATCAATTATAATTGTCATCTTATGAATAAACTTATATTTCATGAATACTAAGACTCAGGTGAAGCGTTTATAATTAAATTATTTCATTTAAGACTCAATGTATAAATAATACAATCAAATTTCTGGAATTCTAACCTAACTCGTACCGAATAATTAAAGAAATATATTTTCAACCCTCCTCCTTCAAAGATTTATTATATAAATACTTTCACAAATAGAGTATTTTTTTAATGAAAGTGTTAACAAACTGGGATATAATAAACTAAAAATAAAAATTATTCATGTTATTATTAAGCAATGGTGCATTGAATTTGATAGAAAATAACGCCCTTGAACAGATTACTCTCCTTCACATCATTGTTTTTATATGGATTTAATCGAACCTAATGCAGAAATGCCCGCTACTTTCTAATTTATAATGATTCGATCGATTATAGGTGTTTTTGGACTAATCGGTAATTCATCTGCAAAACTTATTTATTTTTATATCAAAATTTGATACTTTTTTACGCCATGATTCCCAATGTTATTACTTTCATACCAATGGAGTCATACCTCCTTTTTATTTTTCGCTTATAACACGACAAACCTCACAAACATAAAAATTTATATGATACTTTGTTGTCCGCTATCGATTTATATGTTTTTCTCCCTTGTTTGGATTACGACAGTCTTTTAAGCTGTGAAAAATTCCCAAATATTATTAGGATGAATGGGTTAGTTACCTCTGCCCAAAAAGTTGAATGGAGCTTAAGTGTTTGCTTCTATTTGTATGTCTGTTAGTCACCAGGATGACGTCGAAAGTTTTTGATCTAACTTTGCATGAAGATGGACACAGTTAGAGTACATTAAATTTTAAGAGGTCAAGAGCTATGTAGCACAAAACGTTAAAAATACATAGTCGACCAAAAATTTGGAACATATTGAGATAGAGAGCTCAAATGGGTGTTTCTTTTTTTTTGTAATTTTAATGGAGAACCTTCATATGGCAAAAAAATTAATTTAAAAGAAGTGATTATAAGCGGAGGTTTAGTCAGATTTTAGTTAATTGTTTTTGGGTAGTTTTTATAGTTCTTTTGGGATGAAAGATTGTTAAATACAATAAAGGTAAAGGTGGGATGCACTCATCTAGCACGCATAATTTCTCCCTTTTAATTATTTTAATTGCACATCACTTCGTAATTTTTTTTTTTTGAAAATCAAAAAGTGATTTAATAAAGATATTAATAATAATAAAAGGGAAAAAATATGTGTATTAAATTGTGCGTAAGCACTTCCATGAACCCATTTTTACCCTGTGAACCATCATTGGCATGCAAATAAAGAAAGAGAGAGTGATTTGTATATACTCAAGTCCTCAGGAAATATAATGTGGTCATTTATAAGAATTGGTCTATTATAAATTATATTTATAAATTTCAAAATATTAAGTAAAATCGACTCTAGATGGACAAAGTGTCGGTTTTTTTGGATATCAAAATATAGTTGTAATCTTTGCATTGAATGAAAAAAAAGTCTTCGTTATAGCAAAATAAAAGAGGTCACAATGAGCTCCTTGAAAACACTTTGGTCATACACTAATAAAGCTTATTAGGCCACAAATTTTCATATCATTATTCTTGAAAGTGGGGTTATGTTAATAAATAAGAGAGTTTTGTGAATTTTTTTTTATCTTTTTATTTAGGATTATATACATTATGAAAGCTTTTAATTACCATTTGTTTCTCAGCCACAAACAAATGAATTCAAAGCGATTAATTGAACAGCTACATCTCGTAAGTTTAATCTTTTTAATTTCGTTTATGACAAAATATCAAATGAATTCAAACGTTAAATCCCAATTTAAATCCTCGGTTATAGATATCCTATCCATGATGGGATGAATATCAATCTGGCTGAAAGAGTATTAAGATTTAAGTAATAAATAATACCTTAATCTCTATCTGTCAATAAATGAACATATACCTAACAGACTAATCACTCTACCATAAGCTAATGAACGCATTATATCAGTGGCTTAATGATGTGGCTAATTAAATGGATGAAGTTTCTTTTTACTTATACTGACACAATAAAAAAATCTATTTGATTAAAAAAGTTAAGTTCCAAAATGTTTTAAATTAAAATGATCAATTATGCCCACATCAAATTTTGACATAAATAAATATTTTGAAAGCTTAAAAATCTTACCATCAATTCTTTCATGTACAAAAATATTAATACTTAATTTATACAAGACATTTTTGTCTCTGATGGCTTCCCTGGCGTTATTCAAATTAATGAAAGGGAATCATTACATTTATAATTCCACTTATTTTGTTCTTAATTTTATAACACTTTTGATTGATTAGTCAAAAATGTTATAAAACTAAGAACAAAAGAGTGGGCAATTATATATTTAATGAATTCTCTTCATAGATTCTACGAAACAGATTTCTATTTAAAGGGTTTATTATAAAAATTTTAAAACTTTATTTGAGCTCATTAGAAAGAGTGAAGCCAAGAAATCACTTGCCCAATTTTAGGCTCATTGGTTAACTCATTTCCAAGTTTATCCCGGAGAACGCAACTGTGATACATATACTCACGTTTTATATTAATACATAGATTCTATTAACCTCGATCGAGTAATTTTTACCTTAATGAAATTGAAAAAAAAAATTACTTTTGAACTAAGCCTTCTTGAATTAAATATTATTTTAAAAATGAATGAGGAATTTATCTAGGCTTTAAAAAAAATCCTTTGACCTAAACAGAAATAAATATCGAAAGCAATATTTTTTTAAGCAAAGCCCTTAAAAATGGTAGTTTTTTAAACTCAAAATTGCATTTTCTCCGGATTGGATTAAACAATATGAAATATAATTCTATATTTAAAATTTGTATAAACTTTTAGAAAGAATTTAGATTTCATGTATATTACTGATTGCTTTCTCTTAAAAAAAATGTCTCAAGTCTTTAAAATGGTAAAATTACTCAAAAATAGTTCAACTCGAAAATTCTCGAAATCCCAATTTGATACGAAAAAACTAATTACAGATTCGTGATCTGTGCAAAAATTCTTTCTAGAATTAGATTTGAAATTTAATAGATTTTTGAGTTTGTTGAATACTTAAAATCTAATGTGAGCATATTTAAATTTCCTTTTTTTAGAGGAGACTTGTCTTAAAGGAGGAGAAAGAAAAGAATAGTTTGAAATCCTATATTTAATAATAGAGTAGTATGGATTCCAGTTCTTGATATTTTGTTTACCTATTTTTGATAAAACATCCCATTTCATAAATTTATAAAAAATTACACGACGCCCTTGAAACACAAAAATACATGTTCTGGGAAACAAGTACGGTTGATTAGCTGCGACAACCGAATGTATTTCTATGTGTGGACCAAATTATATAATGATTAGGGTTGTGGGAATCTTGTTCTGCGCAAGCGCGCCCGCAAATACAACTTCAACTATCTGGTTCCTCTGTTTTCTTTAGGACATAAACAAACCTTTATTCATAAATCATACTGGATGGCCGATGGGTTATTTCGAACATACTTATAAAGATATCTCAATTATGACTTTTTTAACATTACAAATTATCTGAAAGTTTACTACATATAGAAGCTTTCATTCATCAAAATATAGCTTTACTTGGTACTATTTAATCAAAATAATATTGTCAAGAAAATGTCTTAATGTTACTTATAATTTATTGTATGATACAAAAAGTATTAAATATTAATTGTCATACTATAAAACTTTGGTTACGAATGTCAATATAGAAGGTGGATCTAATCATCGTTAGACCTGAGATACAAGTATATAACTTCTATTTGAAAGAAAATTCAAGGATGACGTCTAACAAATTGACCAGAGTCCGGAACTATAGAGAAGCACAATTAAGATTGTTTGATGATACAAATAAAATATGTGAAGTATATATTAATGGAGAATAGTAGAAACGGCAAAGAAAAATCAAAATAGTCTAAATGATTTAGTATCAAAGGGTGTTAACGCAAATACAGTCATGTGGATTCAATATATATCGAAAAAGTCAAAGCTTTAGGAGATCGTGGAACAAGAGCCAAGAAAGATTGTGTAGACAGTGTGGTTTCCAATTTCCTCATAAGAATGGGAAAATTTGCTTGCAAAAAGCATCGAATGCACAAGATTTGGTAAGAGAGGCAAATATGCAGGAGTATGCAGGTGTCTAAAAAAAACTATATTTTGATCATCAACTCTATTCAAAAATTTGAACTGAATAAATTATGCATTGATGCATTGAATGTCCATGGAAATTACTTCAAAAATATAATAGTGGTGCAATTGTATCCGTCGCTGGATTGAGAGTTCAAATTAAATATCGATTCTAACCCAATATAAAGAGTATCGTACAGAATATATCTTTAACGTAAATTATTTATTTATTTACACATGAAGGAAGAGAGATTTTTGTATATTATTAAGATATAGCTTCCCTATAAATAACTTTATAAATGTACATATATTATATTCTGTAAATTTATGCAAGACAAAATATATTGTTAGTTAGAGAACATCAAACCCATTATTACAGGAAGTGACAATTGGAGTATTTTTGTATACAAGGTTTTCACTTGGTGAGAGTTGCTTTAGTTTTGTGTGGTCAGGATTCTTTCGAAGCACTTCCTTTAACTTGGTCTTGAATGGTTCTTCCTTCAAATCTTGAGTCAGATTTTCTACTATGGATAGGCTGGTAAGAAGATGCAATCTTTCCTCAAACGCAGTTATTGCCAAAGGTATTTAAAAAAAAACCCTGTATCAATACGACTTCTTCTCCTAAGGAATATTTATTAATTAATTCTTGTGCTCTTCTGGTTGCTGCCAAATCTTCATCACGGCTGTTTAAATATTATCTGAAGACGTCAAAGTAACGGTAGTAGTACTCCACTGCTTTTAACCAAGTTCCCTATCTTGTTATATTATTATGTTATGGTTTTGGAGTGGCGGATTACTTGCCATAAAGAACGAGATGGGTACAAGAAACCGCAAAAACGGCAAGATATACTTTTATTTTCCAAATCATAATTCCACACATCAGTCCCTCCGTTGTTAGAAACCCATGAAAAAGGCACGTTTTATTCGGCATGATGATGATGTACATGAGAGAGCAGTGAGGGGAAGTTGCTTTGCTGATGATTAGTACAATACTGAGGAAAAGTTGTTTAGAAGATGCAAGGGTACCAATGTGTTTTATTCCTTTTTTTTATATAATCTCTTTCAACCAATCAAATTTCTTCTTTTTCAACGATTCCAACAACCCTAATAATGATTATGGCGTGGTCATGCAACCTTACAATTGTATCATATAGGTAACTTATCTATAAAAAGTCAAAAACAATGGCACTTACGATTCATATGCCTTTGAGGGTTAGTCACTTTTAGTGCAGTGGTTCTTAATCTGGTTTGGATCGATCCTCAGGGGTTCGATTAGTCAGTCTCTGGAGTTTGGTTGATCAAAGCACACATCCAATTCATAGGATTTGTAATGAGTCGCTCCAATGGACTAATTAAGCAGGATTATATGAATGCCCATATTAAACTGGCCGGGTTCAGTACCTACAATAAGGTTAAAAAATACTTTCCTCGTGTACTCCATAGAGAAATTGAAATTAAATGTCAATATACGTCTAGGTAATTCAATAATAATTACTGTAATAAAAAGTACAACAGAAAAAATTTCGATTAACAAATTTCTCATTACATCTGTTAAATTACAAATGATCATTATCAAGGAACAAATGTGACCACATTCATAATTAATACAATGTTTTCCATTTACATAAATATGTACATTGTACATATTATATTATTATCTTACCCACATTTAAAACAAAGAAAATAACGTCGATGACGAACATTTTCCTACATAAAATTGATTATATTATTATTCTAAATATACCATTACTAAAGGACAGAAGACCCATGGGCTATGTATAGAGTTGTATAAGCTATATTACCTGTTGTTATGTAAAAAAGAACCCAAAAATCAACTTGGTAATCCTTTCAATTAGAAGAATTTTAGAGCGAAGTAAAGCTTCAAAACAAAATGGCAAACCGTTACTGTCAGTTTGAGTAGATTCCCGGTCCTACTGATATTTTTTTCCCCCACGTAAGATGTCGCTATATGATACTAAAGATAATGTAACTTTATTATTTCTTCTTATAATGTATTTAATTTGCCCTTCCCTTTCCAAAATTTATCTTTTTAATCATTTAAAGTTGCAAATTCATGAAACCTGTGTAGTTAATTATGGATTAATATTCTAGTATATTCAGCCCTCCTTGTGGACAAGTTAAGTGTCACTACAACCACCACTTTGTAAAAATATTGACCACGTAGGTCCTGTTTCGTTACTTGGTTTATAGATTTAGAAAGAAAAATTATTAGATTGGCAACAAGGAGCTCTAATTGGGCAAGAATGAAAATAAACATTTAACACAAATCCCACTTCATATCTGATAAAAACAGGGACATAGATTACACCAATGTCGATCTCAATTCTACTCCAAGAATAAATATTTAATGACTACACACACATTATATACGTGAATATTAACTCAATAAGAATGGGAGAATAATGACAACAGCTTTTGAAAATAAAAATACTGTTAAGGTTGCATCTACAAAAAGTAAGGCACTCGTTTTATGTCATATTTTTTACAAAAATATCAATGAGTATACAGTCAAATCTGGATAAAGAAAACTGCTATTTTTCAGATCAAAAGTTGAATATATATTTTTATATCCAAAGGATATAAGAAAAACGCAATTTTTGGATGTTTATGCAAATATATTATTTTGAAAGTCCCTATATCGAGGCAACCAACTTTTGATTAGATCCTATTTTTAAATTGATATCTGAGAGAACGTTGACTATAAGCGTATTTATCCTATATCTGGATTTGACTGTTTGACTATTATATATAATTTTTTTTTATTATCAAATAATAAACCCCTCTCCATTATTTTATTGTCTTTACACGATCATGCCCCTTGACTCTCATAACAAATGTTTATTTCTATTAAGAAATGCATTTATATTATTTTAATCTAATGATACTTTTGTTTTGGAAGAAACAATGGGTTGAAAGAATTCATTTTGCAAAATCAGATTACTCATAGTTGGTAATCACTTGTGCAGGTATAAAGATAATCCTAAAATCAAAATAAAAGGAAATAAAAAAAAATCGAAGTCCAAACATATTCAAATTAATCGAAATATCTATTAAATCAACCAAGTTAATTATTAACCTTCCTGAAGATCTGCAGTTTTTAAACCCTTTTACTTACGTAACCCTATTTTAAAATATCGATAGAGCCATTCTACTTACCTCACTTGTAGGTTATATTTTATCATTTCCCAAATTTTGATAACGTATTTGTAGTTCCAAACTTTATGAACATAAACACAATAGATTGTACTGTGAATTATGTGGGTGAAATTTTCTTCTTGATTATAAGCTTGTGAAGGAAGAATTACTTCGAATAAAAGTTATAGTTAGATATAGTATTTCAACATATCACAAATTGTGTTTGAATTGTCTCTTCATGATTCCATAAAAATCACGTTTTCCGTAATTTAATCATGCTATTGCAAGTTTGGGTACCCACTCTGTATACCCATTCAGCTGTAATAGCTATGAATGTTTGAAAATGGGGTTACATGCGTAGATGCGTGAATGTAAATATATATATAATGAAGAAATTCCAGGTTTAGATACGAATATTTATAAAATGCAAACAGTCTACGGGTTAAAATGTATTTGTAGTGTATTTATCCCACGTATTTTCAGGGTGGCCAAGAATTAGAGTCTACAAAAAAACCTCATATATTATGTTTTGTATTAAATAATATAAAGGTTTAATATTATCCCACAACTGACAATACTGACAAACTGACTACAATATCTTCTTTGACGGGCTTGCCTTTGTTCTGAACAACTTGGGAGATACACTTAGTTCCTAGCTTGCAACTAGTATGCACAACACATTTTGGAACATTTTGTCATCTTTGGTGAGCCTCGAAACTAAATTTGCATTTTCTTTTACCATATTCTAATTTGCAAAGTCAATAATTTTACAATCAGGTGAAGTAAGAGGCTCAAAGTTTTCTCCCAAAAGTGCTCAAGATGTTATTCGCATCCTTCTTGCACTGCGTTGATAAATGAGTAATAAAATCAACATTCTTAATTAAAAGACATCAATGTTAACGGAGCTTAATCTGCCTTCAAATAAAAAATTTAGGATTGGGTAAATGAAATCAAGGCTTTTTCGAACAATTTAACAAGGTTCATTTGTAATTCACGAAAAACAAATTAAATTAAATGAAGTTGGAAAAGAGCATTATTGACTTAGGTATACTACATGTATTTATTGAATGCTTAAAGAAATAATCATCGTTGTTAAGAATGAATGAAAAATGGAACATTATAATTCGTATACAATGTTAAGTATATTAGAATGTCCCATTTTCGGGTTTATATTTATCTCCCCCTGCACAAATATTTTTTCTAGTACGGACAATCAAAAGTCAAACTTTGGCAAAGTTGCAGGCCTTTCATACCATTTTTGGGGTGGTACAGATAATTTTAAAATGGAAAAAATGGTATTTTTGGGTCTAAAATGTGCTCTTGGTTTGCGGGTTCCCTGTTTTATCAAACATATTGTTCCTACATTTTATTCAACGACATCGCTTTAACTTGCGTTAAATTTTGATTAAAAAGGGAAACCGCAAATTATGAAGCACATCTTAGAGCCTTTAAATTATTAAAAAGAAGGTGTACAATATTTTTAACTGATAAACCGAATACATTAACTTTAAAAAAGTATAATTTTTAATCATAGCATCATTTTGAACCGTGGTGGAAGAGGTTTAAAATGGCTAATTTTACTAGGAAAAACAGTATTTTTGTGTCAAAATAGGCCATTTTTAGGCTTCCTGTACTTTAGACAATCTGGTAATCCTCTGAGTTAAAAATTGTATATTTTTTTGTCTATGGGCCTTCAGTTAAATAACATTGTGCACCTTGTTTTTATAATTTAAGGCTTAATTTAGGTTTTGAGATTGAGGTTAATGAATTGCTGCGTCCCTGTTTTGTCAAAATATAACCCTTATCGAAGTGATGTATGTGTTGAAAAAAACAACAACATTATCTTGTGTTATGTTTGATAAAGCAAATAAACCTCAAATCTTTTAGCTTTGATCTTCTTTGAGCCCTTAAATTATTAAAACAAGGGCCATATTTTTAACTGATAAATGGTGTACTGAAAAATATAAAACTACAATTTTACTCATTGCACCATAATTAGAACAGTGGTAGAACCCCCGTATAAAAATGCCCAATTTGGACCTAAAGATATGTTTTTTTTAAACTAAAATAGCTTGTACTACATCAAAAATGACCTGGGAGGCCTAAAACTTTGGGAAAATCAGTTTTTTGATTATCATCAGCAATAAATGTCTTGGAGTAATAAAATAAAAATATTATCTTAAAACTGGGACAGTTTAATGTAGATTGTACATCCCTCAAGAGGTTTTCTAATGTACGTACATTCATAATATGAAGAGTGAATAAATAAGATGATACTCATATCAGACGGATGTATGCTGCTGCTATCATGATCATAATTATCTTAATCTTGGCTCTAAGAGGATTACAGCTTTCGGCCCTTATCCATTGAAAGACAATGAAGATTATTCATATGTATCCGATGTGTATAAACAAAATGCAAAAAGGATCCGTCACCCCTCTATCCACCGCCTCTCTGAGTGCATACCATAAACAAATACGAATTGTATTCAAAAAAGAAGAAGAAAAGTTTGTTGTTCATTCTTCCTTGGTTATTATCATAATTAAGAGTAGCTTCATTCATTCATAAACAATGGATGTATGTATAAAGTGGAAATGCGTCTCCATTACATGGCTACATCAAGCACAAATAATATAAAGTATCAGTGGCGTAGGATCTTAGTGATGAGACGATTAATCAAAGTTAGAGAATCGGGTGTTTTTCTGGAAATTAACTATTTATTATTAGTTATGAAAAAAAAAACTTAAATATTTTGATCAAGACGACTTTATGTGAATTTACGACTTTAGTCTTATCTTCTATATTAATAAAGCAAGTTGTCTTTCTGTCTGTCTGTATGAATGTATGAAAACAAGTCACTGGTTGCACTGTATATAGTGATCCATGATGTATATCATAAACATCTTTTGATCGAAGAAATATCAATGAAGCCGTAATAATGAAATATTGCAGACGTGTGCGTATAGAATCGAACGTGCATATAGAGCCCAGTATATTTAGTTCTCCCTGATGTAAATTATATAAGAAATAAAAATTGGCAATTGAATAAGTGCTCACATTCCTGTCCAACTCGACTATTTCAATTATTTTATAGATACATTTGACGTCCATATTACCCGAACAGAATTGTTAGAACCCCCACTTTGCTGTTACATTCGATACTGTATAGGATCCATAACCAGCATAATTATTTTTTTTGGCAGCCTGCTCTGCCTTTTCACCTTGGTCGTAGTGATGCTGAAGAATGTATCGAATTTTCTAGTTTTTTTTCTGCCATTTTGGAATGCAGTATCACACAAATAGCTTTACAAAACTGTAAATCAATTTTTTTAAGTGTACGCATAACCTATAAGTATACTTTAAGCTTTATTTTTTGGATCCAATGTCTTAATTCTGAATATAGCTCTCTAAAGACATCTAGCGAAAAACGTCAAGAACTTTTTTCTTCCATTTTTGAACCTTATAACGTACAACCTGCTTCACAAAACTGTAAGTGAACTTTTTCAGAGTGTACGCTTAATCTTTCAGCATTCCTTATGCTTTTTTGATGCAATGCATTAATCGTGAGATACAGCTCACTAAAGTCATCTATCGAAAAAAGTTCAGAACTTTTTACTTAATCTAATATTATTAAAGAAAAATTTGTCATATAGCCAACCCCTAATTACTACGGGTAATGTCGGACACTTCCGCTAGTGATTTAATAAAATAATTTATGATAAAAATATGCTCAAACAAGAAAATAAAAATGAACCAAACACATGCTGTTGGTGCAGCAATTGTTATTTCAGTGCATTAAGCATTGTAAATGGAATTTATGTAGTTTAATATATGGGACCATACCGTACGTTTATAAACATGTAATATCATTTACTGTAAAGGTTGTACTTTTAGAATCGCTAGTAGTGCTGTAACAGGGGTCGATCTACAAGTGTGCAAGTGTACTTATTGCATTACAACCAATATTTTTTTTTTATAAGTGAAAATTTGATAAGATGTAAAATTGTCTGAAGACCATTATTATTTTATAATTAATGTCGGAATCGACCTATCACTAGTTGAAACCAGAGGTCTGAATATGATTGTTATCATCTTATGATTTTTACTTTTTTTAGTACTCAACATACAACTTATTTGTATTTAGTGTTTACATAATACAATGAGGGCTCATCATCGCCGAGAAGAGATAACCTGTTGAGAGATTTCATACTATTTACTTAGGTTGATTGTTCATACAAGCTCGAAGAATACTGGACACCACCCTTAATTATAAACAAAATCATAAAAATCTAAAAAATGATATTGCCCTAAGAATTGAGGCATTATGAAATAATGCTATTTCCCCCCCCCCTTGATTACATATGATAACTACGATATTCATGACTTAATCAAGAATCGATATTCCTTATTTTTAAAGGCTAGGATGTAGAAACAGACCAGACTCAGACTAGAATGCGTTTCTTAATTAGGACTGAAACATCCCAAGAAATAAGTGTTTAAATATTATGTTTATGTTTGGCTTACATATATTAAATATAGGTATATGAAACGCATAATTAATTAAGCTTTTTTAATACTACTTTTATTCAGTTACTGATGAAAATAATCAACTAGGCATAAATAATTATTTCTTATATTTTATTACTTTCAAATATAAATGAATGTATTTGAATGCTTCCAAGACTAATTTCAATTAATTCATGCATGAGATTTTTACACTTACATTGATGCTTTTAAAAAATGCAATATGCACCATAAAAGAGCTAAAATTTCCATGTTGTTAGTGCTCTCGATGAATATACATAGTCACAACAAACAAAGAAATAACCATCTTTAATATGTATTAATATTCTAAAAACCCATGGACAACTAAATCCTAAATCATTCTGATGAGATACAATAAGGCTTTACCCCACTTACATGTAAATGTATTATGTTTTTTGTGTAGTGAACTGTCAATGTATATACTTTTTGTCCCCTTATCAGTATTTTGAACGTTAATTAGTTGAATTTGAATTTGCTTTTCTATAGGATCGGTAAAAAATTTCCCCACAATTAATTGAATTATAATTTTTCCATAGTTGGTGAGAATTGACTAACTATTACCAACTTGGTTTAGGAAGGAAAGGTTGAGAGATACAATAAAGGTAACGATGTTATAAATGAATGTGTTTCTTACAGAAAAAATAACTAAATCAATGATACTCTGGAACCCTTGGTAAGCTCAAGCATTGTTCACAGAGCTCTTGAATCATTATAAACATTTATTTAATATTAGGCAATGAAAAGCACAAGCTAATTCATGCAACCTGTTTTGATGAAAAATGGTGATTAGACTATTGACTAAGAATATTTTGTCAAGCAACTTTTTCGCTGAAGGACTATTGTGGACATTTAAACGAAAAATGATATGTTATGTACTAATGTATGTGATTGCATATTATAATTCAATTTAAAATGATGTTATCATAAATACGTATTTTTCATATTGTATATTTGTCATGTAAGTTAATTAATTTGTGTTATTTAACAGAAAATATTTTATATTAATTAAATAAACGCAAAACAGAGTCCGCATTACGTACTCACTCAATGGACTACAATCCTTGGAGCTGTATATCTAGGCATGTCAATTCATACCTCTAATAAATCTCTAATCTAATTTATGAGAACAAGTGACTTAATTACTTCTTTAACAAATTTTAATTTGTATTTTTCTATTATGATACAAGAAAATTTGAATAGTAATTCAATTAGTAATAGTTGTCTGAACTGGTATTTATCAAAAAAATATGAATTAAATTTTTATATATTGATTTACTCAGATTAAGACTGAGAATCCGAGTACAATTTCATTTTTTGTAAAACAAATATACCTATATAAAAATTACTTTGTCAGTGTTTAATTCCATGAATGGATTAATTTATTAATAAATGTAAATACATATTCAATGACTGCAGAAACACCACTACAATGTTTTAATTATTTAATTTGGTTAATTGCTGTACGTATGGTTCGAACCAACTCTGTAAGAAGATTTCAGGCCCTTGATAATTTCAGGGTCCTTATATTTCTGTTCTTAACGGTATTGTATTTTAAATGTTGGGGTTCCTAGCTCAAGCATTTGTGAAACTGTTTTATCCTTCTAACTCTGAACTTAACTTTCAATTATTGAGAAATATCTTCTTTTATTTTTATAATCATAGGCTGTATTTGTACATTTTTTGGGGCAAACCATAAGTACCGGTTTTTGTTAATTTTTTTTTCATTTATTTTCTTTACATACTTTTATAACTTTTATAATCGCCTATCAAGCGCTGTTATCCAAAGAAGGTGACCGGATGCCTGTCAGCACTAGTAATTAGACAATATTTCTTTGGTGGGGGACTATTTTTCATTTAATAGTAGGAAATTGTTCACCATAGCTTGGATATAGCTAATTCGAGTTCATTCAATTACCTTTTAGAACACTAATAAATGGGGAAGCTTAGAAGTAGATAGCTGACAAAAAATGCATGAAAATTGTTGATGCTTTGGAGATCCCATTATGTGAATTGTAATATCATATTGTTGTTGTCATGTCAAAGCAACATCACGGGGGTGTTATAAATAACATTTCCTTTGTTTTATAATTATACATTGGAAATCTCTGTCTTGAAGGATAGACGTTTACTTATGATGAAGAACTGTTTGTTTATCTCCATTTATATATGAATAGAAGAAAAGGAATTAAACCGATAAAAGCATTGCCAATTCCGCATATCTTTTCCAAGGATCTTGTCCAAGAAATTGCACTATCTCATAAGGTGTAATCCTCGTTGGCAGCTGGATTTTTAATAATGCGCTTCCAGTAAGCATTCCTGTTCGAGGGATCTTTTATCTTAAATGAATCTACATAGAGTAATCAATATTTCCATCGATACTTACCCAACATAGTAAGCGTTATTATTTTCAACACTATCTAGCTAAACATTTTCAAATTGTGCTCCTACTTTTGAGTAAAGATTTAGACAGACGATGAAGCAAATCCTATTTTCTAATATGACCATTAGCTCATAATAAAATAAAACTGACAACTAATTGATGATAAACAAATTTAATTCCTTTAATTAAGTATCGCTGGTAAAAGTGGCGTCGTTAGCCTTTTGTGGATCCCCAAGAAAAAAAAAAATCAAATCATATATATATATATGTTGTGTACAAGTTGCAATTTTGTACGAGTTGCAACTTGTATCAGCACATTGTACAATTTGAAATTTCTCCGTCATTAAACACATAATTTAATGACTACATTTGTCATTCTAATTACCAAATTATTAATTGGTACTTTCATTTCGTTTTGATTTATTAAAATTATATGGTTATTATGTATTTAGGAATATATCAATCTATGAATAAATACGGGAATTTGAACTTAATAATGTGCTACAGATTAAAAGTAGTAATTAGTATTGAAATAGCCAAAAAAATTACCCTTGATTTGTTGATTATCCATGGAATATTCAATTATTACTTCTTTTTTTTTTCACCTGAAGTACTGAAAATCCTTCGTTTCAAATTATTCACTTCATTTTTTGGTGGCTTGTACCAGTTGCAACTTATACAAAATTGCAACATTTAAACATTTATAATATACCCATTCTTATAATTAATTGTATTACGGTATTGATAATTTTTGGGGCTGAGCACACCCCTCACGCAAATTATGAAAACTAACAAGGCCCCTGGTAAGTAAGTAATACATTTTCTAGAAACATTACATGTTCTTAACTTTGAGGTGTATCAATGACTTCAAAAATTAGCGCCTTCATGACAGAGGGGAAGGGGATGGGGGCCTCAGTATTTATTTCGGTTGTTTTATACATTTGCCTCTATTTATGCTGAGTCATCTTTTGTCACTCCCTCTTCCGAGGCTCCCCAAATCAAATAGTGATTACGGCACTGAAGATACTTTTAGTTCATCCATACCTTATAAGACTTGACTCAAACTTAAAAAGCTTTTCCATTACATATTTTGTTAATAGAATTTAGATCAAATTAATTTTACTAAAAATTCATATGAAATGACTATATTTTTTCTATTAATTTTATTTTTAATCGATTATTGAAAAAATGTTTTATCCTAGTTTATTTATTATTTATGCTATGTAAATACGAATATATTATTATTTAATAACATATTTTTGATACATAAATTAGAGTCTG
Organism: Lepeophtheirus salmonis; assembly: GCF_016086655.4. Classification (NCBI taxonomy): domain Eukaryota; kingdom Metazoa; phylum Arthropoda; class Copepoda; order Siphonostomatoida; family Caligidae; genus Lepeophtheirus; species Lepeophtheirus salmonis. The sequence goes on from NC_052132.2 coordinate 26,870,743, forward strand.
GTACATATACAATACAGCTAGACGTTAGAAAGATAGATTTTTGATAGATTGCTTACTATTTCTCTTAATTATTGATGAAAATAGGGTTTTATGGCTGTAATTTATTTTTTAGGACCCCAAGATGAACAACATCAACAATAATAACATGACTTGAAAACGATCTTCATACAAAGTTCATGTTTTAACGAAATAGTGATGTCTTTCGGGTCTTAATTGAAAACCGTGTAGTTTCGGTTCTTTAAAATAATATATATTTCAAATTTCCGATGCATTGAAAACTTGAAACGAACTTACGACTGAATACGGATTTTATGCAAATACGTTTCATTCCATTTTTCTGATCCGAATCTGAATAAATTGGGTATTTTGCTTCTAAACTGTAGTTTCGGTCTTTCTACGAATATTTTCAATTTTATAATACAGATCTGAGTTTCTGGTTATGATAAATACCCGAGATTCATCACTAATCAAGTGTTGGTTCTTACTCAAGACCGAGGACTACAGTCAAGTATAGTCCATTCCACTTTGTAGTCAGTTTTATTTCAGGACCAGTTCTTGGGACAAATCTTAGACTGACTAGTCTGAAGAAATTAGAACCAACACAACACTACACATCACAAATACGAACAATCGTTTTAAACTTATTGAAGTAAAGGGAAAAAATAATCAACTTCATTGTTGGTAATTTACTAAAAAGAAAACAAATATGAATATTAAAAAATTCAAAATCAGTTTCTATTAATTAAGCATTAGCCTTTGCCTTCCTACGCTGAAGGTTATGAAATATAGGTATGTGTTGTAATGCGTGTTACACAGTAATTTTTTCTGGCATCACATTGTTTGGAGGACACCATTTAAGGTGGTATTATCTACATAGGGACCTACTAATTAATGCTTTTTTGTATTGGGTAAAAATATGTTTACATTGTGAAGAATGGTTTTTTTTTAAATTTTCTTTAAATAAAAAAAGCTTCTATTTCAAGTTTATCTTGTGTTTGCTTCTCCTTCAAAATATAAAGTTAAATATCATTTTAAAGAAATGCAAATATGTAAATTTATTGCAAACATAATGTTCATAATAATATCTTCATTATTATACTTTTCACATACTGCAAAGAAAGAAAAACATTCTCGAGATTATCCATATGTAAATTTTTTCAAATGTACATCTTTTCATACAAAAAAATGAGTTCATTCCGTATTTAATTATTAGGAAGGTAACTGTGCTAAAATTTAGTCGTCCTGTTCTAAATTTTAAGGACGCAACCGAATCGGACACAAAAGCACTCCCATAGATGAATCTTTGCTAAATGTCATCATGCTCATAGATATCAGATAGTGAAGTCATAATCAATCAAATATTTCATTTTATAGGTATAATAAATACTTCAATCAGGCCTATATAAAGAATTATGGCAAAGAGGGATAAATTGGTCTCAAGATTTTGACGTCCTGCCCGTTTTCGTCGTAAACCTCCAAAACAAAGTTTTGTTTTTATCTTACCACCAAAAATACAACGCGTGTTCAATCTTATCTGTGCCAGTGTGACTACCGAGAAGGCTGGAGAGACCGTTAACATCCTACTGCCTACAACATCAAAAAGTCCATTATAGTCCCATACAGTCAAGAAGAACACAAAACATAAATATGGCTTACTTCTGGCCTACTTAAATGGGGCTCTCTTCTATCCCTGACCTAAACCCCCTGTATTTTAGCAGTTTTTTAGGTCGCTCTTAAACATATCACAAGTTGGATTTCTGATGTCTTTTCTTGATTTCATAAAAATCCTGGATTTCGTCATTTAGTCATGCTACTGCAAGTTTTGTGTCCACCTCTGTAGAGTGTCCACAAATCTCTCGTAGGGGAGAGACTGGATTATCGATTCATACAACCATAATAATTATCAGTTTCCATTGCTCACTTGAATGACCCTTTTGGTAAACAAAAGGGAGATGATGATGCCTTTAGATAAACTCTGACCTACTTCTTTCCCACACCCTCAAAAAGTAAATGACTAATGAGCTAGGAATTCCCTTAAGTGCGTGGGTGGTGGGGCATTTTGATTACTTTAATGTGTTCTTGATATTACTGTATGTGGTAGAGATATTGTGAAACTTACCATCATTTTTCATAAACTAACAATCAAATCAGTTAAAAATCAATAAAGAGTGAGTCTGGAGTACTCATAGTAAACATGGTAGTACTCTTGATTTATTCTTCTTGTTGTGTGTACCACACACACACACACCTCCACCATCCCCAACAGATGTGTCAAAAAAGAATCAACCACATCCAGTCAGTCAGTCAATAAGAGTCCGACTTGAACAATAAAGCTCGTTTTATAAGGACTTTACTATAGAGTAAAAACTGTCTCTTTGTATACATATGTATATAATATATTGTTACAACTAACACTGCAAATCCCTCTCCCACTCTCCATGTGAATCTTTATACAAAAGGTCACTAAATTGACAGTTAAAATAAGCTATTCAACAAGCGTTTGAATAAAGCCCCCGTGTTTTGAAGGGACATTGTACCTAAGTCTATGGAAATATTTACATTCTATACGGTGCACATTAGAGTGGTTCTCAAATGTGACCGGGCAACATTAAATCAAACTAGAATGATTATTTTCTCAAAATTAAGTCTAGATTACATTTGCATTCTTCGGCAAACTATCCTCAATTTTTATTGACTAATTATTCTGATTCACCCTTAGGGTGTGTGTTGTAAATTGCACTTAAATTAGCTAAAATTGATCGTTAAAATAAAAGATTGTATTGCATATAGCTTTAATCAGTAGGAATGAGTATAATTAACCACAATAATTTTCAATAGTGAAGTTAACTATTTAAATAAAATTTATGGTAATTCGAAATTTTAAAGACTACAAATATTTAAAATTTAGAATACCATAAAATATACTATTAACACTTTTCGGAAAAATGACTCTAATACCCAATAAATCCATTTAAAGTTGAGTACAAAAAATGTATGATACTCGATGAGAATAATTTTTAAAGCGCCCTCTATCTGACTCATTAAATATTATCTAGAAAAATTAATGAAAAAGCACATTTTAATCGACAAATTGAGATGTTATTATCTAGTTTTTAATTTATTTAGAGAGTATAATTAATTGTTCTTACAGAACATGTAAATAATTTTTTAGTTAATTAAACCTTTGCAAAGTTTGTAAAGATATTCTAATTACTTAATTAACTTATTATTTAAGCCAAGAGAATTTCCCTGTTTTTCTTTAATGAAAATAACTTTAACTTAGTCCAATAGTATCTACTTTAGTTATGACATATCTTGTTATTTTTAAAGGATTAAAGTAATTTATCGTATGTGAGAGATACGAATGCATTTATGTACAAACACGTAAAACTGTCATTCCATTCTTCGCCTCTTTGGCATCCCTGTTTATCATTGCTTATTTTCATCCTTAACAAACCTTGACAAACTATCCATGAAAACAACCCCCAAAAAGGGAGTCTTATTGTTGTACAACATAACATCTGCCTCTAAAAAGTTTATCATGGACTGAGTACATTCATAGCATGTCAAACATCCATTCTCCCTGCTTCAATCAGAGTTACTGGTATAAATAATATTTTTTAAATATATATATATGTTTACAATTGAATGTCTTTTATAAAATAAATGACATATTGCGTCATGTTACGTAATTATATTGAATGATTATAGAGAATTTTCAGTTATATAATAAATTGCATCATAGTTGAAGGAGATCCCATCTTGGGGGCTCAAAGTTGATACTTTTACAACATTAAATGGTCAAATTTCCTTTAAATTTTGATAAAACTTCATCTAATGATAATAATAATAAAAAAGACTTGATATATGGATTGATGCCAATGTTAAACAGTGGATCCATTAACAATATAGGATTCCATATATCGGTACCTTTCGATTATTTTTCGACTTAGAATATTAACAAAATGTCTCTAAGGTGAGTTGGGATTTACTTATATGAACGTTTGCAGAATTAAATCAAAGTAATATCGATTGCTAATACGTAGGAAATGTCTTAATTTGTTCAATTGTTTTTTTATTTTAATTGATTAGGGACGAGAAAAGTCCAACCATAATTCTTTCTTTGCACAGTATTTTTTTATATTTATAAACAATATGGAAATAAAATTGTATAAGGATATAATAACATATTTTTTATACATTTTAAAGATAAATATTAGTAATAGAACGATTCCAAAAAAATCCAATGTCGATTCCAATTCATAAATATTTTAAATAAAAGTTAAAAAAATACTATTTTCCTATAAATTTTCTAGAATTACTATGTACAAAAAAAATCGCCTTCCAATATTTAATGTCAATTATATTTAAATAAAATAAAGGAAGACGATTCCTATGGCCGACGAGGTTTTTCAATGGGGATTTTTGCAAAAGGGAGCTTTTCTAAATCCCTTTAGAAAACTTAGCTCCTAAAATAACAATATACGCACCAACCGCAATGTGTTTAGAACACTCTTTTTCACGATCAGTTTATGTTCAATTTGTTTCTTCTCAGTTTTCGAGCTTTTTTTATCATGAATTATTTTATTAACATATTTTTAATGTATGTTAGACTCAAGTATCAAATCCACATGGTCGTTTTTTATATCTTGACAGATATAGATAATAATAAATTTTTTTTCATAACTTAAAAAAGTAATAAATAATAATACATAAAATTAGGAATTCCAAATTAGACATTATTTAATCGATGCCGATTCATGCAAAAACACCGGAGTCTCCGATTCTGATTAATCGTCCCATCACTACTTAAAATATAATATAACTAGGCAATAGAGGTATAGGTTTTTGATGGACAGTAATGCTAAAGTCATTTTATTTGTTGTTCCATTTTGGCATCCTTTAGTTTTTTATTTATGAATTTAATTTAGCTCTTGTGAAGCCGTCAACAATTATTAAACAATTCTATTCTTGGAAAAATGGACTTACTCCCAACTAATTTTTACCCTTATTATGTTAAAAATTTGAAGGAACTATTATGAGATATAATAAAAGTTAGGACGTCATACATGGAATTTTTTGGAGTTTAAAAAACTCACTTATACCTTATATTTGCATAAAAAATTAATATGTATCCATAAATTAATTAAGTCCCTAGTAAACTTGTACCTATCTCTAAATTAATTTATTAAATAAACAATTAATTATTATAAATTGTTTTATATATAATAATTCATTATAATTAAGTTATAATGAGTATTCATGGATTTGAGGAGGAGGGAACAGGGTTATAATTATTGAATAATCATTTAGGACATATGTAATTATGTTTATTGCATACTAGTGCTGTCATGATATCAATATTTTTTAATCAAATTCAGTACTCTTATAGGTATTGGTATTTTGGAAACATATCGATATGACTTCGAATTAGACTATAAAACAAAAATGTCATTGAGAAAAGTTGAAATATACTTATAGAGACGAAAGTATAACTTTTTGTTTGGGGTTGGGGCCAAGCATAGAAATTTGGATACTATTTTTTAGTAAAAGGTTATTTTTATTGTATCTCTAATGTAATGGAATATTTTGTGTGGGAGTGAGAAATTTGAAGGGTTATGGGAAATTAACAAATCACGTGGACACTTAGGCTGTAAAAAAGTGATATTTCCTTAGTAAAGGTCAATAAATATTTGTTTTCTAAAGTAAAACCTTAAGAAGGCCTTTAAAAATAGTTTTGTTTAAAAATAAAGAGGGGATTGAAACGTTATTTAATCGAGTAACTTTAGTGTAAATGTCATTATGAAGTGCAATTTAAGTGTTACTACTAAAAAAATAGAAAATTCTATACATTCTTCAGGATTACTACGACCAAGGTGGAAAGGCAGAGACGCCTGCCAAAAAAAAGTGTGCTGTTTATGGACCCTATTTAATATCAAATGCAACAGCCAAGCGGGGGTTCCAAAGATTACGTTCTGGTTATAAGGACGTCGAAACTGAAGATAAAATAATCCAAATCTTCGAGTTGGACAGGCATGTGAGCATTTATTTCATTGCCAATAACCTGAAGATTAGTTCGAAAATCGTTTGGGACCATCTAAATCGAATAATCCTAACTATGCCAATTTTATTATCAAAATAAAGCCAAAAAATGCTCAAAACTTTTTATTTCACCTATTATAATATAGGTATTAACTTGATGTTAAAAATAAAGGTTAGGACATTGCAGCATTAGCAGCAATGTCACCGATTCTTATTAATCAAATTGGAATAGGCCATTATTGATCATTTTAGGGTACAGTGGGCAATTGTTCCTTTCAAAATGAGAGTTTGAATAGTGATGGTGTCCTTATATAGAAAACTTAGTGCAATTCATGAAGTAGGATTTCGTAGAAATTAACAAAAAAGTGCCTTTTATGCGGAAATTTAAAATCGCAGACCATTTGTTCCGGGAATGTTCAATATTAAAGGATATAATGTATGTAAGAAGATTAAAATTTTAGTAGATAATCTTTCAACCTTTTTTTTAAATGGACGAGCAATGGAAGGATCAATACTATTTTAGCAAAAACCAAATTTAGTATTACGTACATAGTTACGATGAGAATTCAAGGAAAATTTACACTAGGGGATTATTAAATATATGAAAACATTATATTCGTAGTTTATTGAGCATTTAGTAGTATTTTCTTTCAGATCATTTTCTAACGAATATTTTTATGCTTAACTTTGGAGCTGTTGCTTTGTTTTTTATATGTCAGTCTAAGGATGAACATTTTTTATACAATTGTATTAAAATGGTAAATTTAGGGCCAAGAAAGCAAACTGTGAGGAGGATAAGAAAAATTACCATATGGGTTATGAATGACCCAAGAAGTCGTCAGTGGGCCATTTTGTATGACATACTACAGCCGTTAAGTATAGTCAGGGGTGTCCGCAGGGGGTGAACTGGGGGACTGTAGTCCTTTTCCCAAATTAAAGAAATTTTGCTCTTTTATATTGTTTTTTTTTGGTCGGGATAAAATAATTTTACGGGAAAATAGGGATAAAAATATTTTCATTCAGGCAAATGCAGAAGAGCCAATAATTAAATATTTAAATATTTTTTCGAACAAATTTAATTTTTTGAAATTTTTATCTAAAAAACTTTACATTCAAAATTTTTATCATAAAATTTAATATTTATAAATAAATTTGTAGGATTTTTTCCCTAAAAATTTGATTTTCTCTGAATAACTTATTGATTTTTGAAATTTATTTTCACATTTTACAATAGTAAAATCAGAACAAAACATATTAGTGTTTTTACAATATCAATATTTGAACCGGTTCCGGAACTAAAGTTATTTAGGTAATTTATACAAGAGTGTTGCTAAGGACATGCATTTAAAGTGGTCTCGGCAAGTGAGAGTGAAGCCCTCTTCCCCCCCGGCTAGCACAGATACTTGAGAATATTTTTTAGCTTGTTCAGAAATGACTTCAATGTATTTATGCCGTATTGACACTACATCTACCGGTTTCAATACCCATTTAGTAGTGCATCCCTTGTATAACTATAGAACCGGTATAACGAACAACACTTATCCATTTATTATGTATATGTTTATAATTATATAGGAGTATTTCACTCAATATCAAATTACAAATTGATAAAAAACCTTTGTCTTCCTTAATACTGCAGTACTAACTATATATATATTATCCTAATATCGTAAGTATGTTAAAGAGAACATTAAAATCTCCTTTAAACGGTCGATAGTGAAGATAATCATTCAGAACATCAGAGCGAGGCAGTTAGTTTTGTTTTAGTCCATATTTAGGACAGAAAACTGTAGTTCTGTCCAGTTCAGTCTAGTTCCAGACATCCATCTTTCATGAACACTTTATAATTAGATGTTCCCTCCTCAAAAATTAGAAAATAATGGTAAAAATGTGAGGAAAAAAAATTGTTTAATATACTCGTTTAATATTATTTAAAAAAAATACAACATAAGCAAGCAGGAATTCATGATTCAAATAGAGATATTGACACCACAAAGATTTCCTATACGTATTATCTATCAATGGCAATATTTACTCACTATACCGGCTGTTCCATTGAAGTTTGAGCACTTACTAAATCAATAATTATTCAAGGTTGAGTGCTTGAAATTAATTTAATTTCAATATACTAAAGCATGAACAATTAGTGACAAAATAAAACAAATTTGAGCTCTCTAGCTTACGTACGAGTGTAGAAAATGACACTTGAACGTCATCAACACATTTCCATTTGCGCACTCCAAGAAGTTGGGTATCTTCAGGACAACCGTCTATGCTGTCAGCAAGTCCGAAACGTTGGAGAGAAATAATAACTCTATAAAAAAAATGCCAAATTGGCTCCGGAGGAGTTAAATAAAGTAGCCTAGACCAATTCCCTCAACTTCATGAATACCCATGCAAAAGATCTAAGGATTTCACACCAGATTGTCCATAGAGCTATAAAAAGTAGATGGAAAGAGCTTTTGAGGGTGGAGACGCCCCATTTTTACGCCAGTAATGAAAGAAACCTATCTCCTCCGTTGTAAGACTCTTTTGAGTATTTTGAGTTCTTTTGAACCCTTTTCTGACACTTTGGCCCCCCTACAGCCCTGATGCCAACCCCCACGACTAAACCTTTTGGGTACATATCGAGGTGAAGGCCTTAAGTGTCCTTTATCAAAACACTGAGGCCCTAAAAACCACTGTCAGCTAGCACAGGGACGCCATGAGAGAGTACTACATCTGCAGTGGATGCTAAGCTTTCCACCGCCACCTGGAATCAATCATTGCTTCTAACAACGGCTACATTAATTATTAAGGGATCACATTTATTTACATAATTAATTTTGTTGAAATTCTTTTGTTAATAAATAAATTATATCTCGTAGAATTTTAAAATTCAAAGTGCTCAGATTTTAATGTACCACTCGGTAAAGTACGGCCAGTCCGAGGGACTGACGGACTAAAGGACCAGTCCTAAGAAAGGACAGCACTGGACCAAATAAATAAATACTCACACAAAACTAAACTCAATACTATATGTTTTCCCTAGTGACCAAATTTATCTCAATCGTATTTTCCCTGTCTCAATACTCACTGCAAAGTGCATTCCTTGATATCCCTGCATTACAGTGATACCACAGGGTTCGTTACTTAAATATTTATTACTGCTTACCACACATACATAAAATAAAATTGTATCAAATATAAGGCAACGAACACGACCACACAATGGGGTATTTGTGCTACAAAAGCAGATTTTAAAACCTAGTTTACATTAAAACTTTGTTCAATGATGTTTTATTAATTTTTTTAAATTTGATAAATTTTAAAATAAGAATGTGTTCATTTTCCGCATTCATTGTTTGATGTCTCTCGTAAGATAGGGTGGGGATCTATTGATGATATGGTCACAACAATGCAATTCTTCCATTCATACATTGTACGTTGAGCTTATGTCTTTCCACTTAGATGGGCTAGAATAGGGCCATGTCCAGTGTAGACTTGTACAATGCGTCTCAATTTTTCTATTCGAGCTTGATACACTTCGACTTCCGCTTATTAAGTATGTGTATGTTTCATACTTCGATTTTTTCAATATCGGTCACACCAATATTGATAGAAGAAGTCATTAATTACCTTCTTTATGTAGCTCGGAGGTGTTTCATGGTATCTCCGGGTATAAGGCAGTGTTCATGGGTAGTGAATTTAATTACTTTGCTTTATTGTCAATAAGTTTTTTTATATTTATAAAGTAAGAAATACCTTAAAATTCATATAGATTTTTTAAGGAGCGCTTACAAACACTGTACATTCTACATATATCAATATATATAAATGTGAACCGTTGCAAAAATACTAATATGGTAAATCTATTTGGTAAATTTTTTTCTAGAAGCATTAATACTAGCTAGTAAATGTGGTTGGTTGGTCTTATCAAACGACATGCAAATTTTTGGCACATTTTTTCCGTATAAAACATAAAAGTAAGAAAAAAGGAATAATAAACTGACAAAAAAATAATATCTTTAGAAATGTGGTTTTTTTAAAATACACAATAATGTAAGAATTTTATTTCCTCTAATGTCATATTTTATGCTATTCATTGTTTTGCAGAGGGTGATTTGCAAAATAGTAAGTTTTTGTCAGTTTCAATTATTTGATTTGATTATTAGATATGTTGTGTGTCAACACAAAAATAATCTGGAACAAAAATTAAGAAAAGGAGAAATTTCAAATCTATTCTTGAACTTCCTAAATAAAAATGACTCATTATTGAAATGAAGCTCAGTATAAAAAACCTTTATTTGTTTAGTTTCGATTAAAATATAACTTGTTTTGTCTTTTTTCTGTAACCCATCAATAATTTTTACATTCTGTAAGTAGAATTTGTGCAACCTCCGAATCTTTAAACAGATAGTTAAACTCAAATTACAAATGAAATCCTGGCTCACCTTTGAGACAAAATATTCCAGGTTTTTTTTATTTATACTTCTTAGCAACATTTTAAGTGATTTTATCAACCTAGGCACCACGTAATACAGGATCAATTTTATCTAGTGCTACACATTTTATTTTTTTAAGAGTATAATTTAAATGAAAGGCTCTGTGAGGACATTTATTTAACAAAATCATGTGATAATAGTTCTTGGAACAGCTTACATTCAATATGTATGCCCTTAACTAGAAGAATGACCTCTATACGAGGCTAAATCTCTTGCGGACCTTGACTTTGTATTCAGACTTGGTCCATTCCTTCTGGATAGAAGTCTCTAGAGACTCCAGAGACTGAACACTCCTGTGATGAGTAGCATGAAGCTGAGATGTTCGGTTGTGGTGTAGTTCTGCTTATTCACAGTGGCATCAACGGTAAAAAAATCCTCAGAAAAGAGCAAAACTTTGCCAGAATTTTTCTTGGCCATGACAAAATTTAGAATCTTCTTTCCTCTTTCCTGCCGTTTCAGCTTGCTCTATTCAGAGATAAGATATCATGTTGTTCTCCTCTGTGATTTGAACCAATTTCGTTCCAGATTGAAAATAATAAAATGTCAACCACTAAATAAGATTAACCCTGTATCTTGCAATAAAGGACAACACAAATATTTTGTTGCTGTTCTGGTTTTTTTTATCAAGAAGCAAACCTGATTCATAAGCCATTATAAATTGTACGACTATTAGCTGAATCGGCAAGAATATAAAAGGGAGTGGAATTTAATAGCCACTTTGTAGGAGTCCAAGACTTTTAGGAAATTATCGAGTTGTGTCTCAAGTCAATTCCCATAGCTATAATGGTTTTATGAAACATAAACACTCAAACAAGTTATAATGATTTGCCCTCAATTGAGTTTAGATTACGTTTGTATTCTTTAACTTACTATCTTCTTCTTTTTCTCTTAAAAAAATATTTTGATCAATCTTTTGGAAACAAATAAAACTTAAATGTCTAAAAAATTCCAATTCATAATTTTGGATTTTCTCCTATTTTTAATATTTATCCAAGATTGTTTTTGTGTGGATAAACCATATAAAAAACAACAAATATAAGACAAACGCCCCCATCCCAAAAAAAAAGATCAAGTATTAAATTATGTTCAAAAGTTTTTTAACTGATATTTCAGTCCAGATCGCTGTTATATTTTGTCATTAAACAAATGATTCTTGAACTTTTCTAAAAAGTACTTTTTTTCGAGCGAATTTTTTTATGAGCTTGTGCCGAGTTATTTCGTTCTTATAAAAATTTTTAGTTTCTCAGGCTGGCTTATAATTTTCAGACCACAACCTTACACTAGTGTTCATCCCTTCATTTGTACAAAACTGTTAATATTTTGCTTATTCATTGTTACATACAATATTCTTTTTTTCATGAGAATTGACATTTAAAAAAAATGAAATATTTTACAAACTTGTCAAAAACAATTGCTAATTATTTCATCATGTGGTTGTACTAGTATACAGTAAAGTTTTCTTTTTTTCTAAAACTTTTCCCATCCCTTTCTATTCTTCCCATCACCATGTGCATAATTTTGTACGAACCCACTCGTTCATTATTCAATCAGGTCTACTATATAATTAAGAGCAGGGTTATAACAAATGATTGTTGTATGTTTATCAATTAATTATTAATAGGTTACTTTTACTAATATCCCGTATGTACTTATTGTACGAGTATGAGGCACTAAAGCAGTCCCATGGAACACACTTTACTTAAGGATATCATTAGCATTCAAGATATCCCCCAGTAACGTCATTATCAAATATCATCAGCTATCATGGAGCTGTAAAAATTAAATATTTATTAAAATAATCCAAACGTAAGAATAATAACAAACAATTATCATACATTTTGTTGGTTCCAATTTGTTAACTGAAGTAATTTATTATTTCGGAATTGTCCATAAAACTCTTTTCAAATAGATTATAGGTCTCGCGTTAAGAACCATGGTGTAACGGAGTAACAGGGTCCATTACCCCCCTCCCCCTCCTATAATGAATATTTCAAAAACAACAGTTTAAAATATATTATAAAAAACAAGAATCAAAATTTCATTGATGAAACGCTGATTTGTATAAAAATGAACGTATTCTTTTCTTTTTTTTTTTTTAATCAGGGGCTTAAGAACTTCAAAATATATTCTGAAGTGGGTACCGTTTAATCGAAAGAAGATTTGAAATGTATTTATTAAAAAAAAGATCAATTACAATTCCCCTTACAAAGAGTTATTTTTTTAAATATACTTTTGGTCCCTGCCGTCCCTGTGCGACCCCACTGACAAAATTTTTGTTGTCAAATTTGTCAAAAAGAAAATATTTTCCTTAAATTTCCTTAATTTTTTTGTTTTTTTTGTTACAATTTTGAAATTAACAACTTTTCAGTAGTATTCAAAATTGTGAATACGGTAAAAAAAAAAATCCGAAAAGTTTTTTGTTAAATTTGTTTTTTCAAAAAAAAAATATTTGTCAAATTTTGCATTTATAAAAACACAAAAACCTTCTTTTCAGTAAGCTCTACATATTTTCCGAATAAAAATCCTAGTAACGGCTCTGAGCGAAGGGACGGTAAAATATGGAAATGATCTCCCCCTGTGAAAAGTCGGGCCAACCCGTCACTCGTTATACAACCATAATATATTTTGAATAAAATGTATACCATTGACAATATTATTATTCTATGGTTCTTCAAATCACCATGAATAGAGATGTTTTTTTTGTGTGTGTGTGTGTGGAGGACGTGTGTTTTTAAGTAAGTAGACGTCTGTTGTTTAGAAGATGGGGGGTTTGATCTGGAGAGTTGATAAGACTCCACGGTAGCTTTTTGTCAATGCATTTTACTCTAGATTTGCTGAGAGGAAACGCATACACTTAATCTGCATCATGAATAGATTAAGCCATCTTGCGGAAGTTTTTGTTCTCTCTCTCTCTCTCTATGTAGATCTGATAAGGATTCCTGGAGAAAAATGATTGATTAGTCTCATTTTTATATGAACATTGAACATATTAGTGATGTGATGAATTTAATTCTTTCAAAAGAGAAATGGTTTTTATTTGCTTCATTAAGCATTTTTTGTACTTAACTGTTCCTACTTCAAAAGCTCTGTTGTTGTGTAATGTATGTTAGTATTGTGTCTATATAAACATGTAAAGATTGATGGATTTTGAGATGATGGGGGATCTCATCATATGTTTGCTCTTAGTTAAGAATTGAGATGCTCTTGATGGATATGTCCAGATAATGATTTGAAATCAATCAACTCGTTAGATGTACAAAGTCGATCAAACAACATCCTCCACTCAAAGAAAAAAAGGTCAAACTAAGGTTATATGAATTGTATGTTTGTATTTATTGCATAAATTATTATAGGTAAAGTTAAAGAAAATATGATATGGTGGTATGCTAAATAAGAAACCAAACATCCGCATGTTCTGGACAAAAGTAGCTGAGCCAGATGTATTACTTTAGCTTACCTCTTATGACGTTTCATTAGATTAGCTCCGATAAGCTGTGAGAGGATGGAATAAGCACAAACCCCACTCTTTATCTAGCATACAGGAATTACATTGATGTCGATCCTCAATTATATTCCGAGTCCAACAAAGACTTTCACCTATAACTCTATAACAAAATTCTCCTAGAACTGTTAGGAAAAAAAAAGTATAAATATATATAAAATTCAATTCAAAAATAAATTCAAATCCTCAGTGTTAAAGTTCGTCTTTGACGACTTAATTATTACTTTACACATTGATTTTCTATCTTCTCTGTTTAAAGAATAATGAAAAGAGCTATTGAAAATATAAAACACTGCTCAGATTGCAAATATAAAACCTTTTGCAATCTCGTATAAGGTGATCTTTTTTACAATTATAGCCATGACTAGGATTTATATTTTTGGGTTGAATAGCAAGGATTTTTTTCGACCGAATAATTTTGATTGTTTTTTCAAGGAAACATTTCAAATAGTTTTTTAAATACCAAAATTGGATACTTTGTGTGTATCCCGATACTTTACCGAATATGTAGATCAATTAAAGCCCTAAATAAGTGATAATAATTCAATGTATGATAGCGTTTGTTTAATTGTCAATAATGAAACCAATTGCGTCTCCATCTTCATCATTTATATTAATTAATCAATGCATTTTCTAATTTACATCCTCAGTAAATACATGCCATTCAATGTTCTAAGTAGGCATTTACGATTACCCATATAAATTCAAAAATAGATGTTTAATAACAGAAAATAATATTTTGAGCTCTGATGAAGGAAAAACTAATTTTTGAAATTAAAATTCATGTATAAATTGTTACAAGCCGTATAAGGAGGATTCACCCTGGATATAATTAAATGAATACTATTCCCCTTCTTTAATAATTCAATTTAAGAGATCGAAGGATATTTAACTTTCAAAGAACGGGGAAAAACAAGTTTAGAGTAGCTAATAAAACTATGTTGATACAAATATAGCTCCAACGAGAGTTGAATAAATCCTTGTATTCATTTATCGAAATTTTTTAGTCTAAATTCTTAGTTTCGTATATCAATTGCCAGTTTTCGTTGTTTAAAACAATCTAATATTGAAAAATTATAAAAAGAGGATTAAAAATGCATCCATTATAAGTAGTATTCACTTCATTGTATCCAATGCAAAAACTTAACATGCTGTAAAATTTCAAGATCAATATCTGCAAGGCAAATTTTTTAGAAGAATCCTCCTAAAACCATTAGAAACAACCCAGTCCTATCTAATTTTATAGTTTATACAATTTTCATATATATATTCTTCCACATCTTACGACATAGGCTATTTACGTTATTGATATAAATAAAAGATGGAAAACAGTGTATAGGCGACTTTAATGAACCTATTTGACAAAATATACTTTGCCATTGCAAAACTCTATAAAATACCCAACAAGAGTGTGATCCAAACGCACTGATAGCCCGGTTTCATGAGATTTATAAGGCTCATAAATGCTATTTCTCAATATTAAGATTGTACGGATTTTTAATGTGGGACTTAAAGTTGGTCTTGTCCCACGGTCCATCAGTCCTGTCTCGTCCATGTTAGAGGTTGTTGTTGTTTTTAAATTTAATTTTAAAGCGCCTCTCCCATAAAGCATCATTTTCACAAATAATATTACGGTAGTAAAATATATCATACTACCATTTGAATTAGTTAAGTAAAAATTTAAGTACTTTTAGTTAATTCAATTGAATAATGAATACAATTTAAATGAAATAGAATTGTATCTGAGAAATTGTTATTTTAAATACCATTAAATTTCTTCTTAAAATATTGGAGGATATGTTTTTTTTTTATCAGATGTTTATAAAAGAGCTCCTACCCTGGGGTAATTAATTAACTGTTGGCCCTTACTCATATTAGTTAAAGCCCAATTATGATGCAGGGCTCTCAAATTTTTTAAATCACATGAGAATTGGAGATCTTATATCAATTTACTATATAAACCATAAGAAAAACGTTTTTCAATGAGGAAATTGATTGAATATCACGCCAACTGCAAGACTTGGCAGATCTGATGTTGAGAACTACCTGTGTAACGGATCATTCATAATTATTATGGTTCTTTTTCCAAAAAATTCTGATCCCCTCAGGGAGTCAGTCTTATAGACCCATCTCAAATACATTAAGAGAGGTACATGTATTTACAAGGCTCTGAATTTTCAATTTATATTTTCGTAAGATTTGGGCATTCGAGAGATTTTCATCTAGGAAAGAAGGAAATAAACAAAGAAATTGACGATAATTACTCCGACTTTGATCCTCCATTCTACTCTGAGCCCAACAAGGACTTACAATCATAACTCCACAACAAATCATCTGGGTTACTCTCCGTCTTTTAAGATCACACACGAAACATTCAATTAGGCTTTAAATATAATTGAATCTTTTAGGTAAAGAAGTTCACTACTCCGAAGTAAAATAATAATTACAACAGCTAAGGAAAAGAAAATTCATTCTTCAGATTACCAATTCCAAAGAAGCACGACGGCTAAAAAATACACACGATTTACGGGACTATTTGTTGTTCTCCTCCTTGCCTTGCTTTTCATTTCAATTACCTATCTTACTCATGAATCCATTAATCAGCTAAATTGATGAGTAAATAAAGTATCTTTTCCTGAATCATGTTGTCTTCAGGAGCTATTTGTCGGATTTATGAATGTTATATTTTTTTATCTACCTAATTAGAGAGTTTGAACAGAGGCGGCTTGTGAGAACAGAAAGAAGGTTGTTATGAAAGGAAACTTAAGAAGATTAACTCATAACGAGTTTGATCATCCGTATGAATGAATAATAATACAAATAATTGATAAGAGTCGTTACTGGAAAGAAGAGAGGGGGGAGGGAGTTTGTAAATCGATAATTGATTCTCTCCACAACCAAGATATCTAGAGATGAAGTATATCAGAAACATTAATATAATGAAGATGATGAAAATCCAGTGTAGAATATGCATGTTATAAGGAAAGAAACCGAAAATCCATATGGTAACCCTGACAATTTGAAGAATGTTTTGGAGGGGAGAAAGAATGACTATATATTAATTACCATCTGACACTCAATCCAGGGATGAAAAGATATTAAATTTATCTTCCTTACATCAATTCTGCCTGGTGTGGTAGAAAAAATGATGACTGATATTTTGGCTAGTCTCTAAGTACTTCGTGCACAACTTTAGCTTTTTGTCCACTTGAAACCTCGATTTTCAAAAAAACAAAACAAGAAAACAATTTGACAAAAACACATGGAAACTATTTGAAGCATTGGCTAAAGTATCTTTCAACCAAAGCTGTGCTTAAATAGTGAAACAATGACCGCGTAATCAATATTTGTGCAAAAACAGTCGCCTACGAAAATATTTTTTTGTGCACTGAAGCTCTTAGTGTGCCAGTTAATCTTACAATATACAATTTTTATACTATTTTTTCTTAATAAGGGACTTGATTTACGTCCTGCAAACTCTAACTTATATGGTTGGATGGTCTTAGACATCCAATTTTGAGTCCTTACCCGTTATAAAGTGATTAAATTATGTTCCATGTTGAAAAATTAGACTCAATAGTAGCTTCTGAAAATCATCTTCTCTAAATTTTTTAAGAGAAAAGACAAGGATTTTATAACAGAAACATAATTAAATTACTTTTATACTGACAAAAAATACTAAAACAAAACGATGCATGCTTGACCTAAATTGGATAAATTATGTTCTTTAAAGTCTTTCATTTTAAAAACAAATATATTGATTTATTTTTACTACAGCAAAAGTCAGTATAATGAAGGGGCAACGCATACACTTATCGTGGGCTTTCTTGTCAATGGGCCCTACACTGGATATAATTTTGAAAATAACCTTTGGGACATGGACTGCCAACTTCAACATTTTAATCAATGAGTGTGCCACTTTCAATAAGAATAGTAAAAACAGACGCAAACTACGGGAATATGTTCTAATTTGCGCGTGCCAGTGAATATAACTCTGCGTGCCATCATTGGCACGCGTACCATAGGTTGCTGACCCCTGACATACACTAATGAATAAAAAAAATTTAAAAGACCAAAAAATGAAAGAAAGACGACTTTTTGTATAAAAAGCCATTTTAAAAATAGAAGGAAATAATTTTTTCCATAAAAAAATCACATTTCATAAACATTATTTAAAATTTTAATAAATAGAGAGCAGTTGAATTTTTTTTAAAAGGCCATTTCCAAAAATAAGTAGGACCTCTTTTATGTATATCGCCTAATATTTTTAAGAAAATCCAATTTAAAAAGGGAAATATTAAAATTGGCCAATTGGTCTTAGCCTTCGGTCCTGCTGAAACTAAAACCTTCCCTGACTACATTTAATACTATATAATTATTAAAAAAATCCCTTTATCTTTCAGAAAAAGACATTTACATAGTATAACATAATAACCTATTGCTTAATAATATATAATTCAATATGGCACAATGAAAGAATATCATAAAAAACACATACGATTTTTTATGAGAAAATAAAACAATTTGATTGATTTTTGTTCAATATGGAATGAGGCATAATTCAAAGAAAAATGAGAGGTCGTTTTTTTTTGTTTTTTTTGCCGTTATGAAACTGAATTATTGCGAATATTTTATTTATGAGGTCTATGATGTATTGTAAGCGATTGATACTATTTTCTTTCCAAAAAAATAGGGATGTATTGGTCCCACAATTTTTATGTCCGGTCCCATCTTAATTTTTTTTAAATTGTCCGAATTGGAAAAAAGCCATCCCATAGAATAATCTTTGATAGATCACGTCATCATGGAAATCTACCAGTGTTGTTATCATAAATTTTAATAACCCTAATTTAAACGTGAATCATCCCTATTACAGAACAACGGCAAAATATTGTTCATATGCTATACCTATAAGTCATATAGTTAAATTAGTTAGTGTTATTTTGAAGGAAAATATTCAGTTTATTAATTATATTCATTAATGATCAATATAAAAAAACAAGAAAATATTGAGACTTTACCTGAAATCGTTAAAAGGTTTGAAGTCTTTCACTAAAGTTGACCCCAACCATACGTACCACAATTATGTAAATAAATTAGATTATTACATACATACTTTAGTCATTAAATATGTGTAATCATTTATTCAACTATTTCATTTAAGATTCAAACAACATTCGAATCACATGCTACTGTGTTTATATAATGACCATTAATTTCTATAATTTTTATAAAATATTTTTCTGCAAAATAAGACTAATTAATTACCCATATGATATACAGAGTAGTCCATTAAAATCTGAACACTTTCTATCTATAACTATAAAAAGATATAATTACTTAACTAACAATAGAATTTCAAAAAAATAGTGCTATAAATATAAGTGGGTCTAAGCTCTCTTAATCATTAATGTAGCTGTCCTTAGCAGTAATGAAGTATTTCGGGCAGGTGGCGGAAGGCCTGGCATCCGTTACAGATGTAGTCCTCTTTCATGGCGTCCTCGTTCTGGCTGATAGTGGTTTTGAGGGCCTCTGTGTTTGGATAAGGATACTTCATCCCCTTAACATGCACCTATAATGTGTATTCGAGAGGGTTAGCATCAGGGATGTAGCGGGCCAAAAGTGTCCATAAAAGAGTTCAAAAGAACTCAAAATACTAATTAAAAAGAGTCTTGCAACGGGGGGAGATGGGTTTCTTTCATTGCTGGTATCAAAAGTAGCCTCACCATCCTCACAAGGTCCTCTTGGACTTGAGGGGATTGTCCTGGGCTGGTGTCTTAAACTCATTCAGGTTCAGTTTGGCCTTTTTGAGAGAGCCTTTCTTTCTCTACAACGTTTCGGACTTTGCTAATGGGGTATAAAGTGGGCCTGGAGACGCCCAGTGTCAAGGAGTGCACGAATGGAAATTCGTCGATCACGTTCAAGGGTCATTTTTTAGACTTATGCGTCAGCTAGAAAGCTCAGGCTTGCTTTGTTTTGTAACTAATTTTTAATGCATTAGTGTAGTTGTACATATCAATTTATAAAATATCATTTTTTAGCCAAATGTCCCAAATGGTCCTTGTACAAAATGTCGATTTGTTTAAATGTCCTTTAGCAAATTATCATTCAGCCAAAAAAAAAATCCCAAGTACAAAAGCGGATATATGTTAGATATGTTGGGTATAAATGTGGCGACTCTGACTAGTCAAATTAGGTAGGAATAATTGAGACCGAAACAAAAAGTGATCAAACTGTCCCGGGTCTCCCCCTACCGATTTTAACGCTTTACTAAATCATAAACTCCTCCTTTTGCCCCTACCTACCTACTTGTTTGCTCAGTAGCAATCATCAAGTGATATTTGAACTACAAACAAAAAACCAATAATAATATTTTTTTTTTACTTTCAATAATAATAAATAAAGTAAAACTCAAATCAATAAGGAGAAATTTTTAATATACTCCCCTTGTCCTTCCCTTCCTTTTTCTCTCTCCCTCAGAATATTGATTTTTATTAGTTAGAAAGTTTTCAAAGTAATATTGTATGCTATTAAGTACAAACATACATACATATAGCTTTTAGAAAGACATAATGAGTTATTAAAGAGCTATAGCCAAATGTATGAAGCACTCAAATCCCCTCATTATTACCCCTGGGTATATTTTTGTAGACTTTCATCTATTTGTCGAAAACGTTTATAGTGAAGGAAATTAGTATTTGATCATTCGTCGACTTTCTAAGTTTATCTACGGATACATATTTTCTATTGGAGTGAAGTCCAGAGCAGAGCCTTCCTTAACCAATTTGACATCCTAGGCAAGATTTGGGGGTACACCCCCTCCCTTACATTGCAATAAATTTCTTTGTTAGTGTATATATATTCACAAGAAACGGAATAACTTTGTCGAGGGCTTTCTTTTAGTTAAATAAAGCAACGGGACATTCAAAATCCTGAGAAAAAATCAAACAAATAAAGTAAATACATAATTAAAACACATTGCACAAGGTAGCCTTTTAGATTTAGTTTAAATACTCTGAAAATAAAAAGTGTAAACTGGTGATCGAAATTAAATTAATACCATATAAATAAGGTCTTGCAAAAAAAAAAAAAAGATATTATAAAAAGCAGTGTGCACAAAAATTAGAAATAACAAAAAGGATCTATATTACAAAGATCTTTAGTGGTTTTTCTTGATACTGTCTTAACTTGATTGGCTTAAAAACTACATCACTATCTCCTAAACTTCAGATAGCCTGCTACAACTTTACTCTCCTAGTCTTTTTTTGTAGCAAAGTCATACACAACATCATCATATGACAACTGATTTGAGACAAAAGTATTTATCCTCATAATGGCAAGTGCTTGCATTGTAATAGATCTTAGGGGAGTTTTAGTCAGTTTGAGCTTAGAAAAGTTTCTTTCAGCAGCTGCCACTGGGACAGGATAAGTGACAGATATTTTCAAAGCAACCCGTATGTTATAGTGAATTTCTGTCAGCTTTGTCTCATGCATTTCCTTATCCATTTCTGTTTCATCAATATCCGACGGGCTGTCACGGTCAGAAAAGTACTTAGAGTCTGACATTTCTTTTCTAAAATGTAGAAATAGGGATTCTAATGGTTAACAACGATATCAATCATCGTTCTACAGGCAACAAATAATGTTATGACATAATCTTTGCTGTATCATTAACTCATTCCTTGTTGGGGTTTTCCACCTCCTCCTCCTCCTCTTTTTCTCCACGGGCACCAGATAGCTACGAACATTTCGATATGTTGACAGGCTTGATGACTTCAAAAAATGACTGGAGGAGGAGTAACTTCTTAGAAAAGTTCTCTTTCATCATTATTATTGATTACCACTACTATCTAATACAATTTGCTATTCAGTTAAATTAAAGTGGGCTTGTTCTTTTAATATTAAGAAATAATGACATCAACTAGTTTTAAGATTAGGGGAAGTTATCTTTGTCTTCTTCCTTCATTTGTGGCACTGCCAAATTAACGCTAACATTAGCATTTCCCTATACTTCTCATGCCACGGGTCGGACCAGATCCGGATGCTAATAAGTCTACTCAATGACATTATTATGTTTTTAAATAACGACTGTGAAAGAATACAGAAAGATGAAACAGGAAGCCTTGTTGACGAATCTTTAAATTAATGATACAATGGAAGTCTCTCTAATTTCCCAACTTTGTACCTTTATCATTCGTGGATGTATCCATACTTCATATCAAAATGAAGATCAATCGACTTTTTATGATATGGATTATCAGAACGGATTTGAATGAAGAGTGGCTCCTCCACTGTTGAATAGATCGCTAGACTGAACAATATATTTCCGTCGATTTAGATAAATTTTGCAAATGAACAGAAATGGGAAAAACATGTTTATCCGGGGATCACGACTTTAAAGTATAGGATGAGAATATTTAATAAACCGACTTACATAAATTCATTTACCATTGAATTATATCTATATCAATTGAAAAATTTACTACAGTAACATCCGAAGAAAGAAAATCAGGTTATAGATTACTAAAAATCGAGAAAAAAATAACTTTGCTTATATCAATCTTGCAAGCTTTTATTCTCAAATGTTGATTCATCGTTAGAGATATAATGTTTAAAATTCATGTAAAAAAAAAATATATCGTATCCTTCCAAAATATTAATTAACTAACTACTTGTTCCGTGTGTTGTAATATAATACACTAAACAAATATATAAAATATAAGTAATAACAATAGCTTTACGGTGAAAATTCTTATAAACCATCAAAGAGAGGACCAATAGGATCACCGACGCCTTTTTACATTGCATTGGAAGACATAAATAACAAACAAGTTTGTAGGAGTATCGTAGGAAAAGGGAAAAACTCAACCACTGAGATTATAAATTCACTGTTCATTAGACTAGGTCTCTCTCTCTCCCTCAAAAAAAAAAAAAAGTTGCTCCTTCTGCCAAAATAGTATTGGAACTTTGGTACACTTAATGTATCGTTGTCCTAAAGTAACGTCATTCGTATAAATTTGTAGTTTAAAAGTATAGAAAAGCTTGAAAGCCGGGATAATAGAAGTTGACTGGGTAATACAAACCAGCTACAGTTCTCTGAATGAGTTCAAAGTCGAAGATATTCTCAGCAAAAGTAAATAAATAATTTACACTGCCAGAGACCATCAGGTTCCTATTCCAATAAATAAAGAAAACGTCATACAAAGAGTGCTCGATATTTTGGGAAACTTTGCAGAAAACGGACATTTCATCATCTCTGAATGAAGAAATATAATGAAAAGTTCCAAAGTTTTGATAACTAATACAATCTTATAATTCATATATTAATAACTTATTCTTTCCATCGATCTCCATTTCTGGATATCAATAATTATATGTATTTACTTTTACTACAAATTTGTAATATCTTGTTAATTTTACTGATTTTTTATAAGTTTCATTGATAATTTATTTTCTATATCTAGGTATTGGTTCATTTAAAATAAATTTTTTGGTAAAAAAACAAAAATATTTATGTGATTCTTCTTCAGCCACTCCTTTGTTGCCCTGGCTGAATGTTTTGGTTCATTGTCAAACTGGTGTCATTACACGACTCATTTTAACTGCCTGGCCCTGGAGTAAGGATGTTTTCTTCCAAGATTTCCTGGAGAATATTCCATCCTCCCTTTGATACAATGAAGTCCTCCTTTTTCCTTAGCAGAAAAACACTACCAAAACTTAATGTTTCCACCCCATCATGCACTGTGAATGGTGCTCTTTGGGTTACACACATAATTTTTATCCTCCAAATAATTTTTTATTGTTTATATAAAATATATCATTATTAAAATAAGACTACAATTAAAATAGTGGACTGTTCTTTTCTTTTTCAGTAGGCAAATTTAAAAAATCAGTAAAGGATTTAATGCTTTTTTCTTGATTGTTTTTACTACTAAACATCTTAGTGGATGAAACGAGTTTTGGCTTACCATATGATTAAAACACTGAGCTGTACATAGGCTGCTTCTTTTTCTGCCTCTGGTACTAATGGGTCTGTAAATTCTGTTGTTGTTTTTGCTCACTTTTTTTTAAAGAAAAATTAAGTAAATGCAAAGAAAGGTGGGGGATGAAAGGATGAAAAACTCAAAGAAATATATATATTTATTTAAGTTAATCTAAGAAGATGAGACGAATAGTGATACGCCCCTTGGATTCGTGTTTTAAAAACTGAATGTGTAGTCAAATGCACTGCAGTCAGTATAATTACAAGGGTCGTTTGAAAAGTCCATGCAAAGTCCAAGAGATGGCTCTACTGGCAAGTATCGAAGTTATATTTAGTTAGTAGCATCTCTTGGAAGGTATTTTTCTGTCTGTTTGCATTCGTTTGAATTAAGGAAGTGGAAATAATTTTGAGTGTTGATTAAACATTACTTTATGAAAGATTAAACGCCTCAGAAGACTTAAAAACAGAGGCTGGATGAACATTATGGGGACTCTGCACCTTCGATTAAAACAGTTTATAAATTGTTTCAAAAAATTTGGAACTGCCATATGGGTACAAGTGGTGCTGAACGTTCTGGTTGCCCTGGTGAGGTTACTAATGCGGAAATAATTGATAAAATCCATGATATGGTGATTGATGACACAAGAGTGAAGGTGCATGATATTACTACTGCTGTGGGCATCTCGAGTTGGAGTACTATTTCCATTAACTTTGCGACCCCAACTACGCTGGTACATTGTCGTGATGGAAAATGAATTTTGTAGGGCAATCTGGGGTGTTTTTGTTGCAGCTCGGTTTTTAAACAGTCAAATAACGATGATTAATATATACCTGTAATAGTTTTACCTTTCCGGGCGATTCCTCGATTCAAACGAATGCCAAACATAAAGAAATAAACTGATCTGGATGAAAGTTGGTGTGTGCTACTAACTAAACATAATCTTAATATGCACCAGTAGTCCCATCTTCTGGACTTTTCCTGGACTTTTCAAACGACCCTCGTAGTTTTTCCAATTATTCTTTCTTTTTAAATGACGGACCTAATTGTTTTAATGAATTTCAAGGAGCATAAACAGAGTTCACAGAATGAACAGAAGAAAAATACTCTCGTACTATGTCGGTCTCTATTTATTCAGTCCATTCTTAAGACAGGTCCTTAGAATTTTTTCTAGATATATCGATGGTTTATTATGCCAAATAATATATCTTAGCTCTGTATTAATAGCTTTGCACATATTTTGCGAAAAATGACTGAAAGTATTTTTATTACGATAAATAATAATTTGTGTACTTCAAAATATATAATTGTAATGAATTAAAAGAGTTTAGTCTTACTATATTTTAGGGAAAACATTTTTTCAAAATGTGACGGTTTCAAATATGAAAAGTTCGGTATCGAAACGAGTCTTAAGAAGTATATACAATCATTTTATGTAAAAAAGAATCAATAGTTTCCAATCAAAAGTAAATCACTTTTATAGTTCGTACATGTCTAAGACAATTGTATACAACATAAGGAATATAGACATAAATAAAATATGTACTTACAGGGATCTAATTAACAAGTTTTTGAAACTCCACGAATATTTTTGAAATATTATTTATCCTAATCCGGGTTAATGATGATGATTATTTATCTCTAGGAGTGGGAAATAGTTACATTCAACTGATTTTCCCACATAACGTACATCTATGCATCCTACATGGGACTTTCAATGCAAAATAAAATATAGTTCACTATAATTATAGGATTAGAAAGAATCAAGACTTAATGCATATCTGATGTGTCAACACCAATGTAACTTTGAGCAATAATCCAAGTATTCCCAATTTACTTTTTGACTTCATAAATATATAAAAGGTGTGTAAATTTGAAACCGAAATTTAACAATAGATGGAAACAGCAGTGAATTTAGTGGCCGTCAGACAACATCATGGCACCGTTTCCTATTTTCTAACTTCTGGCAAAAAAGATTTTGAATTACAAGTTTTATACAACTAAACAGTTGTATTTGCGTTGAAAATGTCGAATTTTGTGGCTGGAAACTACGATTTACGGAAAATATTGATTTTCTGTTACCATTTGAAAAAAACGGCTGTAAAATGGTATCGAATTCTTTTCATTGCTTACAGTGGTTATTCTCTGTAAATCACAGTGCTTTGAGTGGTTTGAAAAATCTCAGTGGGAATTACAAGCACTGTCGGTTGAGAATTACACACAAACTCAACAACAACTTGCAGATTAAATAAATGTGAGATGAAAAGCTTTTTCCATTGCTTTAAAAGGCATGGGAAAGAGCCAGAAGATAGGAAAATGGATTCAATATGATTATGCACCATCACACGCAACAAAACTAGTCTATGAAACGATTGAGACATTTAGTTGGGAAATATTTTTATAGTGGCTTGCTCGCCAGATTTGGCTCAGACGATATGTACAGCTAGCGACAATACTTTGAATAGAATATTCTTTATCATGTTCATACAATAAAAGTGTATTTTCTATTTAAAAAATCTAGTTTCATATTTACACACCATGTACATTCACTCCAATAATGCATAGATGACAGAGTATTTTTGTATGACAATTACAAATGATAATTGATCAAAATACTCTAAACGAATATACATTTAAACACTTTGAATTTATTAATGAAGAATAGAATTTCAACAAAATTAGTACTATAAAAAAAACGTGTTTCTGAGTTCTCTTAATCAATGTTGCCACCCTTAGCAGCAATAATGGCTTACAGGCGGATGCCGAAAGGCCTGGCACACGATGCAGACTTAGTCCTCGTTGTTTGGATGACGGACACTGCAGGCCTTCTTCTCGATATGCGCCCAAAAGGTGTAGTAGAGGAGGTTTGCACATACTGACGGTGTAACAGGGTTTTTTGGAGACGCCCCACTGCTTGAAGTGAGTGAATAGAAATTCGTTGATCATATTCAAGTGTCATTTTCTCGACTAGTACGTAAACTAGAGAACTTGAGTATTTTTATTTTTTTGTAGTTAATTGTTTATGCTTTAATATATCAAAATATGAATTAATTTCAATCACTCAATCTTAATTAATTATTGAATTAGTATGTGCTCAGATTTCAATGGACCAGCTGATACTCAATCTGACCTAAAGGTTTATTTTGTTGAAGAATACAAGTGTAATCCCGGCTCATTATTCAGAAAACTCACCTATGTTTTCTTTTGTGTTGATGAGCAAAATATACACATAAGAATTTTTATTGTTTTTGACGAGAGAGGAGCAACGGTGGGTTTGGAATTGTAAAAGAACAAATAATAATGTTTAAAAGCATTTTTTCTTTAGAACTAGCTCGTGAGACTCTCTGGATCTACAGGTTCTCCCTTTTCTTCCCTTCGTTCTTTTTTATATTCTCCTATTTTTATTCTTTTATGAGTATTGGAAATGGATTGATCATTGTAGGTAATATCAAATATGTCAATGATAATTTAATAAAGCTTTAAGATATATATGTGGACGGTTATTGTATGAAATAAATGATATTATTATTAAAAAAATACAAATGTAATCCCAGCTCATTATTCAGAAAACACATCTATGTGTGTTTATGTGTTGATGAGCAATTTATGCGTATCTTCTCAATATCCGCTTCAAAAATGAAATATTGTACCAAATATACATGTCTAAGGTAATAATAGCTTTAGTATTAGTTGTTAAATAACCACATCTAGAGTAGGTAAATGCTTTTATGCAATCTGGTTCATATATCGGATATAGTGTTCCAATTGACTTCTGAGGATTAGACTCTATTTACACGGAAACGTTTTTAAAACGATAAAAAATAGCGTCCATACGAATAAGAAATCTTTATTATCTGATGCGGTTGATAATGTAAATTTATCTCATAGGAATTTTATTATTAGAGAAGGGAAAATGAGCGCATTCGGCTTATAAAAAACCTCATCTTGTTAATTTGAACAATTGGGTTATGCGAGTTATTATACGTTTACATGGCGTTGTAGCCATTTTCAAAAAATATTGTTTTATGTGGAACTGAATGCCAGCCACGTTTGCATGCAACCCCAAAACGGATAAATATTATGTACTTTTCTCAGAAAAAGTTTCTGTGTAGATAACGTCCTAATTACATTTAAAAACTACATTTAGTTTATACTTATAACTGTTATGTTAATCTGGCATTATATGAATCTGGGAATTGAGATTGAAGCATTCTTAAATAATGTGATGAACAAATTAATTTTATTTTTTGTATTTCTATATTTTATAGTAAATATTTCACCGATAATTGACCATAGTATTGGCCAATATATAAATTTTCCAAATTTCAAATACACTTGATGTGTAGATAAATCTCACAAATAAAAGTTTTTGAGAAGATTTTCTTACATTATGAAAATTTAATATAAAAATTGCTATTTGGAAAACATTTAAAAAAAAGATTATAATGTAAGAATTTTTGAGAACATTTGATAATGTATAGTTGTTTTTGTTGTACTAAGAAAACCATTATAGATATTGGTTTTCAGGATAAGAAAATATCGATTAAGCTTAAACAAAATATTTTATTGGTTTTAAATGTTCTATAAAATGCTGTAATTATTTTGCATACAGAATGTAGAAAAAGTACACTCTGAAGAAGGACTCTGAGGGGGGGGGGGGGAAGCTTCTTGGATCATAAGTTCATATTACTACCCATCCACTCTTGTACACTACCTCTTCCTCCAGTCTTTCGGATGCCCTTGCCCAAAGCAGACCAATTCACCTTCTTCTTCTTCTTGGCGTACTGTGACCTCTTCATCGTTGAGTTGACCTTAATGACCTCCATGATGACTTTAGGTTTCATTTTGTTGTATCTTCCATTCTTAGGGCTGTCCTTAAGGTTGTCTCCATCAGCCAAACGATTTCTGATCCGCAAAGTTGTAGCGTTGTAGACGTTTAAGGTCTTCATAATGTCCGAGGTATTTCTCCTGGTGCAGAATAAATTACCTATGATGACTCTTCTTCCCTCCATCGTGACATATACAGAATTTTTGTTTACAACATGTACATCAATCAAAGACTTATAATCATAGCTATTCAATGATAACTGGAACTTTATTATGTGCCACCGAACACTTATCTATAAGTGCTCAAAGGCCAAAATATTAAAAAGTTCCACCATAAAAAATATGACCTCTCATGTGTACTATTTAATTATTGTAGTATTCAAGTGAATACGCAAATGAGCTTGAGTTGGTCGACACATTGAAAACATTAGGCTTGACTAGACCAGGGCATGGAAAATAAACATAATTCAAAAAGTTGTCCACTTTATATGATATATCCCGCACAGGAGAATCTATGAGCAAACAGAGAAAGTTAAAAGACATTTTATATGGGGTACAATAAAATGTATATATCTTCAGAGAAAATGAACACCCCCATTAGTGCATGGGGTATGGGAATTATCTCAACTGAAGCACTTAGGTAAATCACTAAATATCTCCTGGAACATACATCCACAACTGGCTAAATAATTTTGGGCCTCAATAATAATAATCAATTCTACTCAACTAAAATTTTGTCAGATTCCATGAAGAGGTATTCATGGATCGAGCGGATATCGCTCTAGTCCTCAAAAAAATAGATGCCACATGGTTGAATATGGGTAAATCCTGCCCCTCCATAGCTTCAATCCTCCCTGTTATTAGTCCAAAAGAAATTATAAACCACAATGCTCGTTTTAATATTGCTAAAAAGGAGCACGAATCTGCGAGATTTACCTCAGTTGGACAGCTCGGGAGCGCGATATATTTTTTAACCCTCAAGGAGCTTCATCAAAGTCAATTCATTCCATCTACCAATACATAAGAAGCTATAAAATTTTAAAAAAACAATGGTCAAATCGTCTATTTCTCACTTGATAGTAGGGTAGCGAGTCAAAAACTTGGAGATCTTGTGATAACACGTCGCCAAAACTAGTATGCTTAATCCATTCCTAGATTAGGATAATAAATGATTCCGATATTGTATGTCCACCTTCATAATTACATTTCTTTCATTTAGGCTCTTATACTTAGAGATGTATAAAATATGACTTAAAATGTGTGTATGATATTTTCCAATACTGTTATAATTATTATCATGTTCTTCAGATGCGAACATCTAAGCTTAAAGTAATATCTAATGAATATGCTTATGAACGACTAGGAGTAAGAATATGATTACTTATAGAGTTATAAGTCCTTCGGATTAGTATTGAGGATCAAGATTGGAGTACTTCCTACCAATGTAATTGTATGATACGGAGTGGAACTTGCTTTTATGTCCTCTGTTTCATAGCTCCTTGCATCAAATCTAATAAAACGGTACAACAGCTAAACTGCTCTTCTTTTAAACCTTTTCCAAAATATCGGGTTTACCGTGTTATTTTAAGCATAACGATAGCTCAAATTTTCAACAACTCCAGTAATACTATATAAAAATAATATTCATGACTTATAAAAAGAATGTTTTTATAGTGGAAAAGGAGTGATTTCACGACCATATACACATACATATATTAAGTATTTCCAACGTCTTAGGCATTCCATGCCAAGTGTAAACACATTACGGTTCTTATAACAAATACCAGGTACCTCAATGCCACTGTCAGCCAGCACTTGGACGTCATGACAGAGGACTACATCGGCTGTGGGAGCTAGATCATCCACCGCCGCCTGGAAGCCACCATTGCCGCTAAGGGCGGCTACATTAATGATTAATAGAGCCCAGACACGCATTTATATATTGTATTAATTTTGATTAAAATCAATATTGAATTAATAAATTATATCTTGTTAAAGTTTAAAATTGAAAGTGTCTAGATTTTAATGGACCACTCAGTAGTTTGTTAATTTTTAGTTAGTGTGCTCATCTCTGCTTAAAAACATCGTTCGGAAAAATTTGCAGCATGTCCGACCTCCTGTAGTTAAAGGTCTGAATGAAAATGATCTCATTTATAATCCATTCTAATTTTTGGAAAATAATTGAGATATTAGAAGTCAAAATCAAAATGTTGAAATGTATGTGGCACCATTTATAATTTTTTGCCCCAATATAGTCAAGACCATATTGATCGTAATGGTATTTTGTATAAAAAAATATTTTGGTATCAGATCATCCCAATTGGTCAACTGTGGACAAAGTTATGGTTATTTGAAAAAAGCTAATCTATCAGGGACCACCAACTGGGCCTCTGAGATCCCCAGATCTAAAATTTTGCACATTACGTTTATAACTAGATAAAAAGACAATCACTAAAAATTCTCAACATCAGTGACATGTAACTTCTCAAGAAAAATGTATCCTCTATAAATATTTATGTATATCCTATAATAAATTTAATATGAAAAATGAAGGTAATGAAGAAAAGTTATATTAAAGTACCTCACGTTGAAGGAAAACAGAAACTTTTTTATAAAAAAAATAAAGTAACTTTTTTATTTTTTAATAAAAAATTAAATGAAAATATTTTGTTTTAAAAATAACAAGCATCATATTTTCTTATTATGATGATAATAGTTATACAATTTTGTATGAAAATATTATAATATTTTTTATAGCTAAGATAGAAGAATTACAATGCAAAATAAAATATGCGTTTATTTTACGTTCCATATAAAATATTCGCATATGTATATTACTTTTTTTCGAACAAATTACCTTATATCTTTATTCTCGAATCATTCAAATTAGGGTGACGTGTGGGGTACATTGTATAACTTTTCCTGTTCAGCATATTTTCTCTTTCTATCTCAAAACTGGAGACAGTGGATAGTTGAAATTCTATTATCGCAACTTTTTGTTAATAAGGAAATAACTTCGCGAAGCGAATAATATATTATTGGAATCGGAGGAGAGGGATCTCGACTTAATCGATCACAATTTCTAGAATAATTTTAAACGTAAGATTAAACAATAATTGGAGTTTGTCGGATATTTATGTATCCTTATAATAATTCTCTGTTTTAGGACTTAATGGATTTGATGAAATAGAAGTTCCTCTCCATGATACCTATAACGTGTACTATGTTTTTTATAGGTAGTTCTTACTTTTCAAATAATTATGGATGTTTGTAAATTGTTATTTAAAATGGCATATACTTCTGTACTTATATTTTCTCTTCAAAGACGAGCAGATGGTTTGAAGTAAGACTATAATTAGTACCAAAGTAAAACATGGTTTTTTTGGATAAATACATACTATTTATATACAAAAAAATTAATTAATATGATTTTATTGTTGAATAACATGGAGTAATAAAGATCAAACAACATCCCTTCTTTTGACGTCATGGATTAATACGTAAAAAGTTAAAAATTAATATTATTTTGTTATATTTCGCCAAATAACTTGAATAAACCTGCTTACAAAAAGGTTCATATTCATTTATTATTTGGTATAACATAGCGCATATATTTGAATATTTATTTAGTACAAATACTGCAATAATGCGTTTACTCGCACTTTACAGATTGTACCATAAACCAAAGGCGACACCATGATTTGCCGATAAAACTTATTTTTATTAAACAAAATGCACACATTTCTAAAAATCTTGAAGAAGCTTTAAAAAAATAACAAATACAAAAAAACACTTAATATTTGTATAATATAACTAGATGCCAAAGATAAATAGTAATATTTGAATTAAATCAAATTAATAGGTAATAGTGGCTATATTTCTACAATTAATTTTGTTCTAAATCGAATAAGGATACAAGAAGTTTTATAAATTGAGAAAGATATAGCATTTTTTCTAATGTTAATATATTTATAAACTTCTTAAGTATACAGATCTAATAACACATTTTTCATACATACTTAAATTGAAAAAGACGCTAACTTGAAGGTTCAAAGTTGATATTTTGACTAAATATCTATAATTTTTTTTTTTTTTTTTGATAAACTCCATGAAATGGCGTTAAGTATTCGTTAAATACTACTTAATGTCAAATATACAGACTTATGTTTGAACTAAATCAAAGTAATATTTCCGAAAATCCCCATACATTATCCAAATTTGTACAATTAATTTTAGTTCGAATTTTTTTATTTATGCTTTAAAAATGGCCTGCATTATCAATGCTAACATACGTAAAAACGCTCTATATATACCAGTGTGAGTATCCGGCAATGCTTGGAGTTATTACTATTAGCCGTCAACAACAGACATGCCCTGTGTTATCAATATACATCCTTTTTCTTTATATATATATAACGCACGGAGCTTTAGCTATACACGCTCGTTGCTGCATTATTATCTCTAAGTTCAAATAGTCCCCTAGCTCTAAGATATTAAACACACGCTCAAAAAGAGTCATCCGTAGACAAACAATATAAATTTGTATGATAGTATAATAAAGCTAGATGACGTTGGAGAGATAGATTTTTGGTAGCTCTATTCGATTCCAACTATCCGAGTCCAAGCTCTACAGCTCTGAGTAGATGTCATATTAAACACAAATATATAATTAATTTATGATTTTTATTCCATCCACGAATACTTCATTAATCACCCAGGACAAAAATTAAAGTAAAAAGAAGACCCATAGTCATCCTATATATAAACGGTGATTTTTGATAAATAGTAATGTTTTAAGTACCATTTTGACATCCAAATACACGACAATAATTTTCCATTTTCCTTAATCTGAATTAAAACAGGATTTTGACTCACATATAATTTCGTTATTTATGCTCCTCCGTCACGTAAAAAAAAAGAAATGAATTTTAAAAAATAAATACTGCAAATAAATTTCCTAAATTTATGAGTTGTTAAAGAAATTTAAAGTCTACATAGCAAATTTATGTACGAAATATTTGGACAAACGTGTTTTTTTTTTTTTTCATATTCTATAGATAATTACTATACGTATAACATTTAAATATATATTTGTGAGAGCTTTGTATGTGTTAGGAGTACATAAGTTATGTGAACAGGGAAAACATGATTAACCATCTGATGTTTTCATCATTTACATACATACATAAAACTACCTTGAGAAGTACTGTGCTTTAAGGTAAACATAAATTATTACCGATTTAGGAGAAACAACAGAAGGTATGTAGCAGACCTACTTTGTAAAGTTATCCAATTGTTGTTTTCTTTCCTAGAAAAAGTAAGTCCACGCATTACAACGAAGGTATATATAAATAAATAAATATATGTATTAACTAGAAATTGTTTATACCCCTACATTCTACTTTGTAATGGTACATCATTGCAAGAGGGATGTTGCAAAAATTAAATTTAAATAATTAATTCATTCAATTAAGAAGATATTACAATGATATATTGATGTTTGGAGTAGGGATGGGTTTGCACGACAACCTTTTATTTATTATCGACCAATCGCGATAACAAACCCTATAAAGATCGACTTATAGTTAGTGTTTACAAAATGTAAAAATGATTTATTATATTTCAAAAATAACGTATTAGTGGAAAGAAACCATTAACAAAATAAAATAATAGCAAATTGTAAATATAATATATATTTAAACAAAACATACAAAAATAATAAACTAAAAATTGCTTGAAGTCAGCCTCACTTCCCTGGCGAAAATATAGAAGTATAGAATTCCAAAGACTAGACAATCTACATATAATACTTGAAAGTATTTATATTTAGTTTTGGGACGTAGATGACGTTTCAATGTGAAAAGAGAGACTCGTATCTTAGAAGAGGTATCTCATATTTAGTAGGATTTTAGGGAGGAGATAGGTTTATCTTTTTGTTGAAAATTCGGTGGAGTGTAATAACATCGTTAATGACGCACTTTTATGACAGAGAGGGATGAGGCCAAGTCTTTCGATATTGCTTTGATAGTTGTCTTTATCTCTTAATGATGGTAAAAACGACACAAACCTAGCTTACACATTTTCCAAGGACTTAATCAGATAGTTTCTGGACGGATTCAAGATCTCATATCCGTACATTATGATTGGAAGGGCATAAAGTTTATAAATTTATACTATGAACGAGGGGTTACGAACATTAAAACTTCTTTTATTGATTCCCAAGTTTCAATTTGCCTTCCTCATAATGCAGTCAATTTGCTTCTTAAATCTTGTACATAAGTCAAAGTAATAATCGACTACCTTTAGGTTTATGGTATTAATTTTACTTTTTTAAACCGAATAAACATGGATAATTGAACTTCGGACTCAATTAGCACTGGATATTTACCCTGGTATTTAAATTAGACTTGGGTTTATGTCAAAAATATTTTCCCATCCGATATTTTCGAAATGATTAGATGTACCCTTTTTCCAAAAACATTTTTTTAAATTTTGTCACAATTGGTTTGTTTTGTTTGCCAATAGATTCATATCCTAAGAATACTACTGCCCTTTGTTTCTAAAACCTATTATCTACATGTATTTCAGTTTTTTGCCCTCCCTTCACAAAATAAATAATTTTTTCTAGGTTTGCTAACTTGTATACATTATTCATGCACTCTATTGTTAAGCAAACAATGTAACTTGACTGAATCCCCACTAATGGGATGCTTAATTAATCTAAATAGCTTTTAAAATCACAAAAAAAAAATGTGATTGTTCACATGTACATAATAGTTTTTTATAAAAAGAGGACGTAATACTATTTAAAAAAATCAAAACTAAATATATTTATTAGTGGGGTTTTCATTGATATATTAGACTCTGGAATGAAACTGGTTATTTTGAAGTTGTAATATTGTTCATTTATCTTATTTGAGCCATTGATTAATGATTTACTAGATCGAAAAGGCTGACACACAAGATTTAGTTGAATAAAAATGTTAGAGTAAATATGTACAGATTCAGTTTAGTAATTTAAGCAATACTACCATTTAAAAAAGTGTATTTAAAGGAAGACATTTTTTACCTCCTGTCATGACCAAATAGGCAAATTTTGTGGGGCGCTTTTTTGAAGATGTACATAAGTCATAACAGATGCATTCATTCATTTCTGTAAGTGTGATTACTTTATTTTCAAAAATTGAACAACATTTTTTTTTGTATTTCCTTCTTTTTTCTGATTGCATCATTAGATGAAATATCGGAGTAAATAGTGAAATTTATAAAAGTTTTCTACTATATGATGCCCAATATTTCTTGATAAATCAGCACACGTCAAATTTTAATACCCACGTGTAATTTGTAGCTATATAGCCTTTGTTACAAGGAATTATTGTTGTATCGATCCTTATTAGGATCCAGGTTCAGTTTGATCCCATCCAGCCCATACCAATGGAGGTTAAATTGATTTCTCCTGACGTCATTGAGGGTTTTCTCCTTTTTTTAATTATTCTGTTATATAATAGAATAAATTATATATTTAAGTGAAAATATAATTTGTCCGTTTTATATTGCTTTAAAATGAAAATATGAATATTTTTTTCCAAGATATGCTCAATTATCCTAATACATATAGTTTATTAACAATCTACATTTTTAAGAAAAAGTCGAAGGACTGACAATTCAGGACTGGTTCCAAGGACCGACAGTTCTAAAAACCGATAGGACTGGACTGGACCAAATAAATAATAAATTTTAAATCGAAATCTAAAAGATGTGTCTGAATCTGACACAAAAGCCGTCTCATACATACACTCATAGACTATTTGTTAAATGACGTCATTGACATCATTATTCAATCTGGATTAATTTTTATAGGAATAATACAAACTTTTACTATCTCTAATTTAGGGATATACATACATCAAGAAATACACTAAAATTTTAATGACCAGATTCCATTAAAAACTTTTTTTATTTGTGAAAATGGTACTATCTAGAGGGTTTTCTAAAATTTGGAACTTTGTTAGGAACCAACAAGAGGGATGTATGACTAGGTCAATTTTAAGTATCGAACCATAAAATCATAATACCAATATAAAAATTCTTAACGCCAGGAAAACTAATTAAAAAAAATAAAAACTGTACAGAATCTTTATATTTTTCTTTTTGTCAATTTAACAAACCTTTCAAAATAGCAACTTGATTATATCAAACAATAGCTAACAAAGTATTTATTTAATTAAGATATCCTTTGAGAAACATTTCTTGCATTCATTATATAAATAACTAATTCAAAAAGAATAAGTGATCAATTAAGTTATATAATTAACTTAATAGTTATACACTAGTTTGAATTAAAAAAATATTCAAATCTATG
Source organism: Lepeophtheirus salmonis (assembly GCF_016086655.4). Lineage (NCBI taxonomy): Eukaryota > Metazoa > Arthropoda > Copepoda > Siphonostomatoida > Caligidae > Lepeophtheirus > Lepeophtheirus salmonis. Next base: position 26,907,940 of record NC_052132.2, read on the forward strand.
TTCGGAGAGTATTTAAAGCATAACATGATTTGAGCATTTTTTAAATGATTTACTTTCTAGATACATAGAAACGGCATTAGAATTTTGGAGCTTGGAATAGACTTTGTATGAACGTTCGAAATTCATAAAATTTAAATAATGAGCTCAATTAGTTTGTCTATGTACAAAATAAAAGATTTAAGGTATGAGGAATCCACAAAGGAATGCGTTGCATATTCATATTTCAGCACAACGGGTAACAAGGAAGCCTCTTCTAATTATACGTCTGGATATATACAATATGTATATACAAGGTAAATTTATACTTTGCAATAACATTTAAACTTAATTATAACTCTTTGCAAATGTTCTTAGCCTGTGACTAGGGAGGGGGTCCAAATTTGTCCAACTAAAAAAATATTACTGCAAGGTGCTAGGTTTTGTATTTTCAACCCTAAGTTTAAAAAAAAATTAGGTCGTTCCTCACTTCAATTTATAGGTGCTTTTTTCTCTCATATAACTTACTAAACTAGGTTCCTCATTTCACGACTCCCAATTCTCACAAAATATATTACAACAGTAGTTTTTAACCTAGGTCCAATCAAACTCCATGGATTCGATAGTCAATATCAGGGGTTCAGCGGAGATCATGAGACACATCTGACTCATATTATTTCTTATGACAAACTTTACTATTCCAATTAAGACGGGTTTTGGTGAATGTTTACATGATAGAATTGGGGTTCAGGTCTTCCAACAGGGTTTTAAACAACTGGGTCAAAATTTCTAACAATCCACGTTTTCTCAGGCTTCTTTTCCACACATTGGATTTCGTATACATTTTGTAAAACATTAAAAGCAAACCTTGAATTTGGTCTGAGGAACTTTTTTCGAAAACTAACATTCAACTTAATTTAGTGTGGGAGGTTTTTTCAATTATTTGATAAATTTAGAAGAAATAGAACGTTATACAGGGCGGAGCTAATTATGTAACTAAAATAAGAAGGTTTTGTGATTTTTTATTGCATATTCCGAATCTCCGCTTCTTTTTGCATAAGTAAACAATAATAAACATTTCTTAAACTTTTCATCATGAGTGAGCAAGGAGCAAAAAGGTAGAGGATATCAGACCTTCTCGATACCAAAATTGAGGTGGCAGAGATTATGGACATTGTGAAGTGCTCCAAGAGCCTCATTTTCAATGTGGCTAAGATGGAAAAGGATAGAAATGACCTCTCAAGGAAAGAAGGAAGTGGGAGACACAACTTAAAAAGGAATTCTGAGTTTCTGGGGGGATCTGAAGAAGAAGATCAAGGAGAACACCAGAAAATCCATAAATCGCCTCTCTAAGGAGTTTGACGTCGTCGAGGGGACAATCAGGAGGGCTGTGAAGGAGGAGTTGGGGTTGTCCTCTTACAAAAGGACCCCACGCTGACGGACACTCTGACGGAAAGGAGACTGCAGAGGATCAGGGAAGCTCGTGTGTGGATCAAGGCAAATGGATCGACAGTAAAAATTTTATCTGACGAGAAGTTTTTCACTGAGGACCAGGTCTACAAAGGTCGGAGCAACCGTTGGCTTGGGGGATCACCAGAAGAGCTCAAGGGGGTAAAATATCTGGCCCAAACAATGGTCCTGGGGGTCGTGGCCTCCCTTCTTTTTTAAGGCTGGAGAGAAAATCGGCGATGAGGCCTACTACAAGGTGCTGAGGTTCACCATAAGCCATGGCTCAAGGCTACCTACCCAGAGGACAACTATGTACTGACCCAAGATGGTGCACCCTCACACACATCGACAAATGTTAGAAGTTCTGCGTCGACAACATGGCTTATTTTTAACCCAAGCAAGGACATGTGGCATCATTTTTGCCAGATTTGAGACCGTTGGACTTTGCTGTGTGGACACTTTGGAGAGGGAGACTAACCGGACATTTCATCCGAACGTGGACTCCCTGAAGGCCGCTATTGTGAAGGAGCGGAACAACTTGTCCGAGAAGTTAATCATCAACTTATGTATGGCTTTCAGCCGCCGTGTGGAGACTGTGATTGCTGCTGAGGGCGGCCATATTGAGTAAACATGCTCACAAATGTCGTGTTTCACAGTTTTGTAAAAAGAAATTTAAATTATTTATCAAAAAATGAAATTATTGACATTTTTCTAAAAACAGTCATTCAGTCCACGTTTTGCTTACGAACTCTGTACATAAAAGTTTAAAAATGTCTAGATATAGTAGCTAAAATCTTACTAACTTCTATGAAACATGAAAGTTTAATGGATGAACAATTTTTATGGGTTATTCAAACAAAAGTTAATGTAGAACATTTAAAAATAATCGATAATTATTATCCATATAAATGTTTATATAAAGAATGATATATAAAAATGTTACATCTCCATTTTAATATTATAATTGAAAAGGTTTATGGGCAATTTAGTAAATAAACTTCTAAATTTCAATTAATTGTATTCAATTAATTATATTTTATAAATATGTAGAACAAGGAATAATGTATTACGATCTTCATTTTTAAAACTTTCCCGTGTGCACAGTGCCTTGGAGTCTCTTCAATTGTTACTATTGATTGCGCCATCTATGAAGGCAAGTTGAACTAACATCTGCATTAATTCTTCTTATATTTAATGTTCATGAAAGCTTCTCCATTTAATGATTAATGAATAGAAACATAAAAAAATCTATTCATAGGTCCTTAATACCTTATTAAAAGCATTTAATTACTTTCAATTAAAACCAAATATAGCAAGGAAAGTCAGCTTCTTAACTAACATGTAAATATACATAGAAAGCTTCTCTCAACTTGCCACAGACATAAGAATGTACCTTTCATTATATAGTGGCCTGATTGTATGTACAATAGACTGTCCACTTTTCAAGATAATATATTTCTCTATCTGGACAAAGATATTTTCCACTAAAGACGATTAAAAAACGGACTTTACCAAAGTTTGAGGTATTTCATGACATTTTTGGTGTATTACAGGGCATTTTAGTTTCATAAAAATAGGTCATGGAACTACATAGCTCAATTGACAACGCTTTCGAGGGAAATTATTATCTTGGAATATAAATGTGTATGTAAAAAAAATATGTTGGGATGACTGATGAGTACTTTAGTCCTAAGGGCACTCTTTAATTAAATAAAAAAATTATTTAAATCTTAACAAACACTTAAAAAGGACATGAATCATGAGTTTATGATATATATAATAGACCAATAACAACAACAAACGGAGACAGTGTTCCTGTTATACCTGCACACATATGCAATATTTCATGAATACGATTACATTATTATTTCTTATATCTAAAATATTTATAGGATTTACATCAAGGAGCAGAATGTACTGTGCTCCATGTAGACCCTTTTCATATGCACACGCCCGTAATATTTCAATAATACGACTACACTTTTAATCCTTAAATCAAAATATCTTTACAATATATATCATGGAGCGCTATATACAGTGTAACTAGTGACTTGTTGTTATATATTGAGAAATTCATACATATAGAAAGACAAACTAGGAATTATTAATATAGATAAGCTATCGGAATTTAACCTTAGTTGAATTCCGATAGCTGTCGAAAAAAATGGGAGGACATTATATTATTATTACATCTTTTATCAAATTGGAGACTGCAAGTAATTGAGCACATCTTAGAACACTTAAATTATTAAAAACAAGGTGCATAATAATTTGAAATGATGAATTTCTTACTTACAGCATTATATATGATTTTAAGTAAATTCAAAGTAGTCTGTACCACACAAAAAAAAGGCCTTTAACTTTTCTATTCTCAGCAGAAAAGGTATTTGTGTAGTGGAAATTTTTTTTTTTCCCAAAAACAGGACAGTCTAATGTTGTTTTTTTTTTGTAAATAATGTACATATACTTCGTTTTACTTAGGAATTTTTCTTGTGCATATATGTACGATGTACATATTGTGTAATTTATGAGTGAGATGCCTTCTCAGAAATCACTAAATACGTTTTTGATTCATGATGTATTCCATGCTCGAATTGCTCAAATGTCAATACAATAAGGTAGATTGCACATATTATATATTTTCACAATAGACTATTTACGTTCATATTTGCTAATGCATATATTTTCCTTATAATAGGAGTATGATAATGCTCCTCTTTCATGCCTACTGTGATTAATGTTAAATATGCAGATATAATTCACTAACCAAGAATAATTCTATTTATGTGTTTGATAACATCACCCGTAAAAAGATCCCAGAAAAATAATGGAGTGTTTAATTAAAGTTGGGGATTTATCGATCCCAAAATTTTGACGTCCCACCTGTTCTTGTCCTAAATTTTAAGGGCATGTTCGTATCGAACTCAATTGCCGTTCCTAAAAAAATCGAGATTTTTTACTAAAATATTAGTCATAATAGTGTCTTGTAAGCGGCATTTTAAAATTTGTAACTTTTTTCAAAGACCGATAACTGTGACGAGACCGGGCCGAGTTTAACTCCATTATTTATGACCAATACAGCTCTATATCATCCCAAGAAGTATAATTGTATACTACTCCTAATGATTAATGAAAATTGGTCAACATGCCCGGTATTCTAGAGGTTTTCAACTGGTCTGTCTAAAATTTTTCCTTATTTTTCAAAAAATGTCAGTTATGTTTTTGTGAAAAAATGGTATTCCGTGTGATACCCCTACCCAGAACACAAAAATGTAACAAATATCCACATAATAACTCCCAAACGGGTATATTGAGAATATTACTCTTCGGGGTAGTATTTGGATAACAAGGATGCACATTTTTCCCGGGGTATCTCTAACTATCTACCGCTACTAACAGGTAATTTTGAGTTTTTCTCTTTTTATATTAGAACTTACATAGTATATTTTATATCTGATGAATGAGCAAACAAATTAGTTCCCACATAGTTTTTATGATATCCCCAAATGTCTTGTAATCTCAGTAAAAAATGTCTTTGATTATACATCATATAAAAGGATAAATTGTTTCTTTGTCGCGCTTTTACTCATCAACAGGAGGCGCGGGAACCGATTCAAAAGCGTTCTGCTATATAAAAAGGGCGTCATACATTTATGATAACACAATCACAATACTTTTTATTGTTATTGTCTTTCAAAAATTGGAGGAGCCAATGGGCATTTGCTACTCCCCTTGTCCTGAGGCCAATGCACATCAATTATGAATAAGATGGATGCATTATTCCGTCATTTTTAAATACTTATTTTTGAAAATAAGGTAAATATTTTGACAAAACAGTTTGATTTCCAGAAAATGTATGTTTACTATATAAAATAATTTACTAAAATTTAATTTACTTTTTTTAAATTTACTATGTAAAAAAAAATAAGAAGAAAATGAATATATTAAATTTGACACTGTATATCTGTCATGACGTTTCATTAAATTATTGGCGAAGAGCTGTGAGATTATATAAATACACACAAGTACCACTCCGTATCAAATAAGGTTATATGTAGGCTTAGGATTTGTGAGCGATCGCTCAATCGCTAAAAAAATTGCTCACTTTTTCCTTTTTTGAAAAAAACTGCTCATTTTGCCACTATTTAAGTGAAAATCGCTCATTTTTCAAAACTAGTATAAAATAAATATTGAAAATTTTGGTTCTATTTAAATTACACAACTGCTTTTGATGATTCTTTGATGATATTTTTCGAGGAAAAATCAACTAGCAAAAACCCTCTTATTTTAGGCTTTCTTTTTGGAAGTAAAAATATGTATATGATGCAATTACATTACCAGATATGTGAGGGAACCAGATTTCGATTAGAGCAAATTAAAGGAAGGTAAAATTTTGGGCCTTACTAACTTTTGAATAATCCACTTTGAATACTTTTGCACCAAATCCTGATCTGCAATGAATGTTAAAGATTGGACGTTCAGTGGTGGTGATAATGAGATGCATCTATTTAACAAGACTACAGAAAAACAATCTAACTTAAAATTTGCTCAAACTACTAATGTGGACGTTGAAAGGTCTTTTAGCATATTTTACAACTACCAATACTAATCAAGAGCAAAAATTAAGGGAAGAAAATCGTTGATTTGTCAATTTGAATAGCAAAATTTAAGAATAAATTATAATAAATATAACACTAGTTATTTTTAAATTATCCTTTATACAAATTGTTCGATTTTGATATTTTTGTTACTCATTTTTAAAAATTTAGCATTCTTTCTATGCTCATTTTGGCCAAAAAAATCTCTCAAAAATCCTAAGTCTATAAATAAATTACTCCCTTTTTGATGTTCAATTCTACTTTAAGTCCATCAGGGATTTAAACTTATAACTCCACGACAAATCATCAATATTAATCTCAGTCATTCATGAATACATTCATTTGTGCTTAGACTTTATACTTATATCTTCTCTCCACAAGAATTAAAGAATAATTAGAAGAAAAAAAACACTGTTGAAGTTGGCAACAACAAAGAATTTGCACGCTAAAAATATTTAGAATTTACAACATTGACTATAGATATTTTATAATATGGCATATAATCAGGTCATTTTGCTCCGAAACGTTGCCAGTGGTACTTTTATGAATATTTTCTCTAATAATGCATCATGTTTTTTTCTCTTAGAGATCTAAAATTATATTGTAAATTCAACCGTTTTTAAGTAACATAAATTTATTTGAACAGGAGTTTCTTTTTTTTTTTGCACATGTTTCAATAATTATTATGGTTGCCTGATAAAAATATATAATGTTTATTCTTGGAATAAATTAATTATATAAGTTGTTGTTAAATTTTTACAATTATGGAATAGGAATTCGCCTATGACTTCGTATTTTTCTATTTCTAAATTCTTTTAAAACTGAGAGTAGTTCAATAGACTATTCAGGATTCTGATTTAACATGGAATGCCAATTGGTTTTTGATGTCATTATAAAAATGTGACTTTTCAAAATATTCATTTAATATTTAGTGTGGATCCATAGCTTTACTTTATTTTCAATATGAATTCTTAATTCATCAAAATACTTCAAATATCATTTTTTTTTTTTGAGTGACTTTTCATTAATTTCTAAGTTATGATCAAACTCTGAAATTATTTATCGAGGTTTCAAAGAATGTTTTTTATGTGTTGGTATTATTTATCTAAGACCCCAATGATGAATAGGAAAAAAGGAGATGGAAAAGGAATGGGAAATATCTAGAGTTGAGTAGTTTGTAGAGTAAAAAATGAGATCAAGGAGAAGGCGGAAGCAAGAAATATGGTACTACTGAATAATACCCTTGTTAATTCAGCTGCTTGTTAATTTTGGAGAGATAAAATTAATTGCTTTTACAAAGAGGATAACCTTCTACATTTACCGGGTGGAACTTGTAACTACCATACTTGTCTTTTATTAATTTGAGAGGTTCTATGTGAGGAAATTAGAACTATCCGAGATTCAGTAAGATTCAAGGCTTAGGGCATCAACTCATCATCGTGCGGGTCACACTCCAACAGAAGTATCCAGGTGGACGTAAATGGCTCGTAAGATTATCTACAATCTTCAGAAGAGGCTAGACCATAGAGAGGAAGGGGGATTCCAGGTCCATTATTTATATAGATTCTCTCAAGGACGCCATCAAAATGATCCAAAGAAGTCTCTGCGTGCAGAAGCAGAGTGCATCGACATTTTCAAGGCCAACCTACTCTCCTTATTTAACAAATCCTGTGTGTCTGCGGTGCAATTTAGAAATTTGGTAAATACCCATCTCTGGATGCCATAGATCCGTAAATTAATCACTATAAACTTGGGGGGCAATTTTAAAATGATGGCATTTTTCTGTTGTGCAATTTTCATGCAGGCAATTCTCTACATAGGTTCTGTAGTTTCTTTACCAAAAGGGTCCTTTTTTATTTATTTATAGAGTATAAAAAAAGGTTTAAAAAACTCATTACTGCATGCATACTTTTATGTTTTTGTACTTGCAGGGCAATATAATATTTAATTGTCTGTAGATATATAGGTGACACAAATTTATTGTCGCCTTTTTATTGTTAACAATAAACGCTTATTTATGAATCATTGGTATCACTGTATTGCTTAGGCTCTCTACCTTCAAATAATATATTACAACTTTTAATTAGTGTTAATATACCGATGTAAGCCCAACACAGACATCAGATAGTTGATTTGATGTTAGCGCACCGGTCAGATAGGAGGCATCCTCTTTCCATCCGAACCCCAATTGGAACATTTGAAAGCTACGAATCTAACAGATTCCTTAGAACCAACGACTTTTATGAATTTTCATAAATATGTAGCACCCTGTACAAATATTTATATATTTGCATTGTCCTAAAGAAAAAGTTTTTTTAACGGTTTTGTGTATACCAACGTTTCTCCATTGTACATATATAATTTTATAGTATAGCAAACAAGGTGGTCATGCTTTTAATCACCATGAACACCTGTGTTGTTTGTAATGCAGTATCTCTTAATTGAACTTGGTAAGTATAGCTACTATTATAAATAAATACATATTTGGTATTAAACAACCAATGTGTCATGACTAACTAGGTTATGAGAATATTTTTTGATAAAAAATAAATAGGTATATACATATATACCTATGTAAGTTTGAGTCTAATTACATAGGGATTATAGATTATATATATTGCGTATCACACAAAAAATATCAAAATCTTAAAATACTAACATGGGGAACAGGTTGTAGTTACTTTGAATGACTCAGCATTAACAAAATAAATTCGATAAATAGTATTGTTTGAGTCCTTATTTAGGACTTCCATGCATCACTTATACGTAGGGATGGTTTTTTTGAAGAGTGCGGGACTTAAGGTATTACTAAATTACCTTGTTAATATCAACTATCTGTTATATGGTTTTGGAAGGAGAAAATATATTACTGCTACAATTAAAGTAACGTTAGTGTAAGGAAAATATTTTAGTTATCCCTATTTTTTCATAATCAAAGATTGATGTTAATACTACGAGAATCGATCCATAAATGAACCAAAAAGAGCACACTATTTATATTTTTTAATCTCTAAACAGTGTTTTTTCAATACTAAAATAGCATGACTACATATAAAGTGTATGCAGGCCATGGTTTGAGAACCACATACATGGGAAATAGTTAGATTAAAAAATACGTTTCATTTCAATACTTAATTATAGGTATTATTTATATGGCAATTGCAAAATAAATAAAAAACTAATAAAAAGAAAATAATAGCAAATATCTGTGTACATAATACATATGTAATGTATTCAACTTGAAATGGATATCTAGATCTGATTAGATTAGATCTCTATAAACAAAGGAAATTTGATGCATTATTGGCAACCTCATTATCCTCGTTAGATCTACATATTTAATGCAATTTTAAAAGAATATTTTATAGTTCATGATTTATCTACCAGGATCTTAGGATCCAATTTTCCCGAGATTTCTCCGAATTTTAAACCTATGAGAAATTTTCAATAAAAACAATATGTCCAAAGTAATATATAATATATGGTAGCAGCGCATTATGTACTTGGAAGTGAGGCACCTAATTATATAATGGTGCACATTGGATCTTTTTGAAGGGTAATTTTGAAAATAATGACAAAATGTTTTTGTTTTTTTTTATAAATGACAATTTACTTTTTTTTTATAAGAGACAAAAAAAAAAATTGTTTTTCGAATATTGGGACATTATATATATAATTTTTTTGAAAAAAAGACTACAGTGGGCCCTTATCACCCATGTTTCCAGCGCCACTGCAACTTAGGGTGAAACCTTGTCTTCTATGTAAACTCTAGGGTTTTTTCCACCTTTATGAAGTTCCAGGTATAAGAAATATTTCTCAGGAATTTTCGTATTTAATTAGTTCAAACCATAAACTTTCTTCATTAAGAGTACTTCCACCTTTTTTTATTTAGTAAAACACAAATGGTTAAAGATTTTGCCAAATTGATTTCCTCAATACAAGTTATAGGCATATACATTTATGTATAAAAATGGATTTTTCAATCGTGATCACCACGAGCACGTTTCAAATTTTACACTATTTCTTCCAATAAATTGACCGATATTACAGCAATTTTGCGTTCGATATTTTCTGTGAGCTCTTCTAACGTCGCCAGCTTATTAGTGTAGACCAGCGTTTCCCAAGTGGGCGATACCGCCCCCTTGGGGGCGGTGCTTTGATCTAGGGGGGCGGTAATGGGAAAAGGGGTGATTGGGGGGGAGGTAGAGCAAAAAAACAACAACGTTGATTATATATTATTACATAAAACAAACAAATTGATCTACAAAAATGAAGAAATATGACTACAAAATAGCAGGAATGAATATCTTGAATATTATCCTGTTTATACGATGAAAATACGTTATATCGAGATTGTACAAATTACTTCATTATGTTGATTGCTTTTCCAACGTCATATCTGGTCGAACGGGCCTTCAGTGAAGTTACTATGCTTCTTTCCAAACAAAGGAACAAACAAAGGATCTACGTCTTCTTCTTAGTGAGTTTCAACCTGATGTGGATAAACTAATATCCTTACACCAAGTTGTGAAAAGGAATGGTGAAAAACTAAAGTTAATTTTTTTTTTAAATATATTTGGTGTTTAGTTCATAAATTTGTTGTTTTAATTTTTGAAGAAAAGGTTATATGTGCAGGGGCGTCCGCAGGGGGTTAGCTGAATGAGAAATGGAAATTCAATGGATTTAAAAAAAAAGAATAATATGTAATTAAGAGACCTTTTTATGGTAAAAAAAATTTATAGGATTTATTTTCTAAAAAAAAGGTCATTCGATGTGTGAGAAATAATCAAGCCCCCCAAAAAAAAAAAAAATGTCTATTGGAGGGTGGTGCTACAAGTTTATTTGGAAGCCAAGGGGGCACCAGCATGAAAAAGTTTGGGAAACCCTGGCGTAGACCAATGACTTCATGTTACCCCAAAGAAAATAATCTACAGGCATTAAATCGCACAACCAATAAACTGATGTATTTCTCGAAATAACGTGCTCACCAAATTTTATTTGCAATAAATCGATTGTAACGATTGCTGTGTAACAAGTGGTACCCTCTTTTTGAAATCAAATCTTGACAATTCCATAACTTTCAATTGCGGCCAAAGAAAAATCAGTTATCATTTTGCGATACAGATGTGAGAGGATTAATTTAAAGACAATGATTTTTTAATAGGTCAATAAAAGCCACCCTAATTGGTAAGACTGGAACAAATTTAATGTTTGTTCCTAAAATATATATAGTCAAACTACTTACATTACACAGTATGTACTCCTTAATATATCATACTAGAATTTATCAGGATCCCAGAATTTAGAAAAATAAATTAATAGGAAATTAAAAGTTATATTTCATACGTTGAGCATAAGCACTTATTTATGCTTTAGGCAGTCCGGATGGAAATACCAACGGAATCTCCAGCCTTCTTGGCACTGACACCGGAGCGAAAGATATCGCCGACGCGGGTTTTTTTTTTTTTGTTGCTCTCACACTTTCATACTAAGTGATATTAGTTAAAAAACAAAGCTTGTTTATTTTTGTTTCAGCGGTCGTTTAGTTGCGTAATGGGACCTCGTAATTAAAAATAATGCGTAATAAAATGCTACTGCATGCTTCAGGATCCCACTCTTTATATTATGTAGGTTTTAATCTCGAATTATGCTAATTTAACTATTTTTTATTATCTTTTCTTTCTCCTCCAATGTTTAACTATATTTTTCATATATACATTTGTATCATATATGTTTTGAAATTGAAATACATACACATACTCACCCCTATGATTTACGAACGTAGCTTACTTCAAAAGCCCTTTTCGGAAGTATTCTTTCCTCTCATGGTTCTGGAGAGAGAATACTTTTTTTCTATCTCTTTTTCTTTTGTAGGATTAAGAGAGGGAAAATAATATATCGGACAAAATGTAATCTCATAAGCTCTTTTGAGATATTTCCTTTAATATATGTACGTATAAATACACAATATTTTATAATATCTATGTAATACGCTATTATATATGCATTTCAAAAGTTTCAATCATAATCTTTAATTTAATAATTCCTTCATTTGTTGCTATAGTGGGTAGATAAGGAGCAGGGATGTGCAATAAACCAAATTATAATTAATAATAATATTTGCTGGTTAGTAGTAATAGTTTTGAACTCTAAAAACTTTTTCAATACCCATGGAGCACAGTTCACGAGGTCTATAACCGCTTGAAGGAGGAGGGGTCATATGAGAGAAAAGCCAAGAAGTCTACTCTTATATTCCTCGTAGGCCTAAAACGTTCATTGAATTCATCTCCTGGGGCTCGGATTAACCCTCTTGCCAAAAAGCACTAAGTAAGCCGTGCAACAGTCTCCAGCCCATAAACACTAACCTGAGGATGAAATCATACCAGCTCTACAAAATACATATCCTTACATACAAAATGAAGGCCACCCAGGCGGCCCACGGGATAAAATTGCACCTTTTATTCGGTTGAGAAACAATGAACTGTTGGCAAATGTCCCACATGTCTTTAAAAACAAGTTTTCGTCAGCATTATTACCATTGGGGTCACTGTTAGCAACGCCTGTGTTATGCCAACATCTTTTTTGAACCAAAACTTGTTTTAAGAAGAGAAGATGTCATTTTGACATCTTCTCTCCTGGCCGCTAACTCCCCCTATATGAATTCCATAGATCACTTCTTTTACGAAGAGTTATAGATGAAGGTCTCTGCTAATTTGCACAACAACATCAACTCCTTGAAGGTCTCCATTATCAAGTACTGGGACAAAGTCTCCCCACAGACGTGGTCATGCCCTGCAAACTCTTTAGATCTCGTTTTGGGGAAAATGGCATTCATATTCATTGATTGTTTCTTTTGTAGTATTAGAACTTGTAAATAAAATTAAAAAATCTACTTGCTTTCGTTATTGTTCAAGATACAGTTAAAGGTAGTTCGGATTTACTTAAAACCCCCTATATACTGTACTATGTTGTTGTTGATTTATTTTGTTGCTATAACTAGTGTGAGGCAAATTTGAATGGTGCACTCACCACGCTCAAAGACCCGTAGTTAATATAGTCAGATGTGGGAAAAAGTATATATATAGCAAGTCCTAATACAGTCGAAGTCTTTGTAAAATAAGTTTAAGTCCTTGTTATACTTTTGAATTAAGTCCTTGAATACTGAGTCAAGTTCGAATCCTCTGAGTTCATTTTAGGTTCATAATTATAATAAAGTGCACATAATATTTCAATATCATCATTAAAACTTTAATCGAGTTCAATATAAACTAGCTTACGAGTTGCAAGTCTTGATTTAAAGCCCACACCCTTGCTAATATTAATAAATGATTATTAGAGTGTCTCTTAAAAATCAATATTTTACGTTTAATTGTCACACCCTTCCATTTTTTCCCCTTCATAATAACACTTCGTTGAGCAAATATTTTTGGCTTTTATTAATATTTAATGGTGGCCCTCGCTTTTAAATGTTCAGCCATATATTGCATAATTAGAAAAAAAAAGAGTTCTTCTATTTTTCTTGATAATATAATGTTTCAATACCAACTATCTCTGTAAGCATATATACATTTTATACCAATTTATACCTTTAGTGGTTTAATATTAATTTTTGTAGATTCAACATTCTATTCTTTTGAAAGGATTAATTAGATACTTAAATATTTATTGTGATACAAAGTATCATTTTTAAGTGAACTCTTCTCTTCTTGGTAGTGATAAAATGTTAATCTATACAACATTTAATCAATGTTTAAAAATAAAAACGTCTGCAAATGTTGATAAATTTACAATTTTACTCAAATGTGTAAGAGCTGAATGTGGCTTCAATGTTTCGGCACATGAATATATTTTGACTTATAAAACTGATGTAGAGGGCAGGATAATGAATATAAAAACATTTATTTTTTCAGTACAAATAAGAGCTACCCTGGGGATTATTTGACAAAAATGATTTAGCACAATTCGTATTAACTTACTAGAAATTGAAGAACAACAACAAGCCCCACTTCAAATTTTCCTATTAGAGACAGGTAGTACAGTTAATAATGATTAATTAATTAGCATTGTTATTTGTGACATCCCTAAAAACCTGGACTTATTATAGAGACCGTTTTTATAATAAAAAATAAAAACAATATTGAATAGGGAAAGTAACAAGACTTTTGCATTAAAAATTAAATAATAAAAAAACCCTTGTTGTGGATTTTTAGATATGGACTAACAGCTTTAAATATGTATAAACTTTTGAAAAGGTTCAAAATAAACCAAATTTCAAATAAAAAATATTATACATGATATACGATAGCATGTTCAGATATCATTATTTCTTCATTAGAGTTTTTTAATGTAAACAAAAACACAATTAAAACAACACATGAATTGATAGTTGAAGTAACCATTGGGCTGTGGTTTGAACAATGGACATCCCAGACATAGACCATTTATTTTATTTTATTTTTTCCCTTTTTTCAAAGATAAAACCTCTTTTATTATGGAGAGTTTTTTTTTAAATAGGTTAAAATTTCTTTTGTAAAGTAATGCTTGGAAAGTATTGGAAAATGGGGTATAAAACACTTTTTTTTTAATATATTTTATGTATAAATTTACATATGACCGGAATCAGGGATCGTGTATCTGAGCCAGTTTGTGAACCGTTAAACCGAGAATTTGTACTTACCAACTAAAAATGAATTAATCTTCATCGCTAATCAAGTGCATTAGACCTTTCATTCCTTGCATTAGACAAGAGGGAGTCAGCTCAAACATCTTCAATTCAGTTGTGGTTTGCGTCTTTTTGGTTGGTCTGTAGGAAATCTTTCTTCCAAACATGTTCTTTTACATATTTAATTAAAAAAGTTGACGGGTAACATAGTTTTCTTAGTGTAACGGTTGGCAAATCAACTCATACCCTCAGTCTGTGACATCACAAATAGGTAATATGTAAATAAGTTAGCAATCCTTCCTTCAGGCTTACATAGCTGTCCAGTCAAGGGTGAAGTTGGTCTTGGGTACGAGGGGCATGTCATGTCAGGTTTTATGTAAAAGAATATCACCATTCAACCTCTACATTCGCTTATAACAAGAGAAATGGTCCTTTCTTTACCCCTTAGTATTAATAAGGTGCTATTTTTACAGAAAGTAGGTTAAGGAAAAACCAAATCTCCAGCATTATCAAACCGGATCAGAACCTCTAAAATTTAGATGATTATCCGTTAAGAAAGGGATTTTGATAGAGCATAGAATCCAAAACTGCAAATATAGGAATCGTTAAATCACTAGTACTTCTAAATATATACGAACTTTGTACTCTGAATGAGTCCACCTGATTTTCTATGTACTTTATGGATTTTATTTCAATATTCAAAAGGTATTTATAAAAAAATAACAATGGAAAATATATGAAGTCTTTCTGGATTCTCTTTTATCTAGATTTCCAAAAGGAAAACCAATTGATTTGGTAAGTAGGAATATATAGATTATGATCCTACATCATTAATCACGTTTATGAGGAAAAATGTTTGTAAAAATGACAAACTGTGTTTAAATGAGGATTTTAATATTCACATAACTAAGAATACTGTATTTTAATAAAGCATGTGTCATCAATTTTTGATGTTGACCATCATGAGGGCTGAACACCCATAGTTATATAAGAATAAAAAACTTTTTATTAATAGTATTGATGAACAAATGTCATGTAGATGGATGTCAAAATGGTACCAACAAATAAAAAGAGATCAAGCTTTTTAATATATCAGGCTCTGGTATGTATGATTTAAAAATTGGTGATTACTTAATTGTAATTTCCTATTTACTTAATTAAGACAATAAATTAACTATTTGTTTAATCAGATATTTTTGGCAAAGTATCTTCATTCTCTTGTCCCTAATCAATCCAAAACAAAGTTTATTGTATCTTTTAACCTAATTTCATAGGGATTTTCAAATATATATTTCACTGAATTCAAATATCACTGTATATCATTGGTATGCAGTACATCTGCTATTTTTTATTATTTTTAAAGCCATTTGATGGTTTAAATCCACATTTATTTGAAGTTTGTCTGTGTTAAGTTATAAAAATATCAACTATGAGTCCCCAATAGATATCATCGCCTTCAATAATGATGCCATTTGTGACGTCAGTGAAAACGCTTGATCTGAAAAGTGAATCAAAAAATTTTACCATAACTGTAAGGATAAAATAAATAAAAGGTGTTAGTTTTTAATATTCATAAGCATTTTAGTACTTACCTGTATATTATATGACGAAACGGCAGAAATTATCTTTGTATCCTAACCGTGGTCCCATAAATGAATGATAAGGATGCAACAAAGAGTGCTTAACGACACAGCAACTCCCAAGCATTTGTGCCTATACTTACAATAATAAAAGTTATAAATACACTTCTTCATCAAAGAACAATAAATGAACAACAATTAACCAAATTTTAAACCCACAATAAAGAATTACACACAGATGTGTCGTCCTCTTTGTGAGGTATTCAATATTATAACGAAGAATAAAGAACGGATGATCATGTTGTAATAGGCACAATCTATATTGTTATGTACCGATCGTTATAATTTTTCTTTTTAGTAATAATTTATTAATGAAAGACATAAAGTACATCCATACATTAAACTGTCTTATTTTGGGATTTATAACCATGTAGAAAATATTACAAGCTAAAAAAGAAGAAACCGAAAAATGAGGTGGTAACCAAGGTAATTGGAAAAAATGAGTAGGAGAAGAGTCGGTAAGCTAAAAAAGAAGAAACCAAAAAAAAAATGACCTGGTAACCAAGGCAATTGAAAAAATGATTGGGAGAAGAGGAGCTAAGCTACCATGACATTTCATTAGAATATCGAGCAGCTATAAGTTGACGCAACTAAACACAAATCTCACTCTGTACCTTGCCAGGACATAGACAGGATTTACTCCGATGTTGATCCTCAATTCTACTTTTGAGTCTCACAGCGACTTACACATATAGCACCCCAACATATCCTCAGTATTACTTTTTGTCTTTCACAGAATTTAGTAAAATTTGTAGCTAGGCAACGTAATGATTAGAAATATGTTCCTCCTTCAACCATAATGAAGATACATCATAATAATAACTCGCTAATCATCTCCCTAATTCCCTTTTTTAATTTGTATTTAATATACGTTCTTCCCTTTTTCCATTTATACAGTCATTCGGTTTTTTTTTGTTTATCTTCGAATCGACAACCCATACCTTGAAAAAAACTTTGAGACACTGGGAATTGATCTTGTTTTATGGAGAAAAAAAACTTATTAGCGCAAAAACAAACTTTCAGTCCAGTGCCCAGGAATCTGGTCTGATCAGAATAAAACATGGCCTTAGGTACGTAACTCATAATTTTGAACAACTTATATTTTATAAACAAAGTATGTATCTGCCTCTGTTTTATAAATAAATGCCCTATGCGGTTTTATCAGCGGACATATAACTATAATATTATTTTTATACTTAAATGTTCACTATTCAAGAATAAAAGAATAATAAATACAGCCTTGGAAAATAAGTAGACACTTCAGATAGCAACTACTCAAGGTCTTGCTCTTGTCTTATGTCATATTTTTTACTGTTCTACATACATAAAAATTTAATCCTAGTTAAAGTGGTATTTACTGAAAAAAAGATGACCGTTAGCGTTGATATAACAGATAAATTGCAAATCATTGAGTACATCTTAGACCACTTGTATTATTAAAAACAAGGTACACCATATTTCAACTGTTAAACCGAATACTAAAAAAGTATTGAGTAAAATTTTTTAGGATCAAAGTACAGTGCCACATAACGGTGCTGTTATAGAGAGGGCCCTGGTTGGAGTGACAATGGATGACTCATCATAATAGACCAGCAATTACTACAACAGAAAAAATACCCCAGTGTAATTACGACGGATGTAGAATAATATTTATGACTTACAAGTGGTCTAAAAATGGCAAAATCTTTTTCCAATTAAAATACACTACGTCACACTAAAAAAAAAAAAGGCTAAGAGGCTTTAAATTCTGCCAAACTCAGTTTCTCAACTATGACATGCATAAAAGGTCTTTTGAGCAGAATGGAAAAATATTTACTCGAAAACGGGACAGTATCCTCTACACACATATTATTTTTAAACATATTTTATATCTTTATTTATAATGATTATTATTATCAACATTATTATAAATGTAATGGGTTTTTAAATGGGGCTTTAAAGAGTGGAAAATTAAAGGCATATTTTTCAAATATATATATTTCCCAGATTAAAGCTTTTATATTCCTCTTTGATCCGTAGTTCCAAAATGGTACCTGTAAAATATGGCAATAAAATCAGTCAATATATTATATATATAATCGAATATAGGATAATGGGTTTTATACTCTTAGCTATGAAGGTTTATATGCAATAATAGTATTTTAAAAGGAAAGTTGTTGTTTTTAAATCAAAGAATCAAATATATTTGATTTTTCTTTTGAAGGTGGATTTTATTTCCAAAATATATATATATACATATATTTTAAAAGAGTTCCTAAATAAATGTAATTAAATATATATTTCAAGTCTATATGATTGAATAAAACTTTGTCTATCTGTGTGTGGAGGACTCATTTTTGAGGGTGTACTTCTTAAAATCCTAAAACTGTGTGACCACTTCATCTAAGAAATAACAATGTATAGGTATGTTAACAAAAAATCATAATTTTGTATTTTTAAATAATTACTATTATTTAGTTTTAGCTGAAAAATGTTATGATGCCAAATTACCTTAGCTGGTTGGATATAGTCGGAGTAATTGCAAATTTTTCTTTGCAAAAAATTAAAACTTCTTATCACCCACAATCGTCACACATTTCATGATTATTTGTTTGTTTAGTTTATTTCAACACTAGATTGCGCATTGAATTTGAAAATATCGTCATAACAACGTATACTTTTGAATACTAAATAATTTATCTTGCACTTGAAATTATGACTATTGGCATTAAGTATATCATAATAAAGTTCGTCCAATTAATAGATAAAAGAGTATAGTTTACCTCAAATATATTCAAATATTTCTCAGATCAACAAAACAGACTCGGAAGTCAAAAATATCGGGGACAAGAATTTAAAAACAGAATACTAATGACAATTGTAGTTATAACTCTTAAAGTTTATTATTTTGCTGGATAACGATGTAACTGGAATCTTTAAGAATACGTTAAACATATTATACTTTAAATCTAAATCTATCAAAACTTTATGAAAATTTAATAAACTAATTTTATTGAAATCTATGATAAGCAATGTATTAAATACTAAAAAAATTGCTGAATAACTAGTTTTAAAAAGAATCATATGGAAGAACTCCTTAATCCAATTGTTAAATTTTTGTTGTGGCGCCCTTTGCGTTTTTAAAATACCTACAATATAACAAAGAGCGCTTGTAGATTAAGCTCAGCGGGTCAATTTAAAAAAGAAAAGTAAAGGTGAGTAAATATACATTTATATATTAGAGCAAGGTTTGTCTTTTCATCGACGCCTAATAACTCCAAGCAATACTGATTACTTTATCTAATATACTCACATATGTCTTGGTGTAATTGTTTCATCATGCAAAGATATCCCGTCCTTACCTTTTTTTGTGCCTCACAAACTTTTCTTCAGAAAGATAAAGAAAAAGTCCCATAACCGGCTTATAGTTAGTCAAATAAGTCAACCGCACATACTGATTTTGATCTTTTAATTGTTATAAGCTGGCTATTGGTCCGTAGGTGTCGCCAGTGAGACATTATAAGCCGGTCAAAAAAAAAAAAAAAAAAATGCTTATTTCGACATGTGTCAACAATATTTAATTCATTGTTTGTATAGTTTCATTCAACAGCGCACTTTTTTGCTCGTAAAAATGTCTAATTTTGTGCCTACGAACTACGATGTTCGGACATCACTGATTTTCTGTTACCAATTGAAGAAAAACGTTTCTCAAATGCCCATCAAATACTTGTGGAAGCTTACGGTGGACTACTCTAAGCAGAGCACAGTGCTTCAGGGAGTTTGAAAAATTCCAAAGTGGTGATTTTGACGTGAGAAATGAAGAGCGCAGCCGGCCACCAAAAAAGTTTGAGGACGCCGAATTGCAAGCATTGCTCGATGAACCGTTAATGGTGATCACTACCAATGTTATATGCCAAAAACGCCCAAAATATGAAGCCAGGCAACACAAAGTAATTTTCCTTGATGACAACGCACAAGCAAATCGCTTGATAGCCACCCGCCAGCTTGTTGAATCGTACAACTGGGAACCTCTTGCTCATGCAGCTTATTCAATGGACCTGGCGCCTTCCGATTATCACTTGTTTGCATTGATGGATGGAGGGGCCACGCACTCAATGATTTAAGGTTTGATTCTCACGCTGAAGCCAAAAAATGGATCGATGGCTGGTTTGCAGCCAAAGACGAACAATTTTTTTGGAAACGCATCCATGAATTACTTGAAACACGTAGCGAACGTGCATAGTTTGAAAATTAAATTGATAGCCATCCTTTCACAATAAACGTAGAAAATTTTAAAAAAAGTCTAATTTCATAGGCGCATACCTGATAACAATTTCTGGGACCAAGTTTAAAAATTATCCAAACTTAAAAAAAAAATTATGCGTGCATAATTCAAAATTAGGGAATTATTGCGTAAATAAAAATAATAAGAATTTAGTTTTGGTGTTGAAATTCTTGACCGGTCTGATGCAGTTATAATTTTTATAAAAGACTGAACTCATTCTTTCTGAACAAGTCTGGTAGTAAAATTTGGAACTTAAACTTTCGTTTTATGGTTTCAGATTGCGGTTTTGACTGAAGTAATGGTCCAGACCGCTAAAAAATCAATCACAGAGCAAGTCTCAAACCTGGCTATTATATCATGGCACAAGGGGTCATCAACAGAGATGGAAAAATGTTCCTAATCCTTGTGAGTGTAACTCAAAAAGAAATTATATACGTTAGCAACTTTGATAGACAACATCCCTACTGAAAAATATCAATAAATAAAGTATAGTGCTCCTTACTCCTTAATACACTTGAATTTTTGAAAATAAGGAGAAATAATTACTGTTGTCTAAGTCCCGTCCAGTTCAGTCCTGCATTTGAGTCCTAAAAATTTATAAAGTTCAGTCCACAACTCAAATTTATTTCTTCTTATTTTAATCAGTTATAGTACTGATAGTTCGAAGGACTTACAGTCATAAGGACCGGTCTTAAGACTGGACTGACCAAATGAATTTGGACTGACACAACATTAGAAATAATTAATAAAACACTAATATCCTTCAGATTATCAACATATACTTTTTATTTAATTGTATGCTCACGAGGAAACAGGCAGTTTTCACATCCCTAGTCATCTAGAAATTGAATTTATATCTTTTTGAAACGGATAATATGAAGAGTTAAAATTAAGCGAAAATGCTCGTATTTCTAAGCGTGCAATAAAAAATAAATTGCACAATCTACTTGTACAAGTTGTTACTCTCAATTTGCTTATAAGAGTTACAAATTATAGAATTGTGTCCTCGCACGCTTAAAATGACCGCATTTTGACTCCTTTAGTTATAACTTATTATCAGTGCTAAAAATCCTGTGTTTAATGGTTATGTTAAGAAAGAAACCAAAAATCATGATGGAAACCCTAACTAAACGAGAATTTTGGGAGTAAATCAGCTGTGATAAGGGAAGAAGGGGAGAAGGAAATAAACAAAGGGATTGGCAAGAATCATTCCAATGTCGATCCTCAATGCTACTTTGAGTCAAAAAAGGGCTTACAATTATAGCTCCTCAACAGACCCTCAGTGTTAGGCTCCGTAATTTATAAGTACATACGATCTTTAACCAGTTTTTTTAATAATTGAATCTATTTAGGAAAGGAACTTTACTACTCAGGAATTAAATAATAATAATATCTGCTAAGGGAAAGAAAAATCATTCTTCAGATTACCAATTCCAAAAAAACGGACCAGAAAAAAAATTCACAGGATTTACATCACTACAACTTATTGCGTCTTTTATATAGATATCCAAAACAGTATATAATATATAGAATAACCATTACGTAGTAAAAAGTAGAAATCTACAATTATCAACACTGTCAATTTTAATGTTAGGTAGGTAACACCGTGATATCTTTCTATTTTTAATGAATCCATTATATTTTGAAATTTGATGTAAACCATCATTTATTTTTCTATAACAATACATTTTTTATATTTAGAAATTACGTTCAACATTTCTGAAATAATGTTCTTGGACAATTAACTTTTGTGTTATGTAACCTCCTTGAAGGTTAAACCTCCTTATGTCTTATAGACAAACTCATCCGTTTTTACAGCACTTAATCATTTAAAAAGCAACATTTATTTTTCTGAAAGACAGAGCTATTATATAGATATATTACTCACATAACATTTAAAATAATTCACTTCAAGATTCATTATTACTTTTACACAAATTCAATTGGATATATTTCAGTATAAGATAAATTTTTTTGAGAAAAAAGTTAGAAATATGTTTTTTGTATTTAAAAGATTTTGAAATATTTAAAAGTTTTAATAGAATTGGATTTAAACCTTCAACTTCACTAATGGACATACTTATTACTGCTGACTGAAGCTATACACATAAAAATGTTGTAGCTTTCAACTATAAAAGTTATTTTTCTATCATATCTAAAAGTTATATTAAATTATATTATATACTGACGGAGTTGATTGATTATAAAGTCTACAACGGTGCTATCTATGTACATTAAATATTAATAGAGAGGAGAAAAGAGTCAAAGATTGATCTCCAGAAAGTAAAAATTTACAAATTATTTGAAAACTGGGAGATAATTACATATTGTGACTATAATTACAAACCAATAATGGAATATTTTTGATGATGAGAAACATATATTGTGTATTCTATGAGAGTGATTTGAAAAAAAAAAACACATTTGAGATGAGTTAGTCTCTCAAACAGACCAAACATTACCTTCACAATATTCGTGTTTGATTCTATCATGAACCATTAATGATTCATAACCTTCATGTTTCGAATTGATAGCCTTGGTTTATGAGTCTAATAGATCGTCAATGCCAAATCAATTAGTTGTACATAAAATTCTTTCCTTATCATAAATACACAATTGTAGATATCTAATATCCATGTAAGTAAAGTGTATATTATTATCTGAACGTGTGCTGTTAATTATTACAAATATTGAGACACTCTTTAAATATATAAAACTATACCAATCAATAATACATGTACTGTCAAATCCGAATAAGGAAAATATCGCAGTTTTAACAAAAATATTGGTCTTATCCAGATTTTGTTCGTATCCAAAAGGATTAGATTTAAATTTAAAAATGTATATGTTTACGTATTCTAAATTAATTTAATTACATAGTTTTTTATAGAATTATAAGTATATTAAGAATAGGTAAATTGTTTATGCTTTTTGCTTAGTAAGCTTTATATTTTTTTAAATAATCCCTATCGCATTCAACAGTTAAATGTTCATGGATTTGCCAAAAAAATGATGAATATATTTGATGGACGATTTACTTACAATACCTTGTAAGTAAGATTCTCATTTATGATACTCCAATTTATAAATAAAAAATGGTGAATTATTTGCCACAAACTATATTGATTAAGTGTTCATTAACTAATAATTTATTTATTTTATTATGAAGATGATTCAAGAATTTGCTCGAGCTTTTGATGTTTTGATTTTATAGGTTGACTATTTTCAGCATTGTTTTTGAAAGGACTTGTACTCCGTCTGTGAGATATGTTTATTTTGTAATGGCAAACACATTTTGAGAATTATAATGTCAAAAAAAATAATTAATTAATCAACACTTAATCACTGCAATAATAAAATAGTTTTACAGCATGAATATATTTATAATTTTTTAGGCATAATGGTCATTCAGCAAAGTACCCGTTCAACAATATTGGTATTAATAAAAGAGATTTTCGACAAAAAGCTTTTTGGCAAAGTGGTCGGTCACAGATTTGCTGTGGGGGGAGTGTAGGAGATAAATTTATGGCATATATTGTGCATATATATTCTTGCAAGCCATGAGAAGGTAAAAAGTTAAAAGTTGCTCTTATCCAAAGAATTTATATAAACGTCACTTTTATGCAAAATCGTTTATTGAGTAATATAAAAATATTTCTTAGATAAAATTGATCTTTTTTCAATTTATCCTTCTATCATTATTTCTTATTCGGATTTGTCTGTATAAAAATTCATTGAATGAAGATATATGAAATAAAATCAATAAACAAAACAAAAAAGACGCATTCATAACGGAATATCTTAAATTTATGATTCAATTTTAATATAAATTGGGGGATATTTATAGCCGGTTTCTATACATATGAACTAAAATTATTGGTGTTATTATTAATAAGAGAAAAAACTTGTATTCAACAAAATTATCCAAGTGAGAAATTGAAGTATATACTATCAAAGTGCATATTATTTATAGAATATATTCTTTTCAATCGTTTCTAAAAAAGAAAAGTAGCAAAGAAAATGATTTTAAAATACTATAGAAAACAATTCGTTTTTGTACCTTTAAAAAGAAACTAATTATGATCAAGGTATATGCTTTACTTTGAAAAAAAAGTAGGTCGTGCAACATCTGTTTCTTTAATTCTTTCCCTTCTTTATACATATATCACATATCATATAAATTTAATTTTCTTGTAAATGATTTGAACTCAAAAGTCTCTACTTTAAAAATACTTTTTACTTGGTTATATTATTTACTATGTAGATTTGCTACTGAATTGAAGTAAAAATATAGTGTAATCATTTAATTAAATGAAAGTCATTACGACTAGCCCTAATGACTTTCGCGACTACTCAAATGAAAGGGAAGTGAATAAAGGAGGGGATGGAGAGACTTAAAACTTTCTAATTAAGGCTTTCTTTTCAAACTTTACTATAAGGATATACATTTATTCAAAAAGAGGGAGAAGGGGGTTCCCCCTTTCAATAGAACACAATTTATTGAACCCTTCTTTTTCTTCTCTTAAATTGAATTGAAGGACGTTTTAATTTATGAATCTATATATTATATATATTCAAATTGAGTTTTAAATAAAATTTCCTTCCAGTAGTCGGGTATTAAGGTCATTTTTATTCCTCATATAATAGTATAAACATACAAATGCAAAAATCGAGAAAGAAGAGTGAGAATACATTTTAGTATTTTGAACTTGAAGCTCAGACAAGATGACATTAATAATACATTAACAAACTTAAAAAATATCATTATTCGGTAATTGGGGTAGATGTACTGAATCGTCGTAATAAACAAATAAGTACTATACAAACTACTAAAAATTGACCCAATTAGGCAGCACCATTTATCTACTTATGTGTAAAGAACACTACTGCTCCAATTGACAAGTAAATGACTTTGATACGATAGGTGTGTAAAGGTTCCTGAACACGTATCTAAGGTACGAGTAGTGTTATCCATATACTTGTAGTGTTAAAGTACTCACACATTATTTTTTTTAATGTTCCTTTAATTGGTTAGATGGAGTTGCACTGATTAGGTATAAGTAAACATTTAAGTATTACAATTACTCCGACTAATTTAGGAATCTTTGTGAATTCCATAAACATAAACTATGAAATATTTGGAAATTCAAGGATCCTTGACCAAAAAGAAGCTTAATATTATTGTAATACCGAGTAGACTATTCAAATCTGAACACTATGAATTTTCAAATTCAACAAGATATAATTTATTAATTAAAAATAGAATTTCAACAAAATTGAGACTATAAATAGGTGTGTCCCTGAGCTCTGTTAATACTAATGTATCCGCCCTTAGCATCAATGATGGCTTCCAGGCGACAAAGGCCTGGCACGCGCTGATGATGTAGTATTCTATCATGGCGTCCCAGTATCAGGGCTGTATGGGGGGGCAAAAGTGTAAGAAAGAGTTCAAAAGAGTCATTCAAAAGAGGCTTGCAAAAGAAAAAATGGGTTTCTTTCATTGTTTGTGTCAAAAGTGGCTTCCCCACTTTTTTGATAACACTCTGGACAGTTGGTGTGAAACCCCGAGATCTCTTGCATCGGCCCTCGTGGACTTCAGAGGATTGTCCTGGTCTGTTTTCTTTAACTTATTCGAGTTCAGTTTAGCACTTTTTGACAAAACCCTTTTTCCCCTTCAACGTTTAGGACTTGCTGATGGTGGTCCTGGAGACCCCTAACAGCTTGGGACTAAATTTTCAGAATTCAATGGACCACCCGATACAGCGAGAAAGAGATATATATTAAGATTGAAATAAAATTACTTTGAAAGTGTATTATTATAATTGAGACTATCTGACAACGAGTCAAGAAGATTTAGCTAACAAACTCGAGTTGACATGTTTAGTATGAACCTGATTCGTTCAGTATTTTATTTAACAATTGTGTAGACAAGACTGGCTGATTGGACTATCAAAAAATAGAAATCTTGGAATAAGAAGCAATTCCGATAAAGTTATGTTCCGGCTCTCTAAATAACTAGAAGAAAACTTAGTAAGAAGAGGGGGAGGGGGATTCCTTGTACAATTGGGTTAGGTCATTTCCTGCCTATAAATCTACAAATAATTAATTATAACTGATGTATCTTGTAAACCAGTCAAAAAATGATCGTTTTAAATAGTTAAATTTACAAGGTTACAGGGTAATTACACCCCTCATCGTAACAACATAAATTCAAAGTATGACCGTTTTTTGGTTAACAATTGGTAACTGTTTCATTCCTTGACTCACATAGGCAACGAATTTAATCAAAAATAAGTGAGTATTTTACCCTCTATATATGTATATATAAATAGTCTCATAAATTAATAATAATTTTTTGTTGGCAAACTTTTTCCTTCTATCTAAATCAATGTAATATGAAAAGTAACTTTTCGTTAGTACTTGAAAAAAAAAAGTGAAATTGTAACTCTACACTTCTTTATGTTTTCTTAAGGATTAGTTTTGAAACATAGAGGGTGGGATTATAATTGAATATGAATTTAAATTAAACTTAATGTTCTTCATCATACAAAAGAAAAGAAAACTTTTTTCATCTAATAAAAGTATGAAGAAATGGATTAAATGTGCCAAGATGATAAACTAAGAAACTCGTAAATACATAATGAGATGATGTAAATGCACTTTAAAAGTATGCTTTTAAAAGGGGACTAAAGTGTTGCCCTTTGTTTAATAATACTCATTAGAATGTACATTTTTGAATAGGAAGAAATAAAATCATTTATGAGGTATCGCTACTAAAATTTTGAAATCTTAATCCTACCCAAAATCATTCCCATAGAATAACACAGGGGAACAATTAGAGGGTCAAAATTTATACCAATGAATTGGAGCCAAGAATATAATTTATCTTTCAGGGCAAAATCCTAAACTGAATACAGTTTTTTCTGGGTCGTCAGGATTAAAATATATTTGAGATTATAGTAATTCGGTACTATTATTGTTCAGAGACATTTTTTATCGTTAAAACAATAACCAAATTGAAGTACGCTGAATAAAGTTGATATAAAAAGGTTTTCATTATTATAAAAATATTTCATATTTTTTATATATCGTTCCGAACTCAACATATTTCCATTTTTAGGCTGATAAACGACGCCTATAACTTATACATCATCCATATTAATAAGGAATATTATATTATAGAAAATTATTCCATGTTTTATTTAAAACAATACCTACTTAGAAAATATGCACATCAAAGGATTTTGGTTCGATTTTGTATTTTTTGCGTGATCTTTTAATTTTATGGGGGTGTACAATCAAATATGCAACATTCTTTTAATAATATTTACCATTCTAATGTAACGATAATGACATCCTACCCGTAATCAATAATAGTAATTAATATAAATATAACAATCAGGCAATGTCAACATAATACTACGCTTCGTACATATTCAAATTAATTCATTACTAATTCTATTTGAAATATTGAAATTATCTACTTATTGTGAATGGATCTTTCATTGCTGTATTTCAGAAATATTCTTCCCAATGGAGGAGTCAACTTTGCTTTCATACGAAGCCTGGTAGTTTTTCTCGAATCAATTTTCATCTTATCGGCGACCACAGTTTCGAATAAGAGCATATTTTGAGATGTATGATCAAGTTTGAAGTATCTTCCTTCGATTTCCTCTATTTGCCTTTACAACAATGGAGGTTAGGGGCTAAGCAGTTATATAATTACGTAGTTTGTATATTAACAGAGGGTGCCCAATGCAATGTGTATCGCTGAATAGGGGAATATAAACAAAGAATGAAAGTAGCAGAAAAGAGTGAAGAAACAGAGAGAAGGAGAGAGATATAGTAAGAAAAAAGGAAAAAGAAGATTTATTACGGTCGAAAACAGGTTGTTAATGGCTTTCGAGACCCAAAAACATCATAGGAACATGCTTGGTTATTTTAACGTCTACTTGCTAAATTTCAGACTGATTTGTTCGACCCTTTTGGATTCGTTGTGTGATAACAACAAAAAAAGACATATATGTAAATAAATATATGCTATTTCATACTAGCGCAAACAGAATATCTTAAAGATAGCCAATTAAAGTCTTAAAAGATATTATTTATATTTAGTATGTTTATGTTAAAATGAAACTATTTTATATTAACTATAAATATGTAATAGGTAAATTTCCCTTGTAAAACCTCCTTCTATACAGCATTTTTTGTTGTTTTCTGTCCATTTGATGTAAATATAATCAAACTTGCACCTATTTTTGACACTCTTGAAAATGCACCATATATTTAATCATGTGAAAATACTGATTTTGGTAAATATAAGGTATTTTTCAAATGTTTGACCCTGTGATTTTTTTTTTCATCATTGACATTGATAACTTGTCATAATGAAGACATAGACTAGGACTAACTCACTAATCCTATTCTTCCTTCATTTATCTATTTTTTTTTTTTTTTTTTTTAATTAGTATTTAATGTACGTTCTCCCTTTTCTGTTTTTACAATAATTAGTTTTTAAGATTTTTGGTGCATTTTCTAATCGACAACTCATACCTTAAAAAAACTTTGAGACAAGGGGAATCGATCTAGTTTTTTGAAAAAAATTAACTTATTAACGAAAAAACAAACTTGCCCTCCAGATCCCAGGAATCTAGTCTGATCAGAATAAAACATAACCTTAGTTACGAAACTTAGAATTTTGAACAACTTTTATTTATGTCTAAAATATGTATCGGTCTCCATTTTGGAAGTTTTTATCATTGTTTTTCCAAGCGGGACGAACGGAAATCAGACACACGAATAAATTATTTTTAAACTACGTAGGGTACGATAAAAAATATTTATGTTGTCACATATTAAATAAGAAACATCTTAAGATTTCAGTTATTTAATTTAAAAAATTGGGATTTTCATTTGGTTTGAGAATTTTTACCAAAATTTTTGTATGTAAACTCAATTATTTTCTACCTATTAATTTATTTATTTGTGTTATGTAATACCACTATCGACAGCTGATTTTACAGTGAATTTGTATATTTAGATTCACATAACTTGAGTATCCTACAGTTCCTATGGATGCTACATACAAATAATAACTTGATCAAATTGTGATTGAAAAGGTGTCAGTACCATGAGCATTTGATTACGTTAAATGTACTTCCCATATCTTTGATTCAATAAAACATTTTTTGTGGTATTTCTCTAAGTAAATATATCCTTGTTCATAGCATATGCATATTTTTCAATCTGATTAAGCAACAAGTTTAAAATGCACCAATTAAGAAAAATAAATAATAAATTTTAGTTTAACAATAAAACATAAACATAGTTTTTTTTTATATATATAAATAATCAATTTAAGGTCGTGTTTGATCATTAGTTGTTTTTTTTAACTCATTATTATAATAAAAGCCTCATTTCAATTACTTCTTCATGGAATAAGTATAGTTAGATAAGATGGATATCTTTGTTATTAGAACTAACCATAACTTCCACCAATGTTGGATAAAAATCTAAGTAGATAATATGGATTACAACGTTACTTGCTTACACAAAAATATACAGTGCACGAATGTTTCTGCTTCCTTTCTCCTAATCAGTGTTTTGAATGTTAATTGGCTAAATTAGATTAGACTATGAAGAATTCACAACAATTATTTATGTCATAGTTGGGAAGAATCGGCTAAATTCAAACTGATTTTAGAAAGGTTGCCTGATAAAAAATAAGGTAACGACTTGACGCATATAATAAGGCAATGAAGAGGAAAGATTAACTGAAGTCCTAAGATTCAGGCGAGACAAAAATGTGTCAATGAAAGAATTGATTATGTATCTAAGTATTTATGTGAGTACTTATTGCCCAATGCCGTTACTAGGGGGTGGGGGGCACACAATGGTTGTAAACAATACGAAGTGGTACTCAGTATTTTTTTATAGAGAGAACATCTAAGTATAAATACATCAATAGTATGTGAAAAACGAAAATAATACTCATGAGTTTTTTCGGAGTTATAAGTTCAAGTCCTTGTTGGGCTTAGAGTAGAATTGAGGATCAACATTGGTTTATTTATTCTTGTCTATCTATACTAGATAAAGGGTGATATTTGTGTATATTTCCAATCTCGCCATCGTATAGCTTCTTGTTGTTAATTTAATAAAACATCCTGACAACTAAGCTGCTCACCTATACATTCTTCAAATTGCCAAGGTTACAAACTTAATTTTCGGTTCTTTTTTTTTCTTTTTACATAACAGTAAGTCATATTTCTTAGAAGATTTGTCATATTTCCCAAAGCGACGCTGCTCGTGTCCCCACTTTCAATAGAAATACAAACATGATTTAAATTTTATTCTTCAAAAACTTTATAAATGAACCACATCCAAGATTATTGTGCTTAACAATTGTATTATTTAAGTTTCCTTTTTCAAATCTGTGAATACAGAGGGGTGTTATAATAAAAGATTAAATAAATGGTATTTTCTATAGATAAAAAAGTCCTTTTAAAAATAATTTTAAATTTTAGATTGTTACAAAAAGAAATTTCAATAATGAATTGAAATAAATCTTTAAAGAAGTACAAATGAGCGTATTCGGCGTCTAAAAATAAGCTACTCGTGATTTGTAGGAGCAAATGGCACGTATTTTTACTTCTAAGATTTTAGCTAGTCAACATCATAGATACATAGCTGCGGTCCTTCTTCCCCCTTAGAATTTGGAATACCCTTCTTTGATATGGGTCTGGTTATACTCCTATCGTTTGAGTGCCTCCTCTAGCTTGGCACCCGTTTCGACATTCTTTTTTTTTTGCAACAGTATTTCTTCTCCTTATACTTTACTGCAATTCTTCATGTTTTGGATGAACCAAATCTCAATTAAATAAAGAGCCACTCTAGTTAATAAACCCATCTTTAGAATCGACAACATTTGAGAAAAACTCATTAAATCATTATTTAGAAAACTAAAAAAGTTAGGAATGTAGGAATCATTACATAAATATGGATTAGTGTCGTACTATCAGTCTACAAACATACTGTGCACACTTTGATAGCACTATCCCCTGCAATTGATGATATTTTCATAGCATTCTAATAGAACAACAATAAGAAACTAGAAAAAACTTTTATAAAAAGGGTGTCAAAAGAAGGCGGAAAAGGTCTTGAAGGAATACCTCCCCTATGAACTCAAACGTCCATTAACTTTTCACAGAAATATTATGAAAAGAAAAGTATAATGGAGTCAAAATATAAGATTGACTATCCACAATAACTGGGTTAAGTCAAAGAATATATTTTTTTAGTTTATAGTTCAGGGGGATAGCCATTAAAGATAGCAAACATGACAATAAGATGTAAACCCAATCAGTTTACAGGGTGGTCCAGGATAAAAGTTCTATAAAATAAACTACTCACAGAGTATGGCTTGTCTTGGAATATGTACTTGTACTTTTTTATAGGTTTAATATTTTTCCTGCAATTGACCAATATCTCATTCAATATGCTTGCCCTTGTTCTGAACAACTTGACGAAAACTCCTGGTCACTGACTCGCAGATAGTAGGCAGAAAGTCTTCCAAAATATTTCGCCCACAAGGTCTCTGAGGTTGCTATGAGGTAGGCCACGCTAATCATGGAAAATGCATTGACCTCCCTCTGGACCATCTATATCGATAAAAAAAGTTTATATGTACAAATGTATGAAAAACAATCCAAGTGTGCATTGTGTAATGTGCTCCTTAATGTATATCATGTAACATTACAGTATAAAGAAAAAAAATGAGTATAATATACAGGGAGTACTGTATAAAATGAACTAAATCTTATAGGATTTAGCTCAACTCATATTGAAAAAAGAAAGAAAGGGAAGCACTTGATATAAATTTAAAAAAATAATTGAGACTTGAAATGAGGATTAGCAACGAGCTAAACTACTCCCTGGCACATCGAATCATATTAATCTGTTATTATAATTATTTTCATTCTTAAGGAGAGCACAACTCAAAGTATTGAGTGAGTAGCTACGTGTGAGTATGCTCATGATAAACGAATAGTAACACTGAGGATTTCTTGGGGAGTTATCACTTATACTATTAAAGCAAATTTTGTCTTTTAGCCGACGCCTCATTACTTCAGGTAAATCTGGGTAGTACTGACCGTATTCTTTATTGCAAAGTCAATGTGTTAAAGATCAGGTGAAGAGAGAGGCCAAAAGGGGTTGTCCCAGAATTGCTCTAAATGTTATTTGCACAATTCTTGCACTTTATGTGCAGTATGGTCTGGGACCCATCCTGCTGTTGCATTATTTCTGACTTGAGTAACGAAATATCAACACACAATACTCTGAGATTTAATTACGTTAAAGTTAATGGGACTCTTCTCCAAGATCACCCTGTACTATTGAAGAAAAAAGGTTCCTTGAAAAAGAAACAGTGGAATGTTTATATAAATTGAAGGAAATTGAAGTTGATTGTATGTTTAAGACCGTTTGAGATCTATCATTGTTGTTTTTTTTGAAAATTGTATACATACTATGTTCAAAAACATCACTTCAACCCGAAGCTAGAAACATAAATTATAAATAGGGATATTAGAGTAGTAATCCATATGTAGTGAGGACTAAATTTTACATTTGCTGGTCGTGTTACCCACCAAATTTCTTCATTATCAAGTGAAAAAAGTGTACTATTAAAAAGAAATTAACATTTAAAGGTCGATACATGATTTTAAAAGTATTGATTTTTTTTTCCAATTTATTCTTGCGTTATCATTCAAGTAAATATAGATAGATATTTTTTATTATAGTTGAATAAATAGATTAAAAAAGTCTTAATTATAAAAATCGTTAATTTTCTTAATTTTAAATTTGGGGGTAATCAACACCTAAAAAATGAGAACTTAGTGCTCACTACATATGGATTGGCACCCTAACGTACAAACAAAAGGTTTTTTGTTTTTTTATAGAGCATATGTTATGAATAAATTATAATTATTCTTCGGGAAACATGGATTGAGTTGTAAAAAAACAATATGAAAACAAAGTAATTACTCTAAAAAACTTTCTCTTTCGTCATCAAATAAAACACTTAAATTGAGTCAAAAAAATACATTTATAGCTGTTATTCTTTTTAAAAAATAGTATATGATTTGAATTACTTTTAAGACAAGGATCACGAATAGCTTGTATGGAGACTTTATGATCATAATTAAAATGGCATATATGGAGAACTAACACATTAACAATCTTAAACAAAAATCAAGTATGAAATTTATAATATATTTTTTTACATCATAAAATATATAGATTTTAAATGCGGAACAAGTTTAGTCTCCAATATCTTGGCAACCCTCAGATCTATTTTTATGAAAGTGTTCTCATCTGATTGAGCTGACAAAAATATAAAATAAAAGATCCTTGAAATGTCCTTCGAATACAAACGCCGTGCAGCCATAGTTGTGTACTTCCGTACCGGGGTACATGCCCAAAGAGATTATTGAGTTGACAAAGGTGTCCAAATCAACTTTTTACAATGTTGCAAAGGCTTAAAAGGAGGCTGATGGATGAGGGACACCTTTTTAGGAAAACTCATGATCATTCTGAGATCAAAGCACGCACTCCCGATTTCCTGAAGCAAAAAGGCAAGGGATATGTGACCTACTAGCTTGACCTTGGACTACTATATGTGGGATATCTTAAAAACAGAGTCTAATAAACATGCACACAACCCTGTTGACTCCTTGTGGGATTCCATCCTCGAGGTAGTGATCAGCATGGTGAAGGAGTTCTTCGTCAAGACATGTTCCAAGTTCAGGGCCACGTTGGAGGCTGTGGTTGAAGCTGGAGGTGGTTTGTTTGAGTGATTGACTTCACAATGACCCTCTACGTGTAAGAGCGAAATATTATAAATTGCTGAATTACTTTCTGGAAGTAAATAATAATAAACATTATCCTTTAATTTTCTAGATTTAAAATCCCTATCCTTTATATAGAGTACAATATTTCATAGACATATTTCGAGCAATTATAGAAATTTAAGGAGTGAGCTATTTTACCCAAGGATGTTAACTAAAGCTTAAGAGGCCCCGATATGGGCTTATAAATTGTATTTCTACTTTTAGTGCTATTTGAGGTGCATCCAAAGGATGAATAAGTATAATTTGTTGATAGAAATAGGCGATATTTCGTCGAAGAATACATATTTAATCTACACTCAATTTCGATAAAAATCATTTCAGGTTGCTTTAGTGTTGACTGGCCACATATTTAAAATGGAAAAATAATTATTTTTCTGAGGAGTTATGCTCTTAAAATTGTATATTATTGATAGTAAAACGTAGTTTTAATTTCTTCCAAGTGTTTTCCAATTTTATGTTAAGAAAAGAAAAAAAAAAACTCGGTATGTGAGGAACAAACATAAACATAATTATATATGAAAAGGAGAAACATATATTTTTACTATATTTCTGTCTTTTTTAGGTAGAGAAGATCAGAGACAGTTGCAACAATTTCTATGTACAGATACTTCAAATGAGTTTTTTGAGAGTGAATTTCTCTGATATTTAAAACTGATCAGTAGATTTAGGATTTTTGAGGGATTTAAATGGCCAAAATGTAGGAAGAAAGAGCGGTCAAATTTTGAAAAATGAGCAGCAAAAATATCAAAATTGAGCAATTTGTATTTAAAGATAAATACAGTTTTACGAGAATAATTTAAAGCAAATTGTGTTGTTTTATACATCATAGTTCATCATAAATTTTGCTATATTATATCGACAAATC
This sequence comes from Lepeophtheirus salmonis, assembly GCF_016086655.4. Lineage (NCBI taxonomy): Eukaryota > Metazoa > Arthropoda > Copepoda > Siphonostomatoida > Caligidae > Lepeophtheirus > Lepeophtheirus salmonis. The sequence continues at coordinate 26,943,301 of NC_052132.2, forward strand.
AAGATTTGAAAAAGATTATCTACCACTTATTTTTGCCTTCGATCAGTATTGGTAGTTTTAAGAAAACTTAAAGACGTCCATGTTAGAAATTGAATGAAGTTTGTAGTTGGAAAGATCTTCAAGAGTCTTGTTAGATGGAGGCATCTCATCATCACCAACAATGATTATACGTCCAACCTTTTTTTCATAAACCAGACACTTTATTTGAAGATTCAAGGGGGATTGTTCAACATCAATTTTGCGCCAAATTTCCCATTGCCTTAATTGGCTGTTGTCGGAATCTGGGTCCCTCACATATCCTATCTTGTAATCTTAACTATGATTGTATAATATACATAGTTTTACTTCCCTAAAGAGTGCCTAATGAAGGCTGATTTTTGCAGATGATTTTCCCTCGAAAAAATATTATAACAACACTGCTGTGTAATCTAACTAAAATCCAAATTTTCTCTATTTATTTCATACCAGACTAGAAAAATGTGCAATTTTCACACAATAAAGAGCAAAATGAGAGTTTTTCTCCCAAAAGGTCAAAATAAGTAATATTTTCTGAGGGATTGAGCAATCGCTCACTAATTTTAAGTCTATTGATCAGTGATATATCATACAAATCTTATTATAACAGCATCAATATAATACATTAAAATTTAGTAATGCAACAATTTGAAAAGTGTAAATATTTACTAATAAAAAAAAGTCTATTTTTTTTAAATTTCTAATTCTAATCCAATATTTTTGAACTGTTGCAACCGCCTCTTTCTACGGCGACAGTTGCAACATTTCACAGGTAACATTCAAATACAATTTGCAGAAAAGTTATTGATTTGGCTTATCTACTGTACATTACGTTATGGTTTCGGATTGTTATATCTATGTATGTTTGGTCACCTGTATCAACTGTAAATGTTATACACAGCCTTTGATGCATCCGTTGACAAGAAATCAAAAATTTCCTGTCATTGATGCACCCAGAACGCAAGTTGTTTTGGAGTTACTCCAATCAGAGTAAATAAAGTACCACAAAAATTGAGTCAATTTTTTTTCAAAAGTGTATTGATTTTGATGGATAATGTATTTAGATAAAGAATAAAGCCAATTTTGATAATCACTATTCATTTTTCCTTTCATTTTTGGGCCAAAAATATAAATAGCAACCCTCGTATGTAGAGGGTACTCGACAAAAAATGTTGGATCAATCAATGAAATATTGAACCGTTAATTACTTTTGATAAATCAATTTATTTTAAGGAAACTTTACCGAATTATTCATACATAACTAATGCACATTCAAAATTCAATAAAATAGTTCCGTGCATAAAGCCCAGCTTCAATGCGGTGTCGGATACTATTAAAAACTTACAAAAAAAAATTAACCTGATATGAGTTCCACTCCCTTATTATGGATTTTTTATGCAAGTTGATGGGGGTTGGAAAACAACCCTTACCGTTATTCTGAAGGACACTCCACCAAAATGGTCAAAACAATTCAAATTTATATATTGGAGGCAAAATTATTATTAATCCAAGATCTTAATTTATTTGCTCTCTCCATTCTTTTCAGCCTCTGTATTTTTTTATTAAGCTGGTTTTTCTTTTTAATTATCTTTACAGATCTTCAAATTGTGTCACTTGAAACTTTCACGTAAGGGATGTTTAATTGAAATTTTGGAGTTGCCACTGATCCTGGTCAATAAATTTGCCTTAAAGACCTTAGTGGACCCAAAACCTGTTCCACCCCTTCCACACTTGCGCTTGGCACCCTTGCCAGGTTTTTGTTAGCTGCAATGCGCTCCCTGGTTCGAATTCTAACTCAAAAGATCTCTTCAATTTTCTTTTGAGCAATTTTGGTGTCAATAAGAGCATCAACTTTTATTTGTTTGTCTTCTTGCAATACCATTTTTGAATCAATTTTCTTCAAACAAAAAGAAAAAAAAACTTTATGAAAATACTTTGTTCAATTCAGATATACATCTTTATATCGCTTAAAATAAGAAAATAAACACACCATTTGTGATTGTGCACCGTGTATTTGTATATCTTCATGATTAATACCCCAAAGATCGGAACAAAGAATAATTTTTCAATTAATTTCTCTAATAAAAAATTAAGAATATTAGTTGAAGAGAAATGATCTTTAGAGCATTCAATCTTGAGCTTATAAATATAATATGTTCCCATCATAATACAAAATAATTTGTAAATTATATAATTTTGTCGGTACAAATGTTTATAGTAAAGTTGCATAGTTACTGGAATTCATTTTATTATACTTTATTATTTGTTTTTCATTATTAGGCCAGAAATATAAGTAGCAATCCTTGTATGTTCTAAATCTTTCGCATATAAAAAAACATTTAAGAAATGTAGTAAAAAAATAATAATATTTATTTTTTTATTATTATTGTAACTCTTGCAGAACATTCCCATATTTTTAATTATATATATGTACTTCATACAATATGTGTAAGTTATCAGGAGCTCCATTAAAATCTGAACACTTACTAATTCAATAATTAATTAAGGTTGAGTAATTGAAATTAATTCATATTTCGACATATTCAAGCATAAACAAGTAGTTACAAATTACTTACAAATTAGTTATAAAAATAGCTTCCTAGCTTACTTAAAAGTCGAGGAAATGACACTTGAACTTGATTGACGAATTTCCATTCGAACACTCCAAGCAGCTGGGCGTCTCCAGGACCACCGTCTACACGTCAGCACGTCCTAAACGTTGGGAGGAAGAAAGAGTCTCTCAAAAAGTCCAAACTGGATCCGAAGGAGTTAAAGAAAACAGTCCAGGCCAATCTCTCTCAAGTCCATCAGGGATCATGCAAAAGATCTCTGTGTTTCTGTTCAGAGAGCTATCAAAAAAGTGGGCGGAAAGAGTCTTGTGAGGGTAAAAGAGCAACCATTGACACCATTAATGAAAAAAAAAGCCATCTCCTCCATGGGAAGACTCTTTTGAATGAGTATTTTGAGTTCTTTTGAACTCTTTTTTGACATTTTTGGCCAGCGTATAGCCCTGATGCCAATCCCCCTCAACTACACTTTTTGACCACATGTTGAGAGGAAGGCTTCAGTATCCGTCATCCAAACACCGAGAGCCTCAAAGACACTATTAGCTAGCACTGGAACGCCATTATGGAGAACTACATTCTCTGCAGGTTTCAGGCCTTCTACCACCGCCTGAAAGCCATCATTGACGCTTAAGGAGACTACATTAATGATTAAGAGATCTTAGACAAACATCTATTTCTAGTATTAATTTTTTGAAATTCTATTGTAAATTAATATATTATATCCTTTTGAAGATTAAAATTACAAGTGTTCAGATTTTATTGGACCATATTGACATATACATATCTATGACGTATATAGGCTCTCAAAGATAAGTCAATTTTTTTACAATTATTCCAATTATATTCATTCTAAAATTTATTAACCAAAAAGTTTTTGTGATAGAATTTAAGAGATTTATTCAGATATTCTTATTGTCCTTTCTTTTTGTAGTGAGAAGAATGGCCTTGAAGCCTCAGTCCCGTTATATGTATATATTCATACATTGTTACTCATCCCATTTTGGGGAGTTTTGATAAATTAAGTTGCAGTCAACAATGTGTCTTTCAAACAATAGATCATTCATGTGCCTCAGTGGGGGTTTATCTCTGTATAATGTACATACTATGAGCCGCCCTATATATCCTGGAAGGATCCTCATATTTTGTGACAGGAGTAAATAAAGTATTACTACACAATACACAGTAAGATCATTCTCAAAAATCATAAAAAAACCTTTGAGTAGCGGTATCCGTAAAAAGCAAACTATTTATAAAAGAAATATAACTTTTTGGATGAAAACTTTTGGAGTAGAACAAAAATTATATCCATATATTATTGAGACTAAGTGGGTGATAAATATTGATGAGCTTGAACAGTATGTTTTTCTATCAAGAAGCAGTGTAAAATAAAAACACAAGAATTGTTTTTGATGGAAGGATTTAGAAATATCAAAAGTAACGTCACACTTAGCCCAATAACCCACAAACTTAAGAACAGATTGTCATGAAATTTCGACAGCTGGCTTTTGAAAGATGGTACAAACTGAAAATGAGGTTAATTCATACCAAATCCCCATGTTAGTATTTGGTACCCATTTCTTTAACCCCCTCTAATTACAATATCAGCACATTATACCTAAGGATGGGCATTTTGAGGGATTGCGAAGAGAAGGCGGGATCAAGACTCATTATATTACTGAATTAAGACCTTTATTAATATCAACTGCCGGTTATATAATTTTAGAAGACGAAATTACATTTCTAATCCTAATAGCATGAGTTCAGAGAAAAAAATACTAAAATTATAATTAATTTTTTTTTTAATTGTACCAAAAATAGGCACAAATTCGTAGTTCAATGAGTAATGCTAACATCATGAATATCTATTTAAGAATGAAGAAGTAAGAACGATAGAAGGAGCACCAACCGCTTCCCCTTTTTTAAATTTAAACACAGATATTTTCCTCTACATTTTGAAATATCTAATTAAAGCCAATTTTTTTGTACCTCAAATTAACTACAAAATATAAAAACTACCGATATATATATTTCTTAAGGCTGGGGTGTAACAATATAGAAGCGTGTATGCTGTTCTTTATAATCAAATATTTATTTATTTATATAAATAAATAATAGCTGGTAATAGTTGTTTTTTTAAGTTTTTTATAGTCTTGATTAGTCAAAGCCTTAAAATTATTGTTTATAATCGATGACTTTATTTATGTATTTTTTGTAGGTATATTATTTTTTAAAAGATTTTATTACAGAAGAAAAATAAAAATAAATACATAATTATATTGTATTATATTTTTTTAGGACCGCCATTTAGAATATCCATTAAGAAATTGTACAGAATCATATCTTGAATTGTTAGTCTCAAGTTGCAATTCTTATCGTACCGTGGATTTTGCGTACTATTCCATTCCTAATATAATATATATATCCAAAATAATATTTCTCTCTCAATGCAGGTTTTAGGGGGGAGCGAATGTTTTTATTAGTAATAAATAAGAATAAAACATTTAAAAAAATAAAAAATATTCAACCTTTTTTTATAAAAAAAGGAGAATCGAAAAATGGAGTAATTACCATTTAAAAAATAGGTAAATTACAAAATAAAGAAAGATCCATTTTATTGTATCTATTCCCAAAAACTACCTTTACCCCCTCCATTCAATAAATCACAGGGAGGTATTGGTCCTTAAATTTTAAAGATGTGTCCGCATAGGACACAAACCCCGTCCCATAGAAATAGTTTGATAAATGAAGTCATCATATATATGCAAGTGACGTCATCATAAATCAAAATTCTATAATATTAATTATTATATTAAATAAGTGAGTAAATTATTCAAATGTTTTAAGATACTTCAAAATTATACTGAACTAATTCAAAGGCTCTACTACTACAATGTTAGTAAAATGATACCTTGTAGAGGGCGCTTTTAAATTTAGGACGTTTTTCCACGACTGATATTAGAGACTGTACGGGCCAATTCTAAATTCCATATTAAACACTGATACAACCCTAATAAATCTTATCAGCGTCCCTAAATCAGTCATTATAACATTTATAAGTATTGATGAGTACTATACAAAAGTATAGTTGGTAATGAAACAATTAAGAACTTCATCTATGCAACCAAAAAAAAATGTATATGTAGGTTTTTTACTACTATGTATGTTAATTAAATTTGTCTCACAAAGGACCTAAATAATTAAATATGCATAAGAATGTTACCTAAATTTTTTTTTAATACTTCATAATAATATTATCTATAAATAGTAACGTTTGATCTCCTTTATAAAATACTTCATATTGAATTCAATTACGGTACTTCACTTGCAAAAACTTTTGAAAAGTTTTGATATGCTGATATATATATATGTATATATTACATTATGTAGCTACTTATGTTTAATTTAATATTTAAAAATGTCCGTAACATTAAAATATATTATCACCATGTCAACAAAAATTGATTTATGGTTCACAAGAAAAAGGCTTTTATATATAAAGTGGTTCAACATCTACTAAAAATATATTAATTCTATAAGTTGCCCTGTATGTAGCGAATTTACAGGAAGTTAATAAGTAATAAGGGTGTCCGCAGGATTATGATATTAAATTAAAACGCCGCAACTATTCAAAAAAAAAATCCAAAAAATCTTCAAAAATCCATAGTTATTCTTATAAAATTAAACAAAACAAAAATTCAAATTTTTTTTTTTTTTTCCTGCAGCAAAGAACGTCAACTATGATAACGAGTAGAAACAAAAATATATTAATACTTTGAGGTACGAGTGCCACTACATACGAATTTTTATTAAGATACAAACTGGTTCATAGTTGGCTGCATAATTTTTTTATAGTTATTTTTTAATCGATAAATTGCTTTGACTTAGAAACTTCGGTCCAGGAACTAATTAAATTCGTATGTGAAGGTATTACTATATATTATTTTATCTTTGGGTACAATATAGTTTCAACATCAGCTATAAGCAAGAAATTGATCGGTTCACTTTTTATTACACAATCAAAGTAAATTGAAATGAATAACTAGAGCTTGCAATGAGTAACTTTCAATGAATTTATTTTTTCAATCTCATCATGGAGCCTCCTACCCTAGTCGGCAGAAGATTTTAGCAATCTTCTATAGTAAGAATACTTAACTGATGACAAGTGGTCCGAATCTGGACTTTTGGAGTGTTGTGGTTTGTTCCAGGTCAGAGATTGTTTTATTTTCATTGTTTTGATTAAACCATGATTACAGGTCTATGGGAATATCTATGCTGATAATAGTTTATTTTCCTTGGTTTATAGTATACAAACTGTCAAATGGGGGATGTTTAGGGTTGTACATCCTAAATATTTTTTAATATTCGAGTTTTTTGTTGTTGTTGGGAACCTGAACAGTGTTTTTTATTTCTGAATCTGTTATCATTATTCATTTATCATTGAGGAGAGAACATCTAAGTATAAAGTGTATCCATGAGCATATTTACCCATGAATGTTGGAGAGCAATGCTGAGGATTTGTTGGTTAGTTATAACTGCATGATACTGAGATGGAATTGGATTTATTGTATTCCTCTCATAGTTACCTCCAGCAAATTTAATGAAAGGTCATAGCAGGCAAAGCTTACAAAACATTCTTCAAATTGCCAGAATTACCATGTTAATTTCGGTTTCTATTTTTTTTTTTTTTACATACCGAAAATACTTATAATTTTTATTCCTAGGTGGATATATCATACACCTCCCCTCCAGTGAAAATCTTGGGGAGGTGTATCCTCCCCTTTACTATCTACGCCCCTGCAAGAGGCAGCTTTTATGTCCTATTTAAACGTATTCTTAAGATCTAGAAAGAAATCTTAAATTTTTGTGGATTAATCATCCATAGCAATAATGATAAACATATAGCAATAATGATACACATAAATATATTAATGTTAAAAATATTAAGTTGGTTCATAATTACTAAATGAATACACGTATTCAATTTATATTATGCGTGATGTCCATACAATAATAAAGTAAACTGAAGGGTTAAAACATATTATTTTGTGGAGTGAAGGATAAACTATGAGAATCAAGGAACATTTTCATTGAATATATGTTATAATATCCTAAGTACTTAAACAATAAAGAAATAAAACATTGTCAAATAATTATAATATAATATAAACGGATGTACATATCATTATCATACTGTCCTGTCTTCGAGTTTATATATTTTTCCTCCAGCACAAGTACCTTTTCCGCTGAGAACAATAAAATAACTGCCTTTGACAAATTTGGATGCTTTTGAGGGCATTTTTGGCATTGTACAGACTATTTTAGTTATAAAAAAATGATATTCATTAATCCAAATCGGCCATTTAAGGCCTATTTTACCTTCCCCAAATTGTATTTATTAGTATTTGTTTTATCAACTAAAAATATTTTGCACCTAGTTTTATATGATTTAAGGGTTCTAAGAAGTTCTCATTTGCGATTTCCCTGTTTTATCAATCATAACATATCAAAATTTAACCCTAGTTCAAGTGATAGAAGTAAAACAAATAGAAAGAACGATCTTTTTGATAAAATAGGAGAATCACAAATCATTGAGTACATCTTTGATCCCTTAAATTATAAAAACAGTATATTTTTCACCCATTTTTATGGTGCTGCCAGAACCATAGAGGCCATTGGCCACTCACTTTTGCCGAATTTTTATAGTAATCACAATAAAAAAAATCCTCTCTCTATTTACCTTTTTTTTAAATTTTATTCGTTTAAATTTAGTCCCTGAGCGAAAAATTTTAAATCTAAAATTGAAGAAAAAGTTTTTGTTTATTTAAAAACAATTATTACAAAAGCTACTTTTCGTGAAAATAGTAAAAAAAAAAAAGTTATACGATCCCTCACCCCCCGAAAAAATATGCTAATCCCCTGATGGTGTCACAACAGTACAATTACCTTCCCCCTATTGAAAATACATTTCGCCACTGGTGACTATTGTTGTGTTGATCCTTATTTATTCTGTCCATTCTAGTCCTGTCTTAGGACTGGTCCAATTTTTTTCATAAAAATGTCGAACTGACGATCATTGGGACCGGTCCGTAAAACTGTCGGTGCTTGGTACCGGTCCTTAGGACTGTCAGTCCTTGGAATATTTAATAAAAATCGATGGTGTATTAAGCCAAATAATATATATGACATATATATTTAGATTATTGCACAGATCTTGCAAAAAATATTTTTATTCATTATATTACAATATAATACAAACATATTTTGTTGTTACATAGTTATATAATTTATTGTATTTTATCCAAAAAATTACTTGAGAGACCTCAAACTTTGCTAAAGTAAGTTTCTTATTGTCCTCTACAGAAAGTGTCTTTTTGCAGGGAGAGTGAGGGATATTAACCCAAAAATGGGACAGTCTATAATACTTATATAATTTCGCATAGTTCTTAATTGTTTAATTATTAAAAAACCGGGACAGTCTAATATAAATATTATTTATATAATATATATAAGACAATCTATTTCCTATTCTAAATTACAGCATGACCTTACTGTATGAAGGTATGTTTGTATATTGTATACATGTGGGTAACCCGTTATTTCCGAAGGGTAATTGATGGGAATAAGGAATGACAGACTACGTTATTTTATATTTTTGAAAATAATAATAAAAAGTTCATTTAAAATACGAATAAAGTATTTTAATTATGTCTTCAGTTACTGCCTTCTCAATGTGACAGAGGAATGATGTTTGTATGTTGGTACTTCATATTTGAAGATATTATATATGTACAATGAGGTTCCTGTTTAACCTATTTCAACTCATTATTTATGTACATCTGAGAACCCATTTACCTACCTAAATATTTTGTGTGAAGGAGTGTCAATATCTTATACCAACATACATTGTACGCTATATTAAAATCTACTTGCAGTAAAAAAAGTTTTAAGGATGAGCAAATGAGGTGAAAGGGTTGTTTTTAGTCAAATTTTGTTTTTCAAAAAATATATTTTTTTTGTCAAATTTTGTTTTTCTAAAAAAATACATTTTTTGTCAAAATTTGAATTTATTTTTTCTTTTATATATATATTCTCACAAAAAAAGTGTTTTCTTTTTTTAAATATCCAACACACAAAAAAATGCCCTTAATATTGAAGAAAAAAGTGTCAAAATGCAACTTTTTTGTATCTACAATAACCTTGTTGTTAAGTTTGGGTATATATTATTAAGATATTCCATCAGAAAATACGCTGATTCGATCATTCTTAATTAATAAATTGAAAGAAAAATAATCTTTTTTTTTTTTTCGCTTATATTAATTCTATGAAATGTTTTTTACTTTATCAAATTATTTATAACCCAAAAACAATTAAAAGACACATTCTGTCAATGTTGTCAAAGACTTGTTAAAAAACCAACGACCACCAACAAAGAAAAAACCAAGTTACCACCTTGAATAGGGTTACTAAATAACTGAAATAACTTAAACTTGTGAAAGGGGTTTTATCCAGAAATTCAGAATATGCAATTAAAAGTGTCATTTTGATTCATGTTAATGGACTCCTCAGCAGCCATTCATTAAAATTAGATTATACAATTTCGGTTCTAAATATTAAAGAATTGGACGCCAAAGTCATTAATGGAGCAATCTTTGCTCAATAATGGCATCATTAATCTATCTAATCTACAATTGAGTTATGTTTTAACCAATAGAAAGAGAATAAGTATTTTTTCATTTCTAAATTAAATGTAAAAAAAAATGCATTAATCAATCTACAATTTGTAAAGTACTAAATCATCAAATGATAGTTACTATATCTAAAAATAAAATGAGAAGAAAAAGCCAAAAGTTTATTGTTTTTTTACTTCCTTCATAGTGTATTGAAGGAACAGTGTTGCCTTAATGTGACTTTATTAACTTCAGAGTTATACTGGGACTAAACGAGTGTGGGTATAGGGATTTAAACGGAATGACAATTAGGTTTGTTGTTTTTTTTCGAATTTAGATTACGGCTAGTTTCGAAAAGTTATCATGTAGATAGAAAACAACCTATGCAAAATTTCATTTTCCACCAATGACATCTTTAGGTAGCACATCTAGATCAAATTTTGAAAGGAGACAAAAGTTATTTATTAGTCAATAAATATTTAAATACAGTATTACTCATTATTTTGCATAAATTAATTATAATAGACATTATTCTAACCCATAAAAATTATAGATAAAGTTTTTTTTTTTTCTAAACCTACCCTATTGAGCAAAAATGGAGAATAATGTAAGATTATTTTGATGTTTCCTTTCTGGAAATGTAAAAAAAACGATACGTTCTAATCAAATTTTCCTTATTTTTTGTTCTTTTTTGTTCCATAGGAGGATGATAGAAAAAAACTTTTTTAACACTTTTTATGAGTTAAAAATTATTATAGGCAAAATAATAAAAAATTTCTTCTTAGTAGCTATATTCACAAAGTAAAGATTTATTACTTTTTTGTATAATTTGATCGATATGCACGACCTAAAGATGATCTTACAAGACAATGCAATTTTGCATTGGTAATTTTCATAACATTTGACAACTTTTCCGCACTATCCATAATCGAAATTTGAAAAAAAGTTTAAAATCAAGCCGCTCTAATTACCATTTATAGAAAATATTTTAAGAACATATAACGACAGGATGTTGTTGAATTATTATTAACTTTAACTGAGAAATATAACATCAAATCATGTTGACAAATGAAAAATGGGCACAAATGGAAAAATATTTATAGGCATAATATACACTCTAATTAAGGCTAAATTAAAATTAATGGTAGCATGTTATCGCGCATGAAAGATACATAAAGTTTTGCTTAATTATTTCAATTAGTAAACTGAATTACTTTGCAATATTATTATAGGAAACATTATGCCGTGTAGAGGGTGTTATACGATTTGGGACGATCCTCAAAGATAAATAACAATGATAGGAAGTGACAAGGAACGAGACTGATTATAAGCTCCTTTTCATAACCAACACGTATATAAAATTGATAAATCAAATATAACGATAATATTGTGAACCATTATTTTTTTGAGTAAGATAAATGAAAAAAAAAAATCCAAATAAGATCATCATTCTTTACTTCACCATCTATTAATCCGTTGTTAATGACAATAAGAATATCATCTTTGATTTAAATATTTTTAATTTCATTTGTAAATAGAATTATAACACTCTGTTTTACATGTAATTTTTAATTAATTTTGTCGAAGTCATCGGGAGTAAATTTGAGGAGCCTGTTTTATCCTTTCCTTCCGTATTAGCTATATAGTAAATTAAATAAATATTACATAAGTGAAACAACTTATTTATGTTATATCTTGACAGATAACGCTCAATATTCACTGCTAAAATGTATTCAAGCAAAACTCCATACAGAGATGTAGTACTATAAATATTCTTTCATGGATCCAGGCTAGTATTAGACTTGAATCCATTTCGACTTAAACATGACTTGGACAAAATTTAATAAAGACACAGACTTGTTATAATATGAACCAACTAAAAATAGCCCTTGGGCTCTGAATTCTTCTTGAATAGCTCTAATTTTAATGGAATATTTTGCGAAAAGTTTATTCTGGTCTAGATTCCAGTATTTTACATTAATATACAGGGAGCGGGGATCAAATTGTCGCCAAAATATTTTTCTACAAAAAAAACACAAAATATACATTTTTTAACTTTTTATTGAAAATCAAAACTATGACGAGCATATAGGTATAGAGTAGCCATTCATTCGATATAATCACCGTTGGCATCAATAACGGCCTCAATACGGCCTCTGAATCGGCCGCAGGCTCTTCTGACCTTCTCATTGTCCATGTTGCCGAATACCTCCTTGATGGAGTCCATCAGGCTGGCCTTGGTGCTATGGAGAGGTCTGTTGGTATGTCTTTCGACATATCCCCAGTCAAAATAGTCCAAAGGATTAAGGTTGGGAGAGTTAGAAGGCCACAAATCCTTGGTTACGACGTCATAACAGTTCTTGGTTAACCAGAAACCAGGGAACTTGGTCTTCATTACCTTCCTCACATGGCTGGTGCAGGTGGCTATCCACCTGTTGTTCTGCTTGTTGACCTTCTGATCTTGACAGAAATTCTTTTCATCAGAGATAAATCACAGCATCCCGGGCTGCTTTGGGTGCTTGAGCTTGATGAGAAATTTTGTTGACTTCATCAGCCTCTTGTCCTTTGCCTTCTGGGTCAAGATCTGGCCCACCTGTATCTTGTAGATCCTGCACCTTAAATCTTCAGATACCCAGTCCCTTATTGTTTTCTCATGGCAGCCCAGATCCCTCACCATGGCCTTCATGGACCTGGTAGGGTCATCCTCCATCTTCTTCACCTTGTTGACAAAGTCGGTGTCCCTGACCTTCCTGTCGGCGCTTTCCTCCTTGGGTGCCCTCTTTATGTTGGTATCAACATCCCAGGTGTCCTCTAGCTTCTTACAGATACGCTGAACAGTCCGTAAATTCACTCCTAAGGTTGAAGCAATCGTTGAATTGGAGATTTCACCTCCATTATTAACCAATGCCATGACTACGGCGGACCTCGAAAGCTCTTCGTTCCACTTATAGCTCTTTATCTCCTCATATGATGATGGCATTATGCTAACTGAACTACGTATCGTCAGCTGACGAGAATAACTTTCCTATTTGGTAATCGGTTCTTTATTTGATAATGTCGTCATCAAGATATCAAGGTTTAAATTAGACGGCAATTTGATCCCCGCTCCCTGTACATACCACATGGGCCGAAAAGTCCCAGGCTTAACAAAGCTTTCTTTGTTCAAAATTGGTTTTATTCATTAATATAATCTCCATCAAGATCCACACCATCATTGAAGGGCCGCTGTAACATTTATCAAACCCCTTTGATATAACACTTTATCTTTTACCAAAAAATAGTACTGAGTTTCAGCGATAACCCCTTCATTGGAGCGAAATTTCTTACCGGCATTTTTTTTTTATTTCGACAAAGAGCCAGTAGTTCTAAAGAGCCAAGTAGGTAGACTAAGGTGGATGCTGAAGCAATTCGAAGTTCTATTCGTGTAGTTTTGCCATTGTTTTGATTGACTTGTGACACGGTGCGTTCTTCTGATGAAACATCACTTTCCTTTTCTTCAAATGGTGCCGCTATTCCGTGATTTCGTATTTCAAAACGCTCTAATAATGCTATATAACCTGTTGAAAGTATTTATCTTCTCAAGTTTTTTATTTATTTTTTTACGAATTAAAATTGTATATCAAGATATTACAATAAATATATATATATCATTTTAACGCCAGTTAAAGGAAATATATTGATTAGTTAACTTTTTATTACAAATCAGTGTTAGTCAGAGTTAAATATCATTTATTTTGTTGGAATTATCGATTTTTAGTATAGGAAGAACAAACAAATATGAAGTCAAATTATACGACTTTTTTCAGTTGTTACCTTTGATCAATCATTCGCACATTTTGCTTCACTATATACAATTATTTCTCAATGGCTCTGTTTGTTCATTTGTGAAATCATTGATAATGCCAAATACATGGATTTTATGATTAATTATTTATCTATTTATATCGATTCGGAAAATGAATGAATTAGAGATACTCGAACTTTTAATCCATTGAATGAATCATAATTATGTACATTTTTTGTGGTTCATTGAAGGAAGGAAATGATGTCTAGGTTAAGTAGTTGGTCAAACAAAAGATCTTCGGCCTTCATTTGAAAAACAATAACTAATAATATATTATTTTTCCGAAAACCGTAATTGATTATGTGTGAGTGACAGTACATATATGTATTTAGGCATAAAGATTATATAATCCCTCATATAGAAATAATTAATTTTTGAGAAGAGGAAGTGGTTTTGGAGTAAGTATGATGCTGTTGTTGATTAAGTTTGGGATAGGTCAATCAAGCAGTAGATTAAATGTGATGTGTATTTAATTTTTTTCTCTCTTTGTCGATAGTAAGGGTAGGGTATACAAGGGAGTGGTGGAATCCTTAAAATAAATCATATACTAGTGTTGAGGGAAAATAAAACTATTATTTACTTACTGTAAATATTAGGGTTGTAACGATTCTTGGTATAGGTTAATCCGATAGTTCTCTCCTCAACAAAATGTTAAAAATTTACATACACTCTCTTCCAGGCATCAGATTTACTAATATTGAATAGTAAAGTAAATTAGTTTATCATTTGAGTTAGTTTTATCAACTTTGAGTATATTTCATGGAAGATAACAGTTTGACATAATTCATTCATAATTTAGCATTAATTAAAGTATTTTTTATTAAGATAATTATAGATGAAGATTAATTGATGATGACGTCACTATCTGAAATATATGATAACGTCATGTATTTCTTAGGAACTGATTTTGCTTACGACTCAGACGCGTCCATAAGATTTAGGATATAGACGAGAGGAACTTAAAATTTGGAGACCCATACAATCAAAGTACATATATGTATGTATATTTCAAATCTTATGAACCCCTGGAGAATCTTATAGGAAACAATCCTTTTAACAGGTATTGAATAAGTCTTGCACCCCCTCTTTAACTTTACTTTTGAAACATGTTGAGAGTTTCTATGATAAAGTTGTGCACATTAATGAAAGCCTCTTTTTTTATCTTACAAAAGAGATATTGCAAACAAATATATCCCATCTGGAAAAAGAGGGAAATAAAAAGATTGGATATTGCAACTTTGATCTGTGGTGGCCATGACACGTCAAACATTGTCAAACAGCTCGCGGTCAATCCTTATTTTTACCGTATCAAAAGTATTAATAGCTGCTTGGGTGGAAGTCCTTGACTCAACTGTATGAACAATTACGTATATGAGTCCTCTTAATTACTTCTTTATTAAATTTAGGTCACCATTCAGCCCGGATTTCAAAAACTCGCTGGACTACAGCATCTGTTGACAAGTGAATTCCGAGTCTTTCATAGCAAAATTGCGGACCTCAAGTCCTTCATGAATAAAGGGTAGAAGAATATAACCTGCAGCTATATCTCACATGCGGGCGAGGACTTCAGTTCCCCCTTCGAAGCTTTCATTGCAACCAATGTGGTGACCAGGCCTACAAATAATGTTCCTGTATATTTACTCAATATATGTATATTTAATAAATACCTCTATAATATCTTCGATGTCAGAGTTCTTTGAACTTCCTTCAGATTAAAATGAAGTACAGGATATGAGTTTATGATCGTAGAAAAATTTGTCGATGGAGTTTTATCAATCAACTCTCAACAAAAGTGAAACGTGATAATGTGTCTGTCAACACAAAAGTAACCTTGGATGATCTTTCTTAAGAGTGATCATGTATTACATTTGTATTTTGAAGCTAGTTAAGTTACATTTTGATAAATAAAGTATTTTGATAAGCCATTTACAGACACCGTAAATGCACTTAGAGATCGTAAATATATCTGTAATTAATATTCCTAGATATCTCAACCCATCCCACATATTTCATTGTGAAGCCCATAATTCACCGAAAAAGTTAACTAACTAATGAACCATTTATATTTAGGAAATAAAGTAATACATTGGGATTGTCACCTTTCCTTAATTTTTGTCCAAGATTGTTTTTATATTGACACAACAAAGATATACTAGTCAATTTATATATTCTTACCTTAAGACATTCTTTCGAAAAAAAAAATAATAATCCCTTTCAAAAGTACCAATATAATTGTGAGAGATTGGCCAATTTTTTCATTTTTGAGGGATTCAATGAATAAATGCGATGGGTAAAATTCCAACTCAACACACATGTATACACGTCTATATATCAGTATTTTAAAATAACATGGGTCAAAGGTAACATCAAATAGATACGTGTAGGAAATAATAACAATTTCCAAAAAAGGAAGAAAAATGTCATTAAAAGATTGTCAGGTTGTCGAATATTCTAATCTATTTCAATGTGGTTGGAAGTAGACTACTGATGAGTTCGATTCAGTCTATGTATTCATTTGTTTTTATAGGTTTATGTCGAAATGTCGAACTATTTTGATTACCATAATATGTAGAACTACAAATATAGATACATCCAGTTTATGTCATATTTTGAGGATGTGTATCATAAAAAAAATTCTCAAAAGGATAGGTCTTGTGATTTGTAAATTGTTAACACACTTCATTTATCTATGAAAATAAATTTGGAAGTATATATATCTCTAGTTGAGAAAAACAATCGTTTCACTACACCATGGAAAGGCTCTGTTGAGCGTTGTCAATATATCAATATTTTTGTTCTGGTACTTAAATTATCAATGATATTTCAATTCTTGTTTTATTAAAAACATACCATACAAATTTAATTAAGAACAATTTATTGAAACTTAAAGGAGTATCTGTAGGATTTTTGTTTCAAGTTGAGAAAAAAAAGATAATTTTCCAACTTACTTTGTTTTATAAAAAACAATTTTCTAGTGCATAAATTAAAGAGGTTTACGGTCGCGGATCATTTTTTTTAACACGTAATGGAGCTCTAAGTACAGATTGCTATTAGTATAGTACTCTTTTAAATGGGGCATTATCCCGGTATCACTATTGTACAGGTATACTGAACAACAATAATTCTATGTTATATTAATACCCGAGAGATTAATGTACAAAATACTAGCATATTATCCAGAAAAACGGATCACTTGCTGGTAATTACAGGTGGGTTGATAAAATTTAAGTATTCGGATCTACATATATTGGTGGATAACTGTTTTTATCAGGGTTTTTGTCATCAATATTGACGGTTAATTCAGAGTATCTTCTTTAAATAAATAGGATACTTATCTGAGAGTGATTATTTTGTAAGAGCTGAGGTTCATATTTTTTTGTGACGTCATCATATGTCTTCAAAACTCAGATAGGAATGCTTCCTATAACGTCACATAATATTATATTTTTTTCATTTCTTGTGTATTAACAAATCACAGGGGAAGCCGAAACCCATTCGATTGTGTAGAGCAGGGGACAGTTTCATAATAATGACGTCATATACTGATGATAACATTAACACAGAGTTTTTTATTATCTTTGTCTGGTGAAAAGTTGGAAGAAAAATGCCCCATTCAGAAGTTTGGGGAATTAATTAGTTGCATTATTATGAAATTTGTAATTATGGCTATATAAGTAGTTATAAAGTATTTGTGGGTATTAAAATACCCAATTTAGAAATGTCATTACTCATATCTATCTGGTTTTTAAAAAAATACCCAAAACTATTCCTACTACTACAATGCTCTAGATTTTTGTAAACGTTATTTCATACCCTTTAAAATGTACTCACTATTAACTTAAATGTTGTATGAATACAGTATGCATAACCGAAATCTGAAAAAGCATAAGAGTTTTAAAATGAAGAGTAAAGAGTAGAGTTACAAGTTTGAAATTTCTACGCAGGTTTTATGATTCTATGAAAAAAAATGGAGAGTTACTTTTTTAATATTTTGTTTTGATTTAAATTATGGAACAAAAAAGACAAAACAAACTCCTTATTTATTGCTCAGGAGAGAATAAACCCCCGGAACATTGCCAAGCAGGCGTGGTGCTCCCACACCACTGTATATACAGTTAGGGATAGATTTGAGGCATCTGAGTTAACTTGAAGGCTTAAAGTCCAAAGTTTGGTTTGGATCCAATTTATGTGATTTTTGGCCTCATCCATATGGCCCTCAATATGCATTAGATCTGAATCCATAAGATTACAGCATATGGAGCGGGAAGACTGTCAAACCTCCCATAAGAATGTGGATGACCCGGCTTCCATCCCTGCAGCCTGGAAAAAAATGGATGAGGCCTACATCAAGAAGGCTTATTTTGTCTTTAACCCCCATTTGGAGGCTGACGTGGCAGCTAATGGGAATCATATTAAATAAGTTATAACTTAATTACATATAGGATGAAAAATTAAATAAAATTTAAAGTTTGTATCTCATATTTAAATTTGAAATGTACTATCCAATATTGTTCTACTAACATTTGTTCAGACTTCCGTTACACACACACTATATCAGAATAACAAAAAATTACTAAATTATAGAGATAATATACACTATTTGTAAAAAGTTATGGGGAAAAATATCTGGGTATACACTTTATATATATAATAATAGTATGTATAATATAAGCAATAAATCATGAGATATTAAATTCATATACCATAAAATATTTCATCCTTCATTGTTGAATTTTAGAATAAAATCTGAATGTCTTTTCTCCATTATTACGTGGCCACATATCATAGCAAATATATTAATGTAATTTGAAACCACATTCATTTCCATGGTTACAAGTTTTACAGCTTTATTATTAATATTCATCTGCATATATCCTCTAATGCAAAAACAAAACAAAAAAGTTACTAGATAATTTAGTCAGTATATGGTATACTCTGTCAAATCATTTTAAAACACAAACGCTGCACAACGTCTTACTTATCTTTCGTTCAACTTTTTTATACCCCTTAGAGTTTTAACATAACATTGCCTTGACATTTCACTTAATGTTTTATGTGATCTACTACTCTCTCAAATTCAATATATGAAATTATATTTTTATTTACTATAATGATTAAAAATTATAGTATTGTTCACGGCCGTCACTAGGATTTTTCTCAGGTAGGGTGTTGATTTTTTTTTAAATGTTTCGTCGTCATCTTATTTTCTCTGACTTTAATATGAAATCACCCCTTTTTTTTTAACATTGATGACTTTTTTTTAGTGATATTTATATCACGACACGTTTTCCCTAAAGAAAATGGTGTGGTTTATTATTTTTGGAACGATCTTTTCTTTAGAAAAGATCAGGCCGTCTCTCAGACTTTTTCCCAAGCAGAAAATGTATTTATGCAGGAGAAAAAAATATTAATCTTTAAAGATGTCTAATGTACATTGCACATAGAGGGACCGTCAAACTTTTTTTTATGGATGTATAAAAACATAATTTATAAACTATAATGCTTATTTATATATTTTTTGCGTATCTAACTTCCCTAGACTATTAAAAGAAAAAAAACATAGTTTAGTATAATTACATATATGTAGTTTATAACCTTTTAATTATTTACGGTTACAATGTATATACTCTACGATGCACTGATATGACAAAATTTCGAAATTGGGACATTTTCTGTGCCCAAAATGATTAATAGTTATAGTAAGATTTTATGTAAGGTTTAAATGTATAATTAAAGTATATTAGAGCCATGATATCAAAAAACGTAGAGTTGAGATTAAAAATGAAGAATATCATCAAAATAGTTATGTGCATTTCAAATTACCAAAACAGCATATTGATTTATTGGCGGTATTTTGAGTAATAAACTACTCATAACATGAGACAAATTGGATTAGGGCAATTCAAGCGTTGTGGATGTTACAGTCAGAGAATTATTTTTTTTGAAAATAAGCTTAACATTGACAAGGCATTGATTTGAATTACAAAAATTGAATAAACATATTTTAGCTAAATTTATTGGGATAAAGATAAGCCTGCAATATGAAATGTTTTGACCCATTGAATTTGAGAGAAGTGACAAAATACTCAGTGTTATGGATCTTACGGATATTAGATAGAATTGCCCATTAATGATGGAAATAAAATTATAGCGTGCTACAAAATTCCAAACTATTGTCATATTGGTATATCCTACATTGTTACTCACATCCCAATGGTCCAAACAAAATAGATTAGGTGTAGAAGAGGGGGGTAATGATCATCCACAAAGTACTTTAAAATCATGTACATAGGTATAGAAGTATTTCCTTGAAAAGGTTCATTATGACAAAATAAAAACAACTTTTGATCTTAAAACATCTTAAAGACCTTGCCTTCATTTTCCTTTGCTCCAAATAAGGTCATGTATCATCTCATCAACAAACCATTTCTTTCTACATATTATGTAGAAAGGAAATTCTCTTTTGTTAACAAATGTACGAGTTCTACAAAGGAAACCTCATTTTCCCAATTTATTAACTAAAAAAAAAAGAAATATTTTTCAAATTATTTGAAACGAGATGTTAGATTTTTTCATTGCCTTCATAATACCTATCTATGTACAGTATATATATTTTGTACAAGTTGGGACTGGTATCGATAGACTGTACAAGTTGCAATTTGTACGTCTAATAACATTATATCTAAGTATAGTTGGAAAGGTAATTTTGACGCATACATTTTTCCCTCTTAGAGATTTCACCGCATGACATATCCTTTTCTATAACATGTTCGAACTTTACTATTAATCTTTTTAGTTGAATTTATCAATTTACATTTCTTCAAGCCTCATATAATATCATGGCTATGTATAAGGTGGTATTCCTTCCAAAATAGACTTATGATCCTGGATCTGTGACTTCTTTATGTCAATATTTGCTTCTTTTTCAGATTTATAGATGAGAAACAACAGTAAAGATTCAAGACCTCATATTAATGAAATTTCGCAGGGAAGAGAAAATACCTATCGTCTATGTATTAAGTAATTACGTTTATGTGTTTTCAGAAAAAAACAGTGAGCACCACAGAAGATTTCTTGGTAGTTATTTTCTATATTTTCTGGGCAACGTTTGTCTGTTTGCCTAATAATTCCGGCCAATGCCAGGTACTACGGGCTAGTAAATCTGCTAGTTATACAAGTTACAACTCGTACAAATTTCAACTTGTACAGGACATACATAAAATTAAAATAGGAAAAATACATCTCGTATATAGGATCTTCGTAATAAGTGCGGGAAGATTTAAAAATATTCCATTTTACCTATGTGTGTAGGTCGTAGGTAGATAATAGCTTATTTGTAAAAAAAAAAAAAAAGTTAATACTATGTACAAATTACAATATAAGTACACTGTTTGAATATATATGTTTTTAAACAGACTTCTTACAAAATAATCAATTCTTTCTTTCAAATAATGGTCGTTATGTTTTAAAGTTTGTTCTTATGAAGTGTTTGTATAATTATATCAAATCAAATATTAATCAGTCCTAAAAAAAGGTGGCATCTGGGCTTCTAAAGTTAGGTGCCTTAGAGCTGACTAGATTTTAAAAAATATTTAAGGCAATAATTTTAAAATGAGCGTTTTAGGTAATAATTATAAATGAAATATTATTATCCACATGTATGTTTAAATAAAAGAAAACGAAAATTAATGTGGTAACCCTGACAATTTGAAGATTATTTGGGAGGAGAGCAGCTTAACTGTCATGAAAGTTCATTAAATTAGTTACAAGTAGTTATGAGATTAAGGAAATAAACCCAAAATCCACTCAGTATCTAGCAGTGATATAGGCAGTAATTACTTCAATGCCGATCCTTAATTCTACTACGAGTCCAACGAGAACTAACACAAATAACGCCGCAACATAGTATAACTTTCTTCTTTCAAGCACTAGTTACTACTTTATACTTATATATATTCTCTCTATAAGAATCCAAGCTAGTAATTATAATAGCTTTTAAAAAAAAAAAGCAACATATATTCTGGTAGCAACTACAAAAAGCCACAAAGTACTATTTTTATCTATACTAAAAATGAATAAAAATAATCTGTAATTATCTAATTTATAAAATATTTCCCGAATGATTTTTGACTTCAAAATGTATAAATGTCATTAATGCAGTCAAAGAGATCAATCAATTGGTGTAAATCAGTTGTGCAGTTAATATTTTTAAACTGGAGGAGGGGAAGATGTTTATAAATGATATAATAACTGGGAGGATAATTATCTGACGGTGACAGTGGTTGTATTTTTCATTATAAAATGATTATATTTTCTAAATTTTTACTCGAATAAATACTTCTAAACTAAAACACTAAAGTACTTTAAAAATAATAAATCAGTAAATAACCATCAGTAGAGATGCCGATGGTACGGATAAGCATTCTGTAGAGTGTCAGGAGAAGGTGGGAGCGAGACTGAATGGGGTATGTACTAAAGGATTAATAAATCATTTAACCTGGTTAAGATTAGCTTCCTGTTTAGAAATTTGGAGGGGTAATCATCAGATACACTAAAACTATCGGCCGTAGACCATATGCGTTTGTAAAATATCACAAGAGACCAGTCTACAACTTTTATAATGCCTAGCAGATGTTTTTATCTAAGGATGACTACTAGACGCCTTGCAACACTAGTATTTAACTTCTTTTCTTTTTTTTTTTAGATTTTTATCTACTTAAAAATAGAGGTTTAATAAACGTAACTATTTTTTGTAATCCAAGCACTGTAAGTCTTTAAATTTAATTTTAATACAATTTTAAATAATCATATCGTTTCTGAAAAAACATATGAATCCCTAAGTGCTTGAGGCGGCAAAATCCTTAACCTATGCTTTATGAGACAAAAGATTAGACAACTTTCATTTTATGTCCTTAAGTTAAGGTAAGAGTTAGGTACGATATGACCCAAATTTTATCAAAAATACATTTATAGACTCCTCAAAGAGACCGTTCTGTTACTTGGAGAAATAAAAATTAGCATTTGATCCAACTAAGGCCCCAAGGAAATCACATGTCAAATATCAATTCAAACCGTGTTGCAGTTGATGGAGAATTTACGTAAAGATGAACAGACAGAATTCCACAAATATATACTTTATACATTATTGTCAATTTCTATTTATAAGTTAGTATAACTAATATTTTGGAGGGACCGCACATTACAATTAAATTAAAAAAGTTCATTGTCACAATAAAAGATTCAACAGCTAATAGATTATATTTGAAAGGCCATATCGAGGCCAAAATACCCTTCTCAAAAATCCAATGATGGTTTAAAAGTTTAGATAAAATTCTTTGGTATCTCACTTATATCAGAAATTTAATTGCAATACCTACAATGCACGGTAATGTGTTCATGAAATATTAAACTGTATTTTTATTAGTGATATGAAGATTCATTTGAATCAGAGAATCAGTTGTTTCTTTCTGGAATTTGAATGGGCATGGGGAAAATAATGTTTAATTTGCTATTCAAATTCTGACGCATTATAATTTATTACTGGTTTTTAAATATTTATTACTTTTCTAAGTTATGAAAAAAAATTACTAAATATATCCGTCAAAATATAAAAAACGACCATGTGAATTTGTTACTTGAGTCTAATCATTATCTAAATATTGTATTAAAATAATTTAAAATCAAAAATGCTCTAAAAAAAAGTAAGAAACAAATTGACCACAAACTGAACGTGAAAAAAAGTGTTCTGAACACATGCAGTTTGTTAGACATAAGGTTATTTTAGGGGAATACGTTTTGTAATGGGATCTAGAAAAGCTCGCCTTTGGAAAGTTTGCCGTGATATTACTGCCCCTGGGAAAATTTGCATTGGAAACAGCCTTCAGAGCAGAGGAATTGCGATGTATTTTATCAATTGTAATTTTTAGAAATTTATAGCAAAATTGGAATTTATAACTATTACTTAAAATATTAATAAATCGAAATTGACATCGGGAATTTTTAACAGAATGGCATCAGAGTGGACATCGTGTTTTTTTTTATTGATCCATTACTAATGTTTATATGACGTAGAAAAATTAATCGTGAATTTTTTCCTCATCTTCATTTTTGTTCCAGATTGTTTTTGTGTTAACTCCACACATATATAATAGAGTAATTTTCAGTATACTAATGTCTACCTTAAATAATGACAAATGATAATTGTTCAATTTGACTTATAAAAATTCCTTGTTACATTATTTTTTTTTTCTAAAATGTTTTTATGATTGTAGATTTCCTTTTAAAAAAAATAATTTTCTACATAATTTATAGCCTCAAAAAGTTACAATACCAAAAATTGTATGCATAGAGACAGGTTCAATTTATAAATGAAATAAAAAAATAACTTATGAAGTTATGACTGTTTTGTTTTTTTAATAACAAAAAAGTGTTACTATGGTGTAGGTGTCAGTGTGATTACATATTTTTAGGGATGTATCAAAATCAAGCCCCTCCGTGTAGAAAACACCAAACAACATAACTGATGTTGATTATTCAATAAACATGAAACAACGGAAATATCCCATGTATAAAGCATTAATCTTTATTGTGACTCAAAACTTGGCTCCAAAATGAAACAGAAATAGGATCCAAAATCAGTGGGTAGTTTGACCAATTTTCCAAACTATGGAATTATCACTCAGTCATTGTTAGAAATATCAACAATTTATTTTACAAAGTAAGTCTGGTCGACTGGCTTAGGACAACGGGTGTGCATAAAAAGTAAAGAAAAACTAAAAGCACATTACAAAAAAGATTAATCAAGTCTCTTGTTTCTTTTAGCCTTCTCTTAATGCTTCTTATCTAAATTAATAAAGCAAAATTTATCTGTCTCTTTGATTGATATTCAGAAAATAACTACATTTAACAACTAGCTTATAGTAACATAGATTACATAGATATATTAAAAGAAAAAATACAGAACGGGAAATGTAGAAAGGTTTAGCAATGAGTGTGTGTAAGTGAAACATAGGCAGTGAGCGCTGTAGAGACTAAAGGCTGATTCATTCAACAGTAGGTTACCTTGCAAAAATCCTACTTTGAACATATTTCGTAAGGTTAGTTCTAGTTGTTCCTTATGTTAAAAATCGCTCAACCTATTATCTAAGCAAATAAGTAGAGAGAAGATACTGCGTTCATTTTAAAGAGGGATTTTTGGTGGTATACCGAAAAGGCCTACAGGAAACACGTTCTAAGTCATAACATACGATGTTCAAGTTCAAACCAATTTCAAAAAGTTTGTCTCATGTTCATTAAATTGGAAAGAGGGATCTGATTAATAAAAATCTGTGATGATAGGCGATAGGGTTTAACTACGGCATTGGAGAAAATAATCTCTTGGGTTAATATCGCTTCATATTATTTATGACAAATATCTAAACATATTTGTTTGTTCCATCCCCCAAAGGAAGTACCTTCAGGTGTGAGCAATATTATTACGATACAATTTATTTACAATTTTTTTAATTAAATCGAATCTATCTTCTAAGAAATGGATCAAGACGATGTGTAAGGAGGAGGAGGGGGGGGGGAGAATAAATAGTTTAGGGCCTCTTAAAATATGGTTGATTACCCTCCCCTCTCAGCTTAGCCTGGAGGGGGGAAGCTAGTGTGGGATTGCTAAAAACTACCGCAAATTTATCCAATACATACAAGGAACCCCTCTAATAGCAAAATAAAAATAAAAATTTCAAGCCCTCGGGTTGCCCGGGATACTTGGAGGGTATCCCTGGATCCATAAAAACAACTGCCAATTTATCCAATATTCATCGAGTATTCCATCATATCTTAACAGGGCCTTATAGGAAATTTATAACGTGTTATTATTCATCATGGAGTTTGACCAAAATACAGTTAATTTTCCTAACTGGCAATTTTCTCCAGGTCTATCTTCCACGGACAATTTTTCCCAGGGCAATTTTCCGTGCACACATTTCTAGATACGGATTGAGGCTTGGGAATATTTTCTTCATCTCATAGTTGCTCCCAGCTAATTTAATTAAACGTCATGACAGCTAGGCTGTTCTCCTTCATAACATTCTTCAAATTGTCAGGGTGACCACATTTATTTTCGGTTACTTTTTTTAACAGACCGGTAAAAAGTATTATTTTTATCTATACATATTATTATTCTTTCAATTTTGAAGAGATAAAATTTCAGTAAAGACATTGAAAAAAGTTTTGTGCATCCAATGTTTAATTGTTGTTCTTTTTTTTCTACTTTTTTTGGCATATGAAACTATGTTTCTTTTACTTCTTACTTTAATAGTTTTTATTCATTTGATTTCTACCGGATCCTTTTGCTTATTTTAATTAATATTTTTATAAATTGTAATAAACTACTGCAGCGTATTTTTATCATCTTTTGACTCACCGTACTAATTAACTGTTGTATTGACCTTTGTATAGGAATTTAATTGTAAACTAAAAAATTTATTTATATATGTATGTAACTTCTGTAAACGAATTAAGTATTTTTGTGGAACTATTCAGTAGCTAAGAGTGATTGTGCTCCTGAAAAACGGAAATTGACACTGAGAATTTTTTGGGTAGTCATATTCTATATTATTAAAGCAAAATTTATGTTTTTATCGACACATAATTACCCCAGGCAATGTCGGTTACGTCCGCTTGTGATAAATATATTAAAACAGTTTATTTGATACATAATACATGATACATACGTGATGCACCATCATAAAAAAACAATCCTATATGTACATTATATTGTATCAAAACGGAACGATATTGTTTAATTTTGCATGTACAAATTTAAACCAAAAAAATCATCTTCATTCGTCCAAGAAAAAGTATTTCATTGACGCGTTCTGATATGTGAGATATTGAGAAAAAAAAATTCATGTTGTTACTTTGAAATTGTCTAGTGAAATCGAGATAAATGATTTTTTTTCTATTAAGTATTGTAGATTCAACAATATATTTACAGACTTTGAAACCAAAACAAATCCATGAAGGTACTTTCTTTGGAAGAATGAAGATTAATTTCTTGTTTAAATAAATAAAATGAAAAAATATATCCTACGATACCAAATTCCAAAACTTTTGTCATGACACTACAGTCTAATTTACAAAGCAATCAATATTTAATATACATATTTTAGTCAATAATAGACATTTTGCTCAAATTTGGTGGACTCAAACAGATATTCAAGAATTTTAGCTTAGTTCAGAACTTTATTTGATTTAAGAGACCCTCAATATGGCCGTTTTCGAATACAAACTGTACATTTATCATTATTATGTTATATCAATGAATTGAGGCTCATTTAAGAGCAATATGCGTGGCCAACAAAGTGTTCATAAGAATAATTTATCGATAAAAATTGACGATTATTCGTTGAAAAATCCAAATACAACTTACACTTAATTGAAGAAAAAGAATTCTAGCTTGCTTTTGTGTTAATGTACCATATTTGTACTTAATTATATTGAAGTCGTTCCTGCCTTCTAACAAACGAATTGTTAAATGAGTAAGCCTCCTTTGTTTCATTCAAGGACACGTTCATTTAAAATTCAATTAATACATTAAATAAAATGAAATGATTTCGTTCTTCTCATCTCATTCAAAACCCATCCGACGATATGTTAATTGGTTTTTGTTTTTTATTACTATCTTTCAGTGAACGGATTCCTTTTTTACTTTTTTAATATACAAATTACAATTTTCTCCATTTTTTATTGTAGTGAATTTGCTGGTCTAATTAACAACAATTCAATTCCTTCAAAAGAAAATAAATTTCACCAAGTTTCTATGTAGCTTAAATATTTGAATGTATGTAAATTTTAAGGGGGATTTTCTTTTTACTTTCCTACTTACAAAATATATTTACATATATTATATATGCATTAGACTGTCCTGTTTTCGAATTAATATTTTTCTCCCCTGCTCAAAGACCTTTTCTGTTGCACACAATAAAAAAATCTACTTTGGCAAATTTTGAAGCATCTCAGGCTATTTTTGGAGAAGTAAGAGTCATTTTAGTTTGAAAAAGAATTGGCCTTTTGGATAAAAAGGGTGCATTTTTAAGCTTCTTGTACCAACGAGTCAAATATGATTTTATGAGTAAAAAGTTATATTTCTTATAATTTTTACTATTCAATTTTTCAGTTAAAAATACTATGCAACCTTGTTTTTAATTCGATGTGCTTCATGATTTGGAGTTTCCCTGCTTTATCAAACATAAAATATCAAAATTTAAAGGGACAGCTGTTAAACTTTTGAGCGTCAAAGCTCTTATTGCCAATAAATTGGAATGTTGTTAAGAACCAATTCATGGAGAAAACTGGCGAAGAATAGTTTTGTCCTCTTCCTCTAGATATGCTGATTTTTCTATAAAAATAACAAGGATGGATTATGATTCCTGCAATCATGCTATTGACATTGTCAAAAACAAACTGTCTTATTCAGATAGATACATGACTAGTTTAAAAAGAATTGTTGGGAGGTATGAACGCTTTCATCCAGGGATACCAATTGGTTGATTACTGCTTTTGAAATATTTGATTATTTTATATATAAGTTTGTGCTTGTCTTATTTGAAATATTTGATTACTGTTAGGTGTAGGTCTTTACTAGGAGGTCTAATTTTAAGCTAAAATGCTTATTTATCTTAATTTAATGCAATTCCTTCTAATAATCCATATTTTATGCTTTGTATATATAACATTATATAGGATAAATATTATCTAGTGTTATCATTTTTTCTAAACTAATATAGTGTATATCATGCCAAAAAGGACCTGAAGGGCCTCAAACTTCTTTGCATAAGTCATTCTATGATTTTCCTTGCAGAAAAAGTCTTCTTGTAGGGAGGAGGGAAATATTAAATAAAAAACGGAACAGTCTAATATACATAATTAAGAAAGATTAGTAAAGAAAGTTGGTATAAAAAACGTATGTTAAACGAAAAACTTAAATTTTTGGGTCGTTAGGAACACATGGTTCAAAGTTTTAGTCGAGTTGTGAGTAGATGTACCTATTATTTGACAAAAAAAAAAGAAGTTAAAATCGAAATGGCTCAA
Organism: Lepeophtheirus salmonis; assembly: GCF_016086655.4. Classification (NCBI taxonomy): domain Eukaryota; kingdom Metazoa; phylum Arthropoda; class Copepoda; order Siphonostomatoida; family Caligidae; genus Lepeophtheirus; species Lepeophtheirus salmonis. The sequence goes on from NC_052132.2 coordinate 26,972,475, forward strand.
TTCCTTTTATCATTTAGTGAAGAAACTACGAAGTAAATTAGAGGCATGTGCCCCCTCAAAACGATGCCTCCCCCTAAGCTGAAATATAAATTACAACATTATTTTACTTAAAACTGCAGATTTTTGACTATATTATAAATGATTGTGCTTAACAATAGTTTATTTTTAAATGTGCCCCCAGATCTGTGACTACTGAGGAGTGTATTAATAACTAGAGACGGGATATTTTTAAAGCACAAGGAGAAGGTGTAAGCAAGTCATATTGTGTTACTGAATTAAGACCCCTTGTTCATTTCAGCTACCTGTTATATTATTTCAGGTTGAAAAAATGAATTACTGCTACACAAGGGAGAATCATTCACATTTAAAACAATATCAATGCAGGAAAAATATTATAATTATATATAAATTCATATACATTTGTTTTATTATGCATTTTTAAAACAAATTACACCAAAAATAAGCTTCAGAGGGATAAGTTTAGACCAAAACAGCCTATTAAATGATAAAGAAGAAATAGCACACGCAACAACCATTTTCCTTTTATAGTTGCTAAACTTGGTTATTTTTTTACACAGATCTCCTCTCTATTAAAAATATAAATTTTCTTTTCAGAAAATAAAAATTATTTAAAATTTTGGGCTTGTATCAAATTAAATGTTATGAAAAATCTCAAGAATAAATGAAAAAAAGGTGGACAACTTGCCGAAAAAATAATAATCGCCGTTCTGGCCTCTCCTATAATTTAGAATAACCATTTTTGGATAAAGTTCTGGTTGACAGAGTTTCAATATTTTTTTATATTCGTAGAGATGGGTTATAAAAATAACACTTCAACTTTTGTCTTTTTCAGCTAGTTTCACTTTTTGTTGTTGGTTAATGTTTATACTTTGATCACAAACTTTAGCTAAAAGCAGTAGATCACAATACAATCACAATTTCTTGGAATGAGGAAATATGACCTTACTTTTATCAAAATTTGAACACTATCAGTGCGTCACTAATATTAAAGATGAGACCTTGTTGTCTCATCATGCAAATCTAAAAGGTATTCTAGATTTGTCTAATAAGATAATGGACAAAAGTTCAAAATGACATATTTGACAGCCAAAACATTGAAGCATTTTTGGAAAAGATAGGTCGGAATTGTTAATACAAGATTGAAACCATATTGAAATTTTTCTAGTAAGATGAACCAATAGATAATATCTAGCCAATTTATGATAATTCATTTCCATTATGTTTCATTTATATATGAAACATGAATATGTTTGACTTTTGAGGTCCGTAAATTTAGAACAGTTATATCAATAATAAGCTCAAGTAAAAACTTGTGCAATATGTTTTTGGTCTAACTTCAATCACAGATACTCTGGTCAACAACAGTTGATAAATAAAGAAACATAATATTTTCAATATATTATATAATTATTTTAAATTAAGCTACTTTTTTTTAGTGGCAAAAAACACTATAGAATTATTTTTTGGATATTATAATGATGCTTTTAAAAAAGGGAACGCCAAATTTTATAGAAAAAAGTGAGGGGAATGCATTTTATGCGGAATATTATAGAGGACAGACCATTTTTTCTGTAATTTTTTGACATTATATGATACTTATGTAAAAGTTAAAATTTTAATTGAGAATACGTTTGTATGTAAACTAGATAAAGAGGATTTATTAACTCCTTTAAGGGCAGGAGCAATGGGAAGGTCAATACTATTTTAGTAAAAACTCAGTATCTTGATATATGATGAGAATACAGTGGAAAACTGACACTAATGGGTTAGTCAATATTGCAAAAACATTATATCGTGTTGCATTGAGTATTTAGCAATATTTTATTTGTGATTATTTTATAAACTATTTGCGTAAGGAATGTTATTATGGCGTAACTTTTGAGCTTCTATTTTGTTTTTTATAGTTGTATTTTGTCATGATGTATTTGTCAAATTGAAATACAAGTATGTTCCACTATCCAAAATGATTGGCCAACCCTATTTAATTGGTTCATAAATGTTACAATTTCTTCTTTTGTGGCGGAAATATTAGCACATCACTTATATATACATAGTTTGACATCATTATGTTAATTATGACGTAATATCTTAACAACTTTTTGTTCTCGTTATCATCAAAGAATTCAAACAATGCTTCAATAAAATTCATTGTATGAGAAAAAAAAGCTTGTTCTGTACAAAGTCTGGATCTTGAATCAAGAGTCACTTTTCTGTCCACACTAAGTAAACCACAAAAGGAATTACTATGCACTCATCTTCATATGGTAAATGTACTAATACTTATGTGAATACAATAAAACTAATAAATTAATACATAATATATGTAGTTAATATATACATCTCGCTTTATTTGAGGTAACTTCTTAGTCATGAAGATTTTTTTTTATTGGATCTGTTTTTTGTTTTGTTTTCTTTCCTTTTTCTCTAAGGAAAGAAATTAGACTACAAACTCATTAATAATAAAAGCTAATCTTAAATGTTTAGTAAATGAGCTGTTTTACCCAAGGGAGACGTTTTCTTCTTCATTGCATACGCTACCTATATGAGTTAAGGCAGTGAGTGTTCCTAATAAAACTTTTAAGTATAGCATTATAACCCTAAACATGGCGACACATACATAGCCACGTGTTAGGAGCAAGGAATAGGCATAAATTGTCGTTTAAGAAAAACAATTCTTACGTTTCCATCTTTAAAAATATATGAATGTTGATATTTTTGTAATCAATAAGAAATTATTTCAATTAGACGTTGGCAAATACATACTTTCCCATACTGGTCATAGAAATACCTTAGTTTCAAGACATACATGGCAATTGGCAAAGTTAAAGACAGCAAGTTTTTTTGTTCCTTCCATTGGTCAAATGAAGTTGCTGATTATGTATAAGTAAAAATTTAAGTATTACATTCACTCCATCTTGCCTAAGATTTGTCTTTGAAGTCCATATATATAGTATATTTCCTTTCTTCAGGAACGACCGAGATGCAAAATCATAAGCTCATAGAAATACCTCGCATACATGGCACTTTGGAAGGACAAAGAACGTCGTTTAACCATGTTATTCTCAAATTACAGCCTCAGTAACACCTGCTAGCCTCAAACCGTCCTCACAATATTTTCTCTCATCTTCTTAGAAATGTCAGTAGTGTTCTTCTTAACAACCAATGTCATGGTGTTTTGGGGTCCACCTTGCTCATTTTCGATCTCATTGATATTTGAGATAAATAATTCACACGATTTACAATAACTTCTAAGAGTCCTAAGGCTAATTCACAAAGGATGAATTTTTGACGCAAAAGGCACGAAATTCAAAAGTTTTTAATCCCGAATGTCGGCCTTTTTACTTACATTAAATCATTCGCTAAACCTTAAAATATGGTAAGTACTCACTTTTTATTAGACAAAAATGCTACTGCGTACTCTCCAAAATTGTATTAAACATTGTAAATGTTTTTCACAGATACGACAAAACTCCATATTTGTCCCCAATCTGAATCATCTTATATCATCATAAAATCAAGATCAATATTATTCCTAATGAAATTGTTGTTTAAATCAATTAAGTAATAAAAATAGTGATCTACATGACTTTTGAGGCATTGATCTCCAAATACGCGTCTTTCGATAGTTGTCTAATTTAACATCTAATTTCTCATGGACTAGAGAAAAAGAATTTTTTTTACATACTTACATATGTATTGTATGCTTTAAGATAACATAAACCATTCGTTTATAGCTTAATTACCAAAAAAAAAATGAAAATAGAAATGAGTTGGAAAGTTGAGTTAAATTTATATTCTCACATTTTTTAACAAATAAAATAATCATCAAAAGTAAAATAATAACACCGATAATTTGTTGGGGCGAAGCAATCTGTTGTTCATTTCTAATATCCTTTACCCAATGTGAAGCTCATATTTGTAATATGACAAAGAAAAAGTTGACAAAATCGATAAATTTACATAAATAAATGGTAGTGTCGACTTGATTACAATCGAATTGAGAAGTAATATTTCAACATAATTTAAATTTTGAGTTAACTTTTAAATTATATTGTTGTCCCAATATTTTTGTACCGATTCTGATTCTAAAATTAGTATCTGAGTTTCAATACTTTTTTGACTAAAAATGTTGCACCACTTTAACTTTGCCCACTTGTGATTTATCGACGCAACTTTAGTCAATACAATTTGGGAATATCCTCCAAAAATTTTAGTGTTTCACTTAGTGGGGCGTTATATTATATCATATTATAAAGTTGATCGATATTTAACTATTTATACATATATTATCTACAATGTACACTACATAAGCCTAAAAACTTTGAACACAACACATTTTTGATGGATGAAGTTTTGTTTTGACAAAAGAGATTATTTGATTGAAGGTTTTTTAATTAATAACAAACATAGGATCATGTGTTTTAAGCACAGGTAGCCAGGTATGTACGTAAATATGTATGTTAGGGTGGTTCTTATTGTGTCTTAAAGAATAAATGTTTTTATTTTCATTCTAATAGTAAAAATATATTCCAGTGCCTTAAATTGTAACATTTTAGCTGTGTACAGAAGTTACCTTTGATTAATAAACTTTGGACTAAAATAATACATTTATCGAAATTTGCTAATTTTTTACCTTACATGAAACGTAGAATAAATGTCAATTTTACCACTACCAACATGAGAAGAGTGCACCAAATAGTGGTTTGTTTTGTAGATAAAGAACTTTGTTATACAATTGGTATAATTGATATTACAAAGGATGGAATATTGAAATAAAAAAACTACTGAACCAGTAAAAGTATTGGTGTTATAGTACAAGTTATTTATCCTTTCAGACAGAGTAGGTATTTTTGCTATTAAAAAAATTGGAGATATCAAAAAATAAATTTTGCCTTACTTTTCAGAGGATTTACTTGAAAATGGGCTTAAATTGTACATACGATGTTGAAAAAGAACTCATTTGATGTATCGGTCTCCAGCTTCAACCACGGGCTGGATCTAGACCTGGAAGGAGGGGCTGGCATTGACGAGGTAGTTCAAGGGCATGTTAATCATTGTCTCCTTGATAGAAGCAATCAAAGAGTTCTTGAGGCTATGACATGTACAATTTTTGTAGATGAAATGTAGATCCAGACAAAATAATCCATCGGATTCAGATCTGGACTACTGGGGACCATATATCCTTCCCAATGAAGTCATTGATGTAATTTTTACAGCTTATTACAGTTCTGGATCATCAGTCTCCAGGAGACCCTTACAAATATTTTGCATGGTCCGGACATATGATACCTCACCAATTGAGATATCCATGTTGTTGTGGACAAAAAGCATCGTCACGGGGAAACACCGTTCCTCCTCTGTAAATTCAATCTTCTTTATATCTGGAGCAGCTGCCGCCATGAGACCCAAAACTTCATTAAGTTGTTGATAGAACTACCGGCAAAAAAAAAAGCAGTATAATAACAAAATTGCTTTGTAGACAAGTGTTGATTTGATATTAACAACCTGTAGAACAAAAAATTAAGAAGCAAGGGGCACCATTCAAATTATTTAAAGTCAAAAATATTTTACACAACCAAGTTTTATTATGAAGGGAACAAAATGGATGGGTGAGACAAGTATAAATATATAACATTGATTTTTAAGGGTCACCCTAATGTATATGGATAATATAAAAAGTTTTAAATTTGTATGAATTGTATAGAATATATGTAGATGTACCAAAACTTTATAGTAAGTCTTTTTTATAAATGCATTAAGCTTTTATACAAACTACAATTGTATTTTAATGACATAGAAACCTTGAACTAAATACATAATTTGCTTTAATTAATATTTCATCAAAGGCCTCAATATATACGTATGCATTGTAACCAGTACCATATAATGTGTATGTTCGTTAGGGTGAAGCTGATGGACAGATTTTGTTCAAACATTCGCATTGTATATGGACCGAATGAACACATCCTTACAATTTCATCAAAATATAAAATCAAAGGTTTATTAAGCGGTCTGGCAAAAGATTCCGATAAATGGCATCGACGTAGCTCAATACCTCGGGAGATTTTTTTCCCCTTGAACACAACGTGCATAAGTTCGTGCCCAGTCAATCTTATAGAAAGAAATAAACTTTATGTTTATGGATTTCAAACAAGATTCCTAGGTCAAATGAAGTAAATGTCATATTTTAAATGTTTTTTTTTTTAATACTTAATCAGTGCAACTCCATCTGACCAATTAAAGGAACACTAAAAAAACTGATAAGCCACCCCTTAAACCAGGATTGGTATTTCGGAGCAATTCCAAACTTAAAAATGGGGGATTAAAAGAATAAAATTAAGGATAGTCTGTACTTCTGGCAGTTATGGGACAAAATTCATTCTGAGATAGGGGAAAACATTCATTTTTGTACATTGATTGTTATCAAATTTAAACTCGTCAAAAAAGAGTGTATAGCCGGGTTTTTTTTTGTAATGAACAGTCCATAAAAGTGATTGTAAGAGAAAGCTCAAATAGAGGCTTAGGATTTGTGAGCAATCCCTCAAAAGTTCCTGACTTTGACCTTTTTGGAAAAAATACTCATTTTCCCTTTTTTGTATGAAAATGTCTCATTTTTCTAAAGTGGTATTAAATTAATATAAAAAGTTAGATTTTGGTTAAATTGCACAAACCTTTCGATTATTCTTTGGTGATATTTTTCGAGGGTGAATATACCTGCAAAAAAAACCCTCCATTATTAGACTCTCTTTTCAGAGGTAAAATGTGTATATAATGAAATCAGGGCTATGATTGCATGATCTAATAATATGTGAGGGAGACAGACTCCAACAACATCTAATTAGAGGAAGGGTAAATTCGGTGTAAAATTGACTAATGAATAATCCCCATTGATTCTTAAAACAAATGGGAGTAACATTTTAGAAAAATTGATGTTTCATTTATGATAAAGGTTGGACGTATAATCCGTCTTGGTGATGATGAGATGCCTCCATGAAGATCCTCCCACCTTCAAATTTTATTCAAATATAAATATCTTTTAGTATGTTTAAAACTACTGATACTGATCGCAAGCAAAAATTAACGGAAGAAAATCTTTCTGAAATCTTGATTTGTTGAAATAATATAGCAAAATTTAAGAATAAATATGATAAATATAAAACAACTCTAATTACTTTAAATTATTCTTATAATACTGTATTTTTCTTTAAATACAAATTGCTCAATTTTAATATTTTGAGTGCTCCTTTTTCAAAAATTTAGAGCTTTTTTTGCCTTCATTTTGGCAAAAAAAATCACTCAAAAATACTACTCACATATGATCTATGCAGTATCTATATAATAATTTGTATTAACTCTTGCCTGAAATTGCAGAGTCACGCTTAATACAGAAATTTATATATGACGGTCGTTTGAAAAGTCCGTTCCAAAATAAAAACTACTGAATTATTGGGAGTAAACCTTTTTTATTTTTCAACATAGACTCATCTTAGCCTTATACACTTCGTTCAACACGGCTTTAGTTTGTTGATCCTTTCCAAATAATAAGATTTGTCCAAGTCTGAAAATATCCATTCGTTTCTACAACTCTTCTTTTTTTTTTTTGTAGCAGATCCCTCCTTGATAAGTCATTGTTTAAATTGTTGCTTAGTTTCGAAGTAGTGTGATGTATCCATTTTTTATCCACAGTTACGAAACGACACATAAAGTCCTGTAAATATGCATCATATCATGGATTTTATGAATGATTTCTGGAGTAGTAACTCAACGGGGCCAGAACGTTCATCGTCACTTGTGCCAATATGGCCACTCCGAAATTTTTATAACCCGTTATACACTGTTCTAATCGAAGGTGAAGAGTCCCCATAATGTTTATCAAGCTTCTTTTTAGTCTCCTAAGGCATTTAGCTTTTGATATCTTTTTAATCAACTTACAAAAGTATTTTTCGTCCATTTTTTGAAAATCAATCTACTTCCTCGATTCAAACGAATGCCAAACTTTCCAAGAAATGTTACTAACTAAAAATAACCTCAATACGTGTCAGTAGTGCCATCTTTGGGACTTTGCAAGGACTTTTCAAGCGACCCTTGTATTAAATTACAACGTGGAAAATTGATATCTCTTAAATCAGTTGACTGTTATACCAGTTTTGACAGTATTAATTTTTATCTTAAATTACAAATCTGATGAAAATTTAGAAAAAGTGACAAAAGATGAACATATACTTGTAGAAAAATATCAATATTTTTTCAAGAAAATTACTATTTACTGCAAAAAAATGGATGAGATTTTAAAAAAAGTCAATATTTGCCTCATTGGCTTAAATGCAGAGGCAGATTAGAATTTTGTTTTCCATCGAATCTGTCAATATGTCTTGGACAATTTCAAGTCTCACATAATGGATAATAGACTTGAGAATTGTTGGCTGATATATACCTAGGAAATACATTATTTAACACTTAATTAAACATTTGGTTTATGTACAATTGTAATTTGAAACCCCGATCTTCATTTTCTCTTTAAATTGTAATTCATATATATTAAATTATATTAGTATATGTATTTGATTTGTAGTAATCACGCAGTAAAGATATTTTGTAGGTTTTTAAACTAACTTTAAATTAATTCAAATCATTTTTGATGTAACATAATAAGGTATGTAATTTATTCTATTTTAGAGCAGTAATATGTATATTTATGTTTAAATAGCCTTTAGTTTCCACTATAAATTATACACCTCAAAATAAACGATGTATTAAGAGTTTTACTATTTCAAGGTTGTATTTAATTAGCCACTACTTGGATAGAATCCAAGACATTCTGATCATGTTTATATGCAAATCTATCCCCATTTATTCTTACAGGTTTTAAACATAACATAATCATGGAAATGAGACTCTTGACATACTACAATCTCGCATTTTTATGGTTTATAAAAAATATAAAAAGAACAGCAAATAGATGTATCAAAATATAAAAAAATAATCAAAAAATGAACCAATTACAGTCAATATGAACTAAGTTATATTACTTTAACTATACGTTAAGGAGATCTTCCAGTGGAGAACGTTTGAATTTTGTCATCATCATCGACAATCCTTCTACCAGACATAGTATCATATGTACGTAATCTCCAATCATTTTTCCAGACTTCTTGCAATATCATTGTCCCAATATGCATTTTTCAAGCTTACCCATCTAACTCAGATGTAACCATGTCTATCCCATGATACTAGTCATTTTATACTTTTGACGAGTATAGTATAAAACTAGTGATAGTAACCACCATTACACGGAGTTATTAGGCGTCAATGAACAGACAAAAATTGGATTCGTCCCTTTTTTTAGATCAAGTAGACACACAGTTCCAAGATATTAACCACACACTCAAAAATGAGTCCTCCACAGACAAACTTTGCTTTATAATTATAGATTTGACATTTTGCCTTTTCGGTGTGATATAATAATTCATTCAATTTATTGGTTCATTTTCTAATGAATAGACATGAGCATTGTTTACTTATATTCGTTAGAAAACAAAGTGTCTGAGAGTGGCGCTGTCTTGTGACTAAATAATACAACTCCCTGATATTATTATTTAATAAGAAATAACATCTAGATATGTTTATCATATATCACCATCAAAATTCTTCCGAACAAACGTCAATTTTTAAATGACAAGCTACAGACTGTCCCTCCATCTTCCAGATAATATTTATTTTTAGTTTGTTTATGCACTATTCTGTGCTCAATATGATTTTCCTTTATACTTCCTAAAAACACTATTACAGAGGTTGAATCGAAATTTAAAATGATTTTCTATTATCAAGCATTGCATTTTAATCGAAAATCTATATATAAGAAAAGAATTGATAAGGGACTTTCAAAAAGACCCTTATTTATATTTGTAGTTTTTGGTAATTTTTTTCCAAATTTCATTGGTTTTTCATCATAGTAAATTTTAACATATTTAAATTAAATCGGATTTATGTATTCGCCATATAAGTCCTTAAAAAGAGGTTAAGTGTTATCCGTCAAAATTTAATAATTAAATGAGCTTCACCCTAATGTATACATTTGGTTATATATTTTTGTGCAAAACATATTATGCAAATTTTTTGTTTTTGCTCAATATAATAAAACGTAATATAATTTTATATTCGTTAAAGGCAAGCTTTCTCTTCTTAATGTAGATTGATTTCCCTCAATTCAAATTAGAAATAAATTTCTTCAATAACTAAATTTTTTAACCTTTTGTTAGTGGGGGGGGGGGTATTTTCTAAAGAAATAATTTTTTTGGGTTATTTAGTTGTCTTGTGACTATGATTATTACAAAATATGTTTATTAAGAGCAGGATAAAGGATGAAGTGAATATAAATAGATGCAATATAGTGGAGTTGTAAATTGTAAGCATTTTGGAAATGAAATGAAACAAAAAAGAACTGGAAAACTAACATGATAACTCTGACAATTTGAATGTATTTTTGGAGGAGAGCAGCTTAGCTGTCACGAATTTCATTATATTAGACAAACACAGTCAGCAATTATTCGGTTGTCGATCTTCAGCTATATCATGAGTCCAATTTGGACTTACACTAGTAACATCCCAAAAAATCCATAATTCATGTGCACACACACTAGTAATTATTACATACTTAAAAGGAACATGTTCAAAATTAAATAATTATGAACATTACAACAACTTTTAAAAATATAAAACATTATTCATGTTACCAACAACAACAACTTGCATGCAAGCTAAAAAAATGCTTCAAGTTTGAAATTCTAGTTATCATGATTTTTCATTTCACTACTGATGAAAAGAATTAAAATAAACTTAATTATAATCAATTTATACAAATTCTGAAGTATTCAAAATTTTAATTTGATACAATAAGATTTATCAAAATACCCCATAAGTACGTACATTTCCTTAGTGGTGTGTAAAAAAAATCCATTAAACCTTTCAAGTTAAGAAATGTTGTACATATTAGAAAGATCATTCAAATTGTTGGTACTCGTATATTTTATTTGGATTAATATCTCTATTCTATATTGAATGAAAAAAAGAATCAAGTCAATTGTTTCTACCAACCGTCAATAGGTTATATTTAGACATGTCTTTTCGTGATCAAGAACCTATCGTGTTTGCATGATTGACAATCTATTTCACTCACATTGGACTTTTTTTTTGTTAATTACAAAAATAATGTAATAGAATATTTATGTATATTGTATATATTACATTAATTTCGATGGATCTTAAGCTCATTTTTTTTTGGCCGCATATTTATATAAATGCATAACGTGTATTTTCCATATCAGATTTATTAATATACTTATCTATGGAGAAAAAAAGTAATATTTTTTCTCTAAATACTACCCGACATGAAAGGTAAATTTATCTGAGATGTAAAAATATATATAAAATTATATTTCGTAACATATTCTACAATATCTACAATAAATAAGTATATATTATGCTTTAAGGGTAACTACGATCAAACTTGAAACATTAGATGGTCTTAGTTTCTTAGATAGTTATATGTATTTGTAGATATGAGTGTCGTATAATACAAATATTTATTTTTGTACTGGTTCCGGTATATGGATCTGTATTTTTTTTTGTACTTCGACTTTTCTTAATTATACAATATAAAACTTCCTTCTTAAAATAAAATTATTAATTCATTGTAAAAAATCATGGAAATGGAAATTTAATCAATATCACAAATCTTATTTACAAAAAACCAAAATATCACCTGGTAAGGGATTCCTCGTACTTCTAAATTTATAAAGCATGCACGCTATTTTTATTATTATAAAATTAATATCCTTTTATGGAGGCCAATATAGATCAAACGAAAATGATTTGCATTTAATGTAACTATGTATCTCTCATACAATATCCCTGACAATCTACTCCTTATCCCTTCAGTGTACATTTTGTATAGAAAAAATGTTGGGGGTCTCTTTTTCAATTTTACAGAAAATAATCGTCTCTCCTCCGTTTTTTTTCCATAGATGTTTCCAAAAAGGAAAGTATAACATGCAATATTCACTAATCAAAAGGCTTTTCGCATAACAATTTCTGTTTGTTGTTTATTGATCTCATATATTGTGTTTTTGTAGATTCAAGGACCTGTAATCTCCGAATCGGTCAATTTTCCAGTCCCTTTATGAATTTAAAATAACTATCTTTCGATCCAATCTCCCTTCCAAGTACTCGAGGAAGGTCGAATTAAGAGTTCCATTGAAAATCACACCGACGTTATGTATTTTTTTATTGACATCTCTAACACAAAGTCCAGTCGATTATTTTTTATAAAAAGTTTCTGCCAGACCATTGTTTCAATTATTTTCGAAGACATATCCATAAATATTGTGGATGTTATTCTCCAAAAGTTGTTAATTCGCCCAATAGATTGGTATTTTAGTAATAATTCTTTGACCAATGTACAACAAAACTGTTGATTAACAGCAATTCACATCCACTTATAAAAGTGTCCGGTAGATTTTTGTTTGGGGTGGATCTAGTTCAGAAATATAAGGGGGGTTTTCTGTAAGAAAACTAATTTCATTTAAGCCCATTATTAAAAGGAAAAATTGTTTGTTGTGAGAGAAGGCTCAGAATTTTGGCAGGTTACTGTGAGCTTAACTTTTTTTATAAAATACCGGCTCTAGTATCCCTATAGTACCGGTATACCGAAGAAAACCAGTAAGAAAGTGTCTTTTCTTTCTATTCATTCTTAGAATTTTCCATTGCCTGAAAATTATTATTTTTTTACGAGAGCTGTTTTTGAATGCATTTATTTTACAAGTACAGCAAAACGTTGTATTATGTGCATATTCTGTATAAGAAGTATCCGTAAAAGAAACAGTAAAATCTTACTGGTTAGAAATGAATAGAAGAACATAACTGTTATGGCGTTTTATTATATTATGTGCTAGCAGGTATGAAGCAAGGGAATAAACATCTAATATCCCACTCCATATACATATAGCAGGACAAGAGAAGGTATTACTCCGTTTTCGATCCCCAACTTTACTCCAACAAGTACTTACACATATAACTCCCGAAAAATCATCTAAATTACTTTCTATTTTTCATGTGAGCACATGTACGTAGATACTATGTACTTACATGTTCTCTTCTAAAGCATGTAAGAATAATGATACTATCTTGGTAAATTAAAAAACACTGATCAGGTTCCCAATAACAAAAAATCTCAAACGCAAAAAAAAAACTCAAAACTTTTATAATGAATTTACATCAATTCTATGGCAACTAACTATTAGTTATTACGTGATGCTGAATTGTTCTGTGATGCTTGGTACTTAGAAAAATAATTGGATGCACCCTTTCAACACACATTTCTAAAATGTTGCATGTCTGAGGGAGAGTGTTCAAGTTTTTCCAGGTAGTTAGAAATTTTCTTATAATCACCCTAAAAAGGATTTTGAATCTTCATCTGAATATTTTCATTATATTTGAAAATGGATATTTATTATCATTAGATTCTAATAGCAAAAAATCTTTAAATCTTATCATAATTCTTAACCACGAATGAGAGATCAGTTCAAATGTATGTAAAGACCCTGTTTTTTAAATGACGTCACATATTAATGACACGAAGGTGAACCTAAGGATTGGCTTAGTAGATATAAGTAGAAGTCTTGGTTGGAATCAAAGTTGAATCGAAGATTAACATCGGAGTGTTAAATACAGAGTGGGATTTGTGTTTCTTTTCTTTCTGTCATTATCGATTATAGGCATTGTTTTAAAATTTGTGGGATAGTTTAAGATGCTTAAGAATTGTATCTATAGCTTAAAACCTTTTGATCTGAAATACTTATAGTGGCCCTGATAGGCCCCATTTGAATCATAAAATAAATCAATTCTACATTATTTTATTGGAATTATCAAATTTGGTTACTTTAAGTGCAATTTGGAGCTCCTCCAAAAGGTTAATTAATTATCATTTCATGATATAAGTGGAGGATAATACGAATACAATCCACACTCAACATTGAAAAAAAGCATTCTAACTTACTTTTGTTTTGACGGGCCTCAAATGTAAAGTGAATGTAGACAATTTATAAGCGTTCCTACTATTTAAATACTGTATGCTAGTTTTACATTTTTGTTATGTTAATTGCCTTTTTTACTACACTTTTTGAACCTGTACACTACTTATGGTCTCTTGTTCTAATACTGTTATATAATTCTGGATGTTGTTAAAGTTACTCTTGGTCATGGAATTTTGCAAAGCAGTGTTAATTGTCCCAACTAAGAGGTTAAGGCTTTTAACTGGGAAAGATACTTTTATTTCTTTATTGTTTTTGCCACGGATAATGCTTTATAGCTTCTTCCATAAAAAAGTAAATAAACATTGTATAATGGTTTTCATTCTATGATTTATCATAATAAAGTCTCTTCTGCTATTTATTTATAAAATATTTGGTACATGATTTCAAAGAAAAATGTCTTTTTTAGAATCTTTATTTTTCATTATTTTTTATTTTCTAGCTGGCTTTTTATGGACCCATAAGTAAATATTATTTACATTGTACATTCAACAGTTTTGGTTTAATATTGGTTGCAATATCCCAGAGTTTCTTCATTGCTTGCACATATCTATAGATCTAAATTTTTATCAATATAAACATTATCTTCTGTCATCTTTGTGGTGCATCTAGATAAAAAAAATCTAGAACAGAAAAAACCAAATTATTATTCTGCTTCATATATACATACAACCCAATATATCATGGAGATATTTGAGTCAATTATAGGTTTTCTACTCAAATTTGTGGAATGATCTAATATACCCGAAAATTGTACCTATAGTTTAGAACCTTTATTTGATTTAATATTGGACCGATATGGTCCCTTTCAAAATAAAATTATATATTATTATTGTCATAATACAAAAGTTAGAATCGGTATTTCGAGACTTGTTTTTCTAAAAATATAAATACCATCATTAGCAATTACAAGGGTGTCCACCGGATTTTGTCTAGGGTAGTGAATTTTTGATGAATAATAAAAGAATATTTTCATTCTTGCTTTGCTTCATAAAATACAATTTTCTAAATCATAAATTTGGGTGGGAACGTCTTTGGGAGAACAATTTATATTTCATGGGTCGTGCCATAATTTTTTTTCGAAGGTTTTGGGCATAAGACGAGTGTCATTGAAGTTTTATACCAATCAGCTTCATTTTGATATTTGCATGTGAGAAATTTTTGGCCAAAAACAACACCACAAACATGCATCAGCCACCAGATTCACCGGATTTGGACCCATGTAATTTTTTCTTGTTCTCAAAACTGAACGGACCTATGAATGGATGGAGATTTGCAACGATTAGCTATAAGCTATACCGAAAAGTGCGTATGAGAAGTTCTTTGAGGATTGGAAAAAGCGTTCCCACAAGTGTAATGTATTTAAGGGGGATTACTTTAAAGGGTGCAACATAAATATTGAAGAATAAATAAATATTTTTAATTGAAAATACAAAGTCATCTTAATTTTTGAACACATCTCGTATAATTACATACAGCTACTGTTGTGTCAGTCTTTATCTATTCGGTCCAGTCCGCTCCACTTTTAGAGCCGGTCTTGTAAGTCCTCGGGATCAGTCCTTAACACTGTCAGTACTTCGTACTGGCTATACTAGGATTAAAAGAAGAATAAAGACCTAACTTTATAAGCTTTTATGACTGATATGTGGGAATGAACTAGACAGGACAGGTTGTCTTTACTCCTAAAAAAGAACTGACACAACACTACAGGGTACGTGGACAAAATCTGCCACTTCAAAAAAACAACAACTATAAGCTTATTTTATAATATTTATTGATAAAATAAAAACAAATATATTTATTAGGATATAGAGCAGCTATCTACTCAATGTAGTCACCGTCTGCGGCCAAACCCCGCTCAATGCGGCTACGAAACCGAGAACAGGCATTTTGGATCTACGTTGCTTCTATCTCACTGAATTTCTCCTTGATGCAGGGGATGAGAGACTGTTTGGTGTTATGGGAGGAGCGGTTGGTCATGTTCTCACGATGGACCAGACAAAGTAGTCCAACGGATTCAAATCCGGTGATGAGGGAGGCAAAACGGAGAAGGGTACGAACTCAAAATAAGAAAAAAATCAGAGAAAAACCAGAGCATGTTCGGTGACTTTGGGTTCTTCAAGATATACAACAGCCTAAAGCTTTTGAGCAGCCGCAAACCTTGAGTCTTTAGGCGTCAGACAGTTGGAGTGTCTGACGCCTGTAGGACTTGCACTTTAAGTCCTCCTTCATACAAGCCCTCACGGTCCACTCGGTCACGCCCAGGTCCCTCGCCATGGCTCTCATGGAACACTGGGGGTCCTCGTCGATGATGTCCCTGACCTTGTGGACGAAGGTGACGTCCTGGACAATCCTGGTGCTCTTCTCCTCCTTTTTCTTCCTGTCAACAACGTCCATCGTGTCCGATGACTCCTCTAGCTGCTTCCTGAAATTTCTGCCTGTTCCAACTGGCATTGACAGAAGGCCAGAGATGTCAGCATTGCTTAATTTCATGTGATCACTAAGCATAATCTGAATAGCAGCGCACCTACGATTTCTCTCATTGAACATAATGACTTTTCTTGGGCACTTAAAATGATGCTATTGCTACAAGTGGTAAAGAATAACTGAAGCCTATGACCTGGGAAAAGTTTTAACACCAAAAAAAAGACGGATCAGACATCAGCTAATGGAGTAATGTCGTCTTTAAAATATGGCAGATTTTTTCCACGCACCCTGTACATAAAGGAACTATTTTATTGACATATTTCAGTCATTTACAGGCTTTTTGATCAAATCTCTGGTTTGATTTCAGACAAAATATAAAATATAATGTGAAATCTTTATTTGATTTATAAGTCTTAATTTGGTCAATATGTGACCGTTTTCAAATAAAATATACTTCAATTTGTGACATTCTTTTTAATGTGATAATTACTTTTTCCTTCATTAAGTAATATTAAGAATATAAAAGTACTTTAAAAGCAATGTTTGGCTTCTCCAAGGGGTTAATAAGAATAATTTAATGATCAAAAATGACGATAGTACATATAAGAATACAAATTTAATTCAGACTCAATTCTGAGAAAAAAACATTTTAGCTTGTTTTTGTGTGGACAAGCCACATATATATCATATATTACTACTAAAATAATGCTAATGGTAGTGTTAACTTGATATCACTCCAAATTTATAATTACAGTTCGATATTTGATGAAGATTTGCCTTGCTATCGACTCTTTAAATATATAGGATATATTTGCTTTTAATTAAGTACATGGATAATTTGGTTTGCTTCGTCAATTCGAAACAGAAAGTATTTTTCCAATTCATTACTTCCATAAAAGTTTTTTTTCTATTTATATATTTACAAATCATAATGGATAATAATAACATCATATTATGAATGTGTGGTACTTTTCCCACTAGGGCACGGCTGAATAAACAGCGAGACTCTGAGGTTTTCATTTTCTTATGTTGTAAAAAGCTTGTATATTTATTGACTTATGAGGAACTTAACGAGGTGATTGCCTCCCGAACTTATCTCCCCTTCTTGTAAAAGTTGGATAATCACTATCAACAAATTAGGATTCAATGATTGCTTTGGTTTTCTCATGGCATGACTGTTATGGCACAAAATAAACCGTTTCAAATTTGACATGACAAAGAAGATATTTGATGGAAAAATTAGGAAAATGACTTATTACTTTTTTTTTAACTGAAGTTTTTTTTTTCTTAAGACTTTAGGTAAATGTGCATGTTAGCTTACAGAGATACATGGTTGTAGTGATATATTTTTTTCGTGTCAGATGTCGCTTTTTATGATGCCACAGATGACGTCACTTTATCATATTTTGTCAATTTGATAATTTTGACCTATTCCAAAACTCAGTTATATATGATCTTTTTTATAAAATATATGTTTGATATTGCTTAATTCGAGGTAAAATTCTCGTATTTGGGGAGTTTGAGTAATTTAAAAAAATTATAAACTTGATTAATGTGGAATTATTTTCGAATAAGCTTCAAATCCAACATTAATATTTGATGAAATAAACAAAATTCTATTCTGGGAAGTGGGGTACCACAGTTTGAGAACCACTGTCCAAGATTAAAACTGATCTGCACATTTATGTGCGTTTGTAAAATGGTGTACTCAATTACATACAGAACCGCCCATAAATTTTTTATTTAAGTGACGGAGGGCTAAAGCCCTTGACATGAGCTTATAAAGAAGTAAAAATGTCTGCATTTTTTATTATTTAAGTATACAATTGCACAATTATATCCTCACACGTTTAATGATGTGCTCATATTCACTTCTAGTATTTGTTTAATTTGAGTTGAATAAATTGTAATCTGCCAATATGTAAAAAAAAATGCTTTTGACAATATTTATTTACAAAAAAAAGTTGTAATCGATGCATAATCTCTATAAGGCATATTCGTAAAAAAAAAGTGAATAGAGTTGTGAATTCTAAGTACTTTAGGGATGTAAAAAAAGAACCGAAAATTGGAACAAAAACTCTGAGAATTCGAAGAATATTTTGTAGGAGAGAAGCTTAGCTGTCATGGTGATCTATTAGATCAGCTGCAAGTAGGTGTATGAGGAAGGAAAGATTTAAATCTCACTACTTTTTATTGGTAACTTGAAGAGTGCTTTTTATTTTCGAAAGCTGTTATCATTATTATTTAAACCTAGTAGAGAGAACGGCTAAGTATAAAGTGTAACCAAGAGTGAGTTTGATCATGAATGATCATATAACATTGAGGAATTGGTTGGGAGTTGCAATGATAAGTCCCAGTTGGACTCAGAGTAGAATTGAGGATCAATATCGGAGTAATTACATACTAGCTAGAATCGGAGTGGGGCTTGTGATTTCTTTTTTCATCTCTTAAAAGCTTGGAGCTAATCTAATAACACATCATGACAGCTAAGCTGCTCTTCCCTCAAACATTCTTTAAACTGTAAAGTTATCATATTGATTTTTTTAGCATACTCAAAAGCTTATTATTTACAATACTATGTATTGTTTTATTCAAATACTCTTGGTAAAAAAGGGGGAAACACTTATAGAATCCATATTATAGGCACATACATAGATATTACATAATATTGTGTATGTATATTTTTCCATCTATCTTTCCACTATTTGTACCCCTTTTCTTCCATTCCCCACCACAAAAAAAGGGGGAGACAAGTAGTAAAAATTCCCATTTCCAGTTTTTGTTCAAGAATTTTCATTATATCTGTTAATATCATCGCATCATCATTTGTATGGGACTCTCATTATCAAACATTCTATATACATACATTGTCCTCATTCCACTAAGAGCCCTTTTTGTGTATAGTGAAACGCCCTTCAGAATATATACTATATATAATGTGGATGTGTCTGTTAACATGAAATTTCAAAGGGTCAAACTCGTAAAAGGAGATAGGCAAGTTCAAAATAGAATGATAGGACACAAAAAAAACGAAGATATATACCTACAATATTGGTCTAAGAGTTTAGAAGTAAAATGGTTCTAAGTGACGTTTACTATAATCTGATTTTGACTAATATGAATTATTATGTCCGTTTATATGATTATTGAAGGGCAGCATTGGTTAATTGAAGCAATTACACTAGTCAAATTGAGTGAATCTTTTGACTGTTTGTTTTTACTTAAGTATATTTGAAAAATATACATGTGGAAAATGAGTATGACGAATTCTACTCATCTCGAATAGCTAAGGACGACTACAACAGGTTACTTATACCTGTGAGTTTCTAGATCCAAAGGGAATAAATCAAACTTGTAAACAAATTTTTGTTAAATACTACCTAGATATTAAAAACTGAAAATTTGAGATCAATCAATTATTAGTTCTAGAGATATGATCATCTAAAGTTGGCAAAATCAAATATATTTTCCACAAAAAAATGCACCAAAATGTGAAAAGACTCTCACTTTAACATCCATAAGTTACTCTTTTTTTCTTTTCTCTTTTTCAATTATGCTCAAAATTCATACGTAGATCAATAACAACATATTCATTCCACAAATGTATATTTTGCACATGATAAATGAAGTGTTTTATATATATAATCCTTCACAAAATAGCATATATTAATTTTTAACAACTATTTTTAAGGCCAATTTAAGGTATAGTGTTTTTTCTATGACTAATTCTACAGAAATAAAAAAATATAAATGTAAGTGAGAAAAAAAAAATTTTGTTCCGCTAGGATAGTTTTACAATGCAGAAAAATGCAATGAAAACCAAGTGGATTCAATCAAGGGTGTCTATCACGAACGCACCAGAAAATCTATTCATTTTATTACTTCTAAAAGTATGTTATATCATAATGAAAAATGTTTGTCTATTCCAGTCAATGACAAAATTTCTTTATAGATACAATATGTGTGGACATCAACATAAAAACAATCTTGAACAAAAATCAAGAAAATGAAAAAATCCTAATAATGTTTTTACCTAGAAACAGCCCAATATTTCCTTATCATTCCTTGTATTGAAACTTGTGAGATTAGCTAAGAATTTTAGCTATAGTTTAAAGACTTCATTTTGGCCCTAATATGGCCCATTCAAAAAAAATACATCAGCTTCTAAACATTTTATTGTGCCTATGAATTATTTACTAATTTAAATGCAATTTGCAAAATACCCAAAGGATTAAATAGAACAATTTGTTGATAGAAATTAAGAATGATTTGTCGAAGAGTACAAATCTAATCCAGAATCCATTTAAAGGATCAGTGATTATATGGAGGAAAATGACGTGACACAACAAAGTTTTGAAAAATGGTCCTTCATTATACAAAGGAAGATTTTCTGAGTTAGTTTCTTCCTCTTAACCCAAACAAAAATATCACCGGTGCCCTATGAATGTAAATTGTCCTCAGTCTAGGTACGTTACAAAATGCCAATTTACGATCTGAAAAACTTGCAGGAGGCGTGCACGGAAGTCTATAAGTGTTTTCGTTAGAAATGTTGAATTTTCATTACTTAAATAGAGGAAATAAATTTGACGTGATTTATATGTAATGCAGATTAATTCTTAATCTCTCACCCAGTTTATAAAAGAAATTGATACGTTGCTTTGTTTTGTCGCACCATTGCTGGAAAATAAGTCATCTCAAGATGGCCTTCAAAATCAAGGATGGGTTAAATAAATTCAAAAAAAAAGTCTAATGGACGTTAAAACATTTATTTAAATAGTATTATTTAGAGTTTTTAACAAATTTGTAAATGCAAAATATATAAATTTTACCCCGACATTAGCACCTTCCATCTTTATTACTACGCAATTTGTCTTTATTTATTTTTTCAATTTCAAGTATATAAAAGTAACAACTTTTGCACAATACTTACTGTACTATATAATTCCTGAAAATTTCATTCAATTCTCTTGATGCTGCGGAAAGATGTGTTTTTATTGAACTATCAAATTAGACCTCATATTTTGGTGTAGGTTATAACATAAATAGTAAGAAAAAAAGGTATGGACTTCCAATGATAAATTGGTTATAACTTCCATAATATTGAAACTAAAGACATGACTTTAGTATCAAAAGGTTTTTTTATCATTATCTATTAGATAAAATAGGTTTAAAAGGAAGAAATTGAATTTTGAATTTTTTGTAACATACCTACTTGGTTGCATTTCTCTTTAACATGTTTTCTAGAATAATTAACAAAATACCGATACTAATTTTATACTGCAATCGGAATATAAGTATTGCTACCGTCACAAGTAGATATACAGCCCATCAGCACAAAAACAAGTTAGAATGATTTCTCTCAAAATTGGGTGCGGATTACATTTAAATTATTCTATGAATTATCATGAATTTACTTTTCCTAATTATTATTATCATTATAGACTCTTTTGAAGTACTACAAATTGTACGCCAACTCGCCAAAATTGATTGTAACACCAAAAAAATGCGAAATTGACATATTTTATTTCAAATATCTAATAATAATATAAAATTAAATATTCGATATTTTTTGTAAATTATCAAATATATAAATAAGTTCAATTTCCTCTATGTAGTAAATTAAAATTAAAATCACATCGTGAAATTTTATACAGTCAATGAATTTGAACAAACAGCCACGTCGCTTGGAAAATACTCCATAATATTGTATATTGCAGTCTAGAAACGTGCTCTATGTCTGTTTAGAAAGACACACCCTTTTAAAATAATGTATTTTTATAAAAATAATGTAATTGAATGCAAAAAATAAAATAAAGTTATTTGCTTCAAAGTCCTTGATTGCAAATAATAACACAACTAAAAAACGAGGGAAGCTTGAAATATATACATGAATATAAAATAACATAATCAGAAGAGTTAGCGAAAAAAAGTCTTAAATGATCATTCTCTCCCCTTCCTTTTGCACTTTTTGTCAATGAATGAAATGAGTAGAAGGACCTTTTTCCCCAGTCTAAATTAGGGTACCTCTTATTGTGTATATAAAAAATCAATTTTTATATTTTGATACCCTCACCCTCTCAGTCTGTTCTAATAGTGAAAATATATTCCAGTGACAAAAATTGTAACATTTTGACGAAATTATAAGGTTGGTGCCCTTGGCTCTTAAATTTCCTACTAAAATTGTAAATTTATCACCATTTGCCATGCTTTTATTTCTTAATACAAATGAAACCTAAAATAAATGTAAATTTTATCACTACTGAGAAAAGAAAAGTACATCAAACAGTAGTTTGTTTTTTGTGTAAAATAATTTCTTATACAATAAATATTAAAAATCTAAAAAAAAAAAAGATTAAAATATATCTTTGTAGATGGAAGTTTGTGTTTTAATCATCAAATATGGCACTTTGAGGACACTTCTAGCTATACAAGAGGACAAAATACTGTATTTGATACTTTTTTGACAGAATTTGAGCAAAAAAGGACTTAAAATGACACACTTTTTTCAAAATATCCAATATGCATGTTTTAATTTGTGTTTTAATCATAAAATGTAGCATTTTGAGGACAGTTAAATTTGTTTGGGGGAAAAAATACCGCATTTGAAATTTTTTGGTAGAATTAGAGTGAAAAAGTACTTTAAATTAATTGATACTTTTAACAGGTTTGAAAACTATTAAACCAAAAACGTATTGGTATTGACGTAAATTTATTTTATAAAAAAATTGAAGATATTGAACTTTGATCGTCATAATTTTTATTATAAGGCAAAAAAATTAAGGAGTGAGGGCCACCATTAATCCTTTATTAAAGTCGAAAATATTTTGAAGAACGAAGTTTCATTATGAAAAGTACAAAATGTGGTAAAAGGGTGAGGAGACAATTAAGGGAAAATATCATCTTTAAGAGTCACCCTAATGCTACATCAATTATAAATTTAAAATTGGGATTTGATAACTAAATAAAAACTTGTTCCATTTCGGTTCATGCATGTATTTTAAACATCAATCATAATGATGTCCCTAAAAAAAACATAAAAAAAGGATTTTTGATTAGCAGTTGATTATTCTGCTTCTTTTCTCCCTAACGGGATTCTAAACGTCGATTGATTGAATTCGAAAGAACTCTTTTGAATAAGCTGTGAATAATTCTCAACAATTATAACTCGATAGATAAGAATGGCTTAATTAACAAATTTATTTCGGATCTTTTTCTGTTTTATAGGAATATTGCCATGTTTAATAAATGAAAACGTGATGGAGAAAGAAATATACATCGTAGCAATGGTGTTCTCAAAACATCTATAGCTCCTATTTTTATTTTCTGATGTTAATTTGCATATTTTCTATGCCCTTTCTAGTATTCTAAACAACGTTGATTAGTTGTATTCGTTGTTAATCTATGAACAATTTTCTACTACTTATTAAATTCAATAAATGTTACTTACATATTAACAGCTGTGAAGGATTACTTAATTATCAACTGATTTGGAGCTGTTTGTATTTCTCTTTTTGGTAAAAACTTTAGGAGATACAATCAAGTTTGTTATGGGATAGAGACGGCCAGTCCTTTGAAGATGGCAGTGGGACATTGAGAGTTAGGAATAGTCTTGAAATTCAAGCTTAGGTTGAATTAATGTTGCCACTTAGTCAACACGGAGTTAGAGAAGAGATGTTCTTGATTTGAAGAACAAGTTTGAAATCAACCCTTTTTTCATATCATCTGAGTTAAAAAAAATATATCTCTTGTCTTAGCGTGCAATCTCTCGTAAGACTTCTTTAATTTTTGTTTTCGTATTAATTACTCATTTGATTATTAATTAACTAGTAGTAGTACCCTGAATTGTCCTGAGTAATGAGGCGTCGCCTATAAAAAAATTTGGAAAAAATAATGTAGATGATAACTCCTCAAGAAATCATCAGTGTTAAATTTTGTTTTTTATGAGAACATTAAAACTTAACTACCTAATGCAAATATCGATTTATATTTGGTGAATAATTTAATCTCTAGAGTACTCACTAACAAAACAAAGAGAAACATTTAATTTTCTATACATACTCAATGATTCATACAAACGCCAGCAATATTTCATTAATGAACTACATTCTCATTTATCAGTTCAAAATACATACATATTGATATATACATCAAGGAGCACTATATACAGTAATATCAAACATAGCAACAAATAAAACTTGCTTCATTAATATCGATATCAAATAAAGAATGATCAAACAATTGGATAGAACAATGTCATTGGCCAGCTAACAGTTAATTTAAACCCTTTTTGGAGGAAATTTAAAATACTTAAATGAGGTAAAATGAAGTAATTCTTTGCAAAATCCATGTTTCCCTCTGGATTTGAATTCCTCCTATGATCAATAAAGTTAAAATCCTACGACCTATAAGAACATCCATTCAAGGAAAATTGCTACTTCTGTATATGTTATCGAATGAGATCCTGAACTATAAAATTCATTCAATTCCCTTGATTAGCCGACTATTGAGTCTACTGATGTATTTTTTTGTTAAATGGCTTTAAGTGCATAGTTATCAAAGTGTCTCTTTTGCTCACTTGCGTATGTGTGTAAATACGTACACCACTTGCCTTTATCAATTGATACATGATCATTGATCAATTATGTGCATTACATGAAGAAATGATATTTTATAGTTTTGGATCACAGTCAAAATACTCGAGCTTGATGGAGTTCGAGTTTTTGAGAATTATCATGAAATGTCATTCTTGCCCCTTTTTAATAAGTTATATTTCTATATTATTACATTATATAACCATATTTCACAGATAATACCTCTCCCTGCAGTTCCGACTCCAGAAAAAAAAAATTACGGGCCCCTTATGAAAAGAAGTTACTGAGCAAATTCCATTTTTGCCCAATTTTTCTGATAACCACATAATTTGATAGTATTTTGATGAAATAAAAATTAAAAAAATACTGTGGCTCGTAGTGGTAGTCAGAAACGCGAATTTTTTATTGTATTACCATTAGGTATATCTAAAATATTGTCGTTACTATTTAACTTGCAAAGAAATGAGAGTTCATACGCCTCCCCCCCCTATGCCCCACCGGTGGCTCTAGCAAAAATTAATTCTTGATTCATGGAAAATATAAAATTTATCATTCACTGTATTAATAATTATATATACTTCGAAAAATACAAAAAGAAATTACAGTAAAATCTGATTAAATAAGTTTTTATGAGAAAAAGTAATTTTTGAGGAATGTGGTTGGAGTTTTAGCCAGAAATTTGAAACTATTTATTCTAGAGTGCTTAGAATATGATTTTGTATCCCAAAAATAGGACTTTGCATTTGATTTTTACACCCCAAAAGTGCATGTAAATTCTCCATGACGAATTTTTGTTTTTTTAGTCGAAAAAAATATTGGAAATACCAATGCCAATTTTGGTACCGAAACTGGTAAGAAAATATTGCTATTGTTGCAATACTACTCGAATGTTTCAATTAATTTGATTAAATTTCCGAAAATTTAGTAAAATTGCAATACTCAAATCCAACACTAAATTAAAGTCTTGTTTTTATTCACATTCGAGTAATACTGCAACTGGTATTATCCTTTTTTTTAGAAAAATCAATTAAGACTCAATCGAAAAAAGTCGGTCTTGGACTGAATCTCAACACTATTTTTTAACCTTCATACTGCTTCCATTCCATGTTCTTAAAACGTGTCTTTAATGTTATAGTCGTCGAAGCTAAGAATTAGCTTCAAAACTCTCTTCTCCTTAGAATTTATGTAAATTAGACTGTTCCGCTTTTGGCTGAATATTTCTACGGGTTACCTCACACAAAAATATTATTCCCCTCTTAATAATTTAAGAGGCCTTAGATTTTCATAAATATTTACAATTTCCCTGTTTTAGCCAAATTTAACCATGGTTGAAGGGACAGTTATTAAACACAAAGAAGGAACATTAGCTTTCATTGCAGATGGAAATTACAAACCATGTGGCACATGTTATACCCTTTGAATTATTAAACACAATATGCTCAATACTTTTTTTGTCATAAATCAAATACTAAAAATCTAATAAGTACAATTTTTGACTCAACACATCATATTTGGCACAGTACAAAAGTAATAAAAATGGCCAATTTTAACCCGAAAAATACCATCATTTAAATGGATTGTACCACACCAAAAATTACATAAGAGGCTTCAAACTTTTACATAGGCAGTTTTTTATTTTCCCTAGCAGAAAATATATTTGAGTAGGAGGAAGAAACATATTTAGCCAAAAATGGAACAGTCTAATATATATAACCACAGGAATGCAAAAAAATAATAATCTATTTCCCCTCAGTTGGAGTTTTTCAAAGGTGACACATTCTTTCAAGTTGTTTTTGGAGTCAGTTTATTTATTTATATATTTCTTAAGCTTAAGATACCTGAAGACACATTATATGTACATATCTATCTATATAATTGATGACCCTCTAAGACTTACATAGTGATCAACAACATCTGTGACGATGACGTGAAGAATCAATAACATAATTTCCTTCTGTTATAGTAGCTTTCTCCAAATTGCTTTGATTTCCTTCCTTCCAAATATACATTTTCCAAGGAATCTTTAATTACTACTGTTTGTATCTCTCACTCTCTTTCTTGTTCCCCTTATGTGACCATAATTTCATACATAAATTCATTTTTATATAATCAATTAGTAAAATGAAAATCATTGATTTGTTTGTGAGGAAGAGAGGGAAAAAATACATTATAATTAATTGAAATTCCGTGAGAATTTTACATTCAAGGTTTTTTTTGTAACCATCATGAATATCATTTCATATTTTATTTTTCAAACTTCCAATCTAATTAATGAGGGATTTTAGTAACTAACATAGATATTGTCAATTCAAAAAAAAAAATATATACATATATGTATAACGGGGATCTATTGACAATCAATTTTCATTCATATCTTTAAAGAGGGGAGGGGGGATATTTGTCTACCTTTGATATGAAATAAAAAATTATAAATACTATTTGTTAACACCAGATTTCATTAATGGAACATACAACAGTTCTAACATTTTTGTTTTTGGGTGCATTACTCCGAGCTGTTTTGACTGAGACTCGCCACATTTTAACCGAAAATATGTTTCCAATTCTTTGAACCTATTGAAAGACTATAATTAGTGATAAAAATTGTCTGCATAATCGGCGTGTTAAAAATAAAGAAACCTAAAATCAACATGGTAACCCTGACAGTTTGAAGAAATTTTTCTAGGAGATCAGCTACAATCAGCTGTCAAAAGGAAGAAGGAGGAGAAGGAAATGAATGAGGACAGGGCAAGAATTACTTCGATATTGATTTCAAATTCTAATCTGACTCCAATAAGGACTACCAATTATAATTCTGCAACAAATCCTCAATGTACTCTCCGTCTTTTATGTGCACACACGAATTTTAAATCAGGCTTTGAGAATAATTGAATTTATTTAGGAAGTTATGTTAACTACTCAGTAATTAAACAAGAATGACAACTGCTAAAGAAAATTCATTCGTCAGATTACAAATAAAATATAAAAAAACGGAACAGCTAAAAAAATACGCACAATTTACATCATTATATCAGTAAATCGTGTTTTTTTTAATTTTATGTATATGAATGCGACTTGACAAGTGTTGTAACCTTCTCAGTGGCCAGCAATTTAGTTTGAGTTAGAAATATTGTTGAATTGGCAATCAGCAATAATGAAAATAGTATTATAATAGAAGGGGGGACTGCCTTTTTAAAGTTGCTACCTGGATATATTTTATATTTCTTACCAAAGGTTTCATCATTATTATTATAATCTGAAGAGAGAATAATAAGTGTAAAGTAATCACTAGTTCATGAAAGACAAAGAGTAACTCTGAGAGTTTGTTCTGAAGTTACAAGTGTTATCCTTGTTGGAATGGAAGTAGATTTGAGGATTGACATCGTTGTAATTTCTGCATATATCATTGCTTTGTATACATTTCCTTCATTTCATGGCTGCTCGCAGTTAATTTAATGAAACATCATAACAGCAATGCTGCTCTTTTCCCAAACATGCTTCAAATTATGAGGGTGACCTTGTTAATTGACGGTTTCTTTTTTTAATATACCGCAATTATTTTCATCTATACTGATCAACATTATAGTTCCTATAAATTTACTTTCAAATAACCTCTGCATGACCCTGCCCTTCCTAAAAAATAATCCTGAATATGAAGGGAAATTGTATAAAATAAGGAAAAAAAGTTATGGGACCTTGTTGCAATTGTCACTTTTGTACTGAACGTTATAATATCGCAAATTTATCATCACTGAGTGAGTTTTGAGTTTAGATACAATGAATACCAAATAACTCAATCCTCCAAATGATATAAGCTGAAGCAAAAACAATGCAAAAACTTTAGTAAAAAAACCAAAAAGAACAACTATTTTTAAACACCTCAAAAATAGTATTTATTTAATATGAAGAAAAGTAGAACAATGTATTATTATTTACAATAATCTACATCATAGTATACTTTGTTTATGTAAATTTTATGGCTATATAGAGCTTTTGTAATGTTTGAGAAAAGGGCAGTGGTGTTGCAACTCTCCTCGCTGTATGAGTATAATTATGGATTAGTGGTAATACATTACCAATATACGTGTACCAGTACCGGTATCAAAATTAATCAATTAAAATTTACATTCTTACACTGTTTTATAAAGAATATTTTCTAGCTAAAATGTTAGGAGTATTACGTCATTGATGAGACAGACAATTATATATATGACGTAATGGGATTGGAAGAGTTAGTTTTAATAACAATTTTGTATAATTATGTTTTAAATGTGTCGATACACATATACAGCAAATTTACATGATATAGCGAGTATTTTATTTATATAAACGAATGAAATTAAGGTGTAGTTCTTATTTAATCGAAGTTTTTTTATGCTTTAAAATAATTGTGCTTAACTTATTTGAATGCAATCTATACTCCCTACATATATTTATTCAGTAAGTTTATGAGGAATGCACTTTAAATACCTTGAAGCAATTTAAAGAGTGTTTGATTTTAGTTTTTTTAATAAGTATTATAAACATTATTTATTCTCTTTCTGTTAAAGACGTTGCAATATTTAGTGCATACTATGAGTATATTGAATAAATATGGTTGAGTTAATGGTCTGTGTATCCGTCTAAGGGGATACATATGAAGTTATGCTAAATTTTGATTTAATTTTGCCTGAAAAATATCTATAACCGGTAAAATACTTTTTAAACAATGAATTCAACACAAAAGATTACAATTATCCAATAAAGCAACCCTCATAGGTAATCACAGCATCCATCTAGAACCAGCCATTTTTATGCCGTTCTTATTTAATTTGGATGAAGTTTTCTTTGATAATGAGCTTGCGTTGTTGCTTAGAGGTGAGTTTGAGTCCTGAAATATACCTTTCAAACGTCCAAAGAAAGCATAATCAAAGAATGACAGATCTGTTCTGTTTTGGGCCTTTTTTGTTCTTTTATGAGCTTGTTATGCAAGAATTTGGACCTTTTAAGTTTTCTTTTACAATCAATGTCCTTTACATCATGTCTTGGATTAATTTTATACGCATTTATTCCATGACCCTCTATGATGAGATGGTTCATGATGATCCTGTTCAAATTAAACTCACTGGCTAAGCCTTTGTCCGTCGCCTTTACAGCTTTCACGTTAATTTGTAGTATCTTTGACTGTATCCACTATCTCCTATAACCTTAAGGGCTTTAGTTTAACTTTTTTGGATGTCTCGGCATCACAAGGCATTATCACGTTGATTGCAGTGTATTCCTTGCGGGTGAACATGTTAAGCGATGTCTAACCTCTAACTCAATTTGATCTCTTTGAGCTTTAAAATTAATTTTCATTTTTAATTCTTATTAATTGAACACTATACTATGTACATCTCTATAAAAAAAGTCAAAACATATTTTTAATTCAAATATCGAGAATTATGTATTCCATGTGCCTTGAAAGAGTGTTATTTAAAGCCACATGTGTACCAACTGTTGTACACTTTGGCATTTTGTGTTGGGGATACACACCGTGTTTAACGTGTTAATGAGGCTTAAAATTGGTCTTGTCTAGATTCTTTTTCGTAATTGGTCCTTACAAAACGTCCCAAATTTGAATGCCTCTCATACATGATATCATTATCACTAATATGATAGTAAATTACCTCAGTTTACCAGTTAAATTAGTTTAGTAAAGCTTTAGATATCTTGCATGCAAGATATTAAGCCCAATCCGTAGGGATTGGAATTGAATAAAAAAACTTGTAATAAACTAAATCACGTCTCTAAATATCTATTTTAATAATTAATGAAGGAAATTTTTTTATTTTAGAGTATTTATTTTTGAAAAATTGTAGGTTTTGAAATACTTCAAAAGAAGTATATGTCAAATTTCTTTAACCTATCTTAATAAATTATGAGATTAAGTAAATACTAATTTTATATTCTATCTCATTTTTCAAGGCTATCTCGCAGTTGATGTAATATATATAGGTTGATAGTACTTAAAAAACAGATTTTCGAAATAATTGTTCTACTTCCAACAAAACTATTGGTTATTGCATAAGAGAACACAACATTTCTACCAATGAAATTAAGCTAATGTCATAATTTATTGTTGAGCGCCAAAATCCAAAACTGATCTAATTTTTTTTTTGGATCATTGGGTTTCAGAAAACTGAGATTATAGTAATTCCGGACTTTATCTTTCAGAGTCATTTTTTACCATTAAGTTGAGGTAAGTTTTTTATAATTATAAAAATAGTTCAATTGATTCTGTGTATTGTTTTGAACTCGACATATTTCCATTTTTAGTAAGAAAATGTCTTCAATATACACTTATAGCTTATTCATAATTCCAAGTGATAAGGAATATCACAGCTTATATTATAGAATTTTTTTTCTTGTTTTATAGATAAAACAAGATCTATTTAAAAAATATGCATGTCCAAGGATTTTCTTTCTATTTTTTAGTAAAAGTAAACCCTTTTACATAAATTTTATTCATCGTAATTCAATAAGGGGATTGGGCTGAAACTTTGAACGTTTTAAAAGTTTCGAATTCCTATAATTTTAGAATTTTTATAAACCCGATCATCCAGATAAAAACTGAGATCAATTTTGGACGCTATTCATAACGGCATAAAGTAGCAATTTATCTTTAATTTCAGCTTACATTAAAACACGTATATTAAACAATATTATACAGTATATTACCAACTTACTAGTGTTGTGACTAAGACCATCTAACCCAAGACTAAAAAATTGGAAAGCCAAGATTAAGACCAATCCTAGTTTTTGAGGGATCGAGATCTATAATTTCAAGGTTCGGAAACAAGAAAATACCAAGACTTTGAGTTGTCGAAACAGGGAAAATACAATCAATTTTTCGTCTGGACTACAGGGAGTGATCCATGACCATAGAATATACTCAAGGCTTACCCTGTATAAGCTGTTCACTATTATGTTTATTTCCTTTTATTTAATTGACGTACGTAAAGGAATAGTTTTAATTATTAATGAATCTTTTACCGTTAATTATTATTTGTATTAATGTTTTATGATTTTATCAATACATTCCTATTTTAGCCTTTTAACCCCTTAGTAAAATATTTAGTTAGTATATGATTGTACCTCCAATGAAGTATTCAATACTAAAAGTTTTTTATCTGCTCGCTTGCTCTCCATAATTGTAGTATTTTAGGAACACTACTGTACCACTCTTTCACTGGTCTTGGCTTATAGACCAATATTTGATCCCTACCGGTTAGGTATATATTATTCATGTTAGTCAGCTATTTTTATATCTCTAACAAGAGTTTTTTTTCTCTCTCTTTACAAAAGTGCAATTATACGATGAAATAATTTATTAGGGAAAAAAGGAATTTTTATAAAATAAGGAACCATATTTTTGTCTCTTTTCCTTAGGGTTAAAGTCCGATTTTTTTTTAACATTCTAAATTACTTTTATGATGATGAAAAAAAAAAAAAATTGTACCCTTAACCGTAGAGAAGTTTGTCTAATTTCAGAAGTACCTGCATACAAAAAAGCAAAATTCTATTTTTTAATATATTAGATTCTCATATACTTATCTTTAAATTGTTTCTTGAAAATTAATTAACCGAACTCAAAACATAATTTTTCAATTAAAATCTAATTGGAAAATTACTTAATCAACAAGTTTCAAGTTATTTTGAAAGAAAAGTTGAGAAATAAAATGAATGATTATTCTAATAAATTAGAGAAGTATGAAATAAACACTTCAATGAACAATAATTGAATTTGTTCAATAGTTACAATACCCTTTCTCATTTACAGTTAATAATATGTGTGAAATACTACACGATTACAAATCTCACATTGTGGCCAAATTTAATTTAAAAAGGGATTTGTGAGCACCTTTGATTATATTTTGATACATGATTATTAATTATAATATATAATAGTATTCATACCAATTAAAAGAACGTTTTTCTCGAATAACTAATTACAAAGGACTCAGACTCAATGTTACCTCATTCTCTGCACGTCCTTGATAATAATTAATCGTAGATTAATTACCAATAAACATTACATAATGGAAAACTTATTTTCCCCTCTCACATCAAAGATATTTTTAATCTCCTTATGAGAGTTGTCGTAAAGCAGGGTAATATTGATTTACTACACATAGTGTGTGTACACTTTACAATTGCCTATTTGAAGTCATCCCCCCTTCCCTATAACACCATTTTTTGTATTATTATGACTCAATGTGACAAGCAAACAAGTCCTTATGTCCTTGACTTTATCTCAAGTAATCATTAATGTATGACTATGACACATTCAATATTAACTCATTGATTTGTGTATACAGTTAGGTGCTGCTATTTTCAGGTTGAGTTTGGAAACTTTTATGACCACACTCGTACATTTTTAACATTAATACTATTTAAATTCTATTGATTAGTTTTGAGTACCTAGATGTGAATTAGATGAATGCATAGAAATTCTTAGAAACTGTGAGTGCCAAATTGGTAAAAGTTGTTCATATCCGGGGAATTTATATTAATGTTACTCATACCTATACAAAGTCGTTTATGACGTAACGTGGTTATTCTAAGAAAAATATGATGTTTTTGGTCGTATCCGTCTTCGATTGTACTACTTTCAGGGTCGATGCAGGGATTTTTCTTAGGAGTTTTTTTCTTTCAGATTTCAAATGAATTTTTTGTAGAAAATAAAATCTAAAAAGGATATTTTTGAGTGGCATTCTTAATACCATTTTTATAACGACCTTTTTTAGATATTAAAAGCCACCTTATAACCTTTTTCAATAAATTGTGTGTCCCTCTTAATGGCATTTGTTTCTCTCATTAAATTGATCTTTTTAATTAAAAAAAAAAAATTAATAGACCATTCCTTTTTTCGACTCAAATATTAAATGACCTTTTGTAGAATAGACATTCAATTTTTTTTATATCATAATGTATAAATAATAAAAAATTTCATAAACAAAAAATCCCTGGGAGTCCCCCTGTGTCGACGGCATTAATTAATTTGGAAGTACTTTTCGTAGTGCCAGATCTTTAACACCTCCACAACTGTTGGATATTAAATAACAGTGGTTTGATAAATGGAAATTATGGAATTTTATAATAAAAATATTTGATTGTCCATTGAAATGGACTCGAAGGAAGCC
Organism: Lepeophtheirus salmonis; assembly: GCF_016086655.4. Lineage (NCBI taxonomy): Eukaryota > Metazoa > Arthropoda > Copepoda > Siphonostomatoida > Caligidae > Lepeophtheirus > Lepeophtheirus salmonis. The sequence goes on from NC_052132.2 coordinate 27,006,762, forward strand.
CCAAAGAAAAATTCAATATAAATATGTATAATACTGAAGACATATACAATATTTTTTTAATCTCTTTAGGTAAAACCCAAGCAAGATAAAATAAATGAATAAATATATAATTAATGCGTTTGTTGATTCGAAAACCAGTTTTCTTGAAACAAGCTACTGAGGAAAAAAAGTAAAACGTACATTGAACATATTGTAAATTCCTTTGACATAGTATCATCACTTTCTCTAACTAACTATTAAAAAAAACGTTTCTTCACTGTTCCTTCCTTCCATTAACAGCAACATCCACTGAAGAGTCCTAATTAAACACATAAAGACTCTAAGCTCCGTAAAAAATAGAATAAAAAAACCAACGGGATTTTCCAACGATTATTCGGTTATATCATGACAAAGAAGATTAAGCTCTAGAATATCAGACAACGTCATGATAAACATAACCCGAATAAAGATCACGAAAGTGTAAGAATAAGACAAAAGGTAGGTAGGTATGTACTAGTGATGTTACGATACCAATATTTGCAAACCGGTTCCAGAACCAAAATAAGTATCGGCATTTCATTTCTTTTTTGACGAATGGAAATAAAACCAAAAAAGTTATTCAAATCAATTTGCATGCACTTATAAAGGCTCTCAATGACTTTAAAAAATTAAACTCCAGAAATAAAACTGATTTGATGATATGACAAAGAGTTGAACGAATATAATTCTTGAGTCTTCTAATTTTTGTATCAGTTTTTTTTTAACATACCATCATCCATTTTGAACATCTAATTACAAATTAAAATGATATGTATTCAAGACATCGAGAAAAAATAAATCATTTTTTTACATAATCTGAAAAACATGAGTTTGGGATTTTTAAAAGATATAATTTATAATTCTTATAGTAAAAACATTAAATTTTTATTTTCAATGAAAATTTAAATTAAATATTCGTTTCCTTATGCAAATTTTGAGAATGGAATTAGTACCCCTCAGCTTTTGATGAGGTATGATTTATTATATAAATAATAGGCATTTTGTAGTTACCATTGTGTGTCTCAGTCCTCATATTGAAAAAAAGAAGAATCAATGGAATCAAAAGAAAAAATAAAGGAACGATTTTTAAACAAAATAATTCATTAAATTCACGAAAATTGTTAAATATACGAATAAATCCTGAGCATGACATAATCAAGATAAATAAAGGAACTGGATATATTAAGGTTTCAGGAGTATACTGAAAAGTATTGGTGATGAAATTTGTATTGAAAAGAATCAGAAGGGAAAAAAGCTGCATACGGTATAAGGGAAAATGATAAAGTGACGTCATCTCTGGTATCATATGAAACACCCCCACTATGTATTCCTCCCTCAACTTAACAGGCTCGTTTTGCTATTACGTTTGTTTGGTCTAGTATGGAGTATTATAGCTCACAAATTTCATAACTTTTTACCTAAAATAAACATTTATTAGGGTGAGTGGGGCCCATATTTTTAAGCCAAAATCAGTGGCACCGTAAATGATTTTTTTTATAAATAGCTTGTTCAAATTTCCACCAGATGAAAAAAAAAAAATTAATTGACGAATTCGTTGTCTCAAATATTTGGTAAAGGTACGGAACTCTCCTTGGAATTTGTGCCGAGGCAGAACACTTTATTGAACTCTGGAACTCAGTGAGACTTTTGTTCTTTCGAGTTTGAGGCCTCTATAGGTGATTGTAAGGCAACCAGAATGTGGGTTGAGGTCAAAAGTGGAAGCAACAATTATGACGACTTCATCTTTACTAGAATTTTGTGTGGGGCATAATCAAACGACAAAACCAACCGAATCCCTGCAACGCCAAAGATGAACTTATCAGTCAGAATAAGAAGGAATTCCAGGATTGGGCAAGGGACCAAGTGGCGAAAGGCTACATGGGCTTTGGGTCTCGTATAATAGACTCTAATCGAGGCTAGATTGAATAAAATAAATCCGCGTTGTAGAGCAAATCTGCGTTTGAGAAAAAAAAATATTTTCGTGGCACATATATCTAAAGCACCCTGTACATATTTGCCCTCTCCCCACTTGTAGAGACATTCTAGTTTCAGTACCCCCGGTATCACTTACTGACAATACCAATATTCACTATGTCGTTTTGTTATAGTGTGATAAAAAAAAAACGAAATAGATCGAAAAAAATAGTTAATATATATGTGAATTTAATTCAATTATATAATATAACAAAGTATATTTAGCAATGTTTGCTTAATATTTGAGGATGTAATCTTTAGAATATTATTCTCAAGTGCTTTAATTACTTATAGTCCTTCTTAAACATTTTAATAAGTTCACAAATTATTTGTCATTGACAAGTTAATGAAGGGTTTAAATTCAAATTCCCAAGATTTGAACATCAAGGGGATTAATGAAAGATTTGAAGGATTGATATTCGACCAATATTCCTCTCCGTATTTTAAAGTTTCCTCAACTCCCAATTGAATTTCTAGGAATCCTAGATCCCCATATCATGTTTTCAAAATAAAAAATCTATGATTGGATTCATTTGTCTTCCGTTTTTTTCTCCATCTTAAAATAAACTTGATCAAAATTATTGAAAAAAGAAGAAAATGTCGGTCCCCAGGCTCACAAGTATTGCATTTATTTCAACGCTTGAGAAAATTCAAAGGGGGGCAACTGCTTCTCTTATTTACATACTTATGTATATGTTCTGAATTTGGAACTTGTATAAGTAGATTGTAAACGTAACAAATTGAGGTATCATAACCCCTTATGCAATTTCAAAATCTATTGAGTTTTTTGTTTTTGAATAAAGATTGATATTATCCTTTCATTTTGAACGATTAAAATTACTGTTTTGTTATAAGTTAGCAGGAATACTTAGAAGGGCTTGGAATTATTAGACCTAGATGAAGGGATAATAGGACAGACAAACTGTACTCTTATATATAGATATGTCTCCCCTTTTCTTTTGTTTTTTTTTAATATGGCACGCTGAGCTTTAGCTACACATGCTCGCCTCATATAAAGTTATCTTTTTAAAACAAGTAGTCACACAAATATAATATATTAAGTGCACACTTAAAAATGAGTCCTCCATAGACCGACAAACGTTCCAGTGATGCTAATTGGGAGTATTATTTTTGCCATTTTAAATACAAAGAAACTAAAGATTAACACGGTAACCCTGACAATTTGAAGAGTGTTTTAGTGGACAAGAGATTAGCTATTATGATATTTAATTAGCTTAGCTACAAGCCTCTATGACGAAGGGGGGCATAGGCAAGATGTTGATCCTCAATTTTACTCTGAGTCTAACAAAGACTTACAATTATAGCTCTGCAACGTTACTCTCTGTTTCTTATGACCACACACGAATGTTCGATCAGGTTTTGCATACATCCATGATTTGTTGTTATAAGTAGTAGAAAACAAAGTTCACTTCTGAGGAGTTAAATAATTATGAAAACATTAGGAAATTTACCAACTCCAAAAAACTGGGTGAGCTAAACAATACACCGGAGTTTCATTGTTATATTAGTATAGAACATGTGGTGAGTCAATACAAAAACCATCTTCAACAAAAATTAAGAACATCTTATATATTTTTGTCGATTACAGACTTTATATTCAAATTTCTGATAGGATTTGCAATACCCGAGAATGCTAACTATTATTTTAAGACTTCATTTGGTATATGAAAGTTAATTTGCCCTGGGTATAACCTACCAATTGATAATTATTTTAAATTGACTGTGAATATTTGATATTTTTAATGCAATTTGCAGTGTCAAGGTTTAATCAGAAATATCTTTTGATAAAAATGAACAATAATTTGTCGAAGAACACAAACGTAATCCTGTCACTATTTGAAAAAAAAAAAATCATTAGTTACTACTTTAATGTGGAGAGGCAAATTATTTACAATGTACATAAAGAATACATATCAATTAGCATTTTTCATCTAAATATTAAAAAATTATACTTTTAATATATCGAAAATACGATGATAACTAGATTAGAAGAATTATGGATGATGTTCTAATCACATGGATTGCAAAGTCAAGAACAAACGGAGGGCAAACCCTTATTCAGCAAGATTTAGATAATATACTTTTCAAATTTGATGCATCCTTGGAAAAAATAGTTCCTAAACCTTATAACTGTCCTTCTTTTTGGACAATTAAGAAAGAAACATCGGAAAATCCTCGATACGTGAATATGTTCACTGAGGGATCAAAAATTGAAGATAAGGTTGGGTATGACTGGGGTATTTTGTGTGGGGACGAATCTATTTTTGACGGCTATGGAAATTTAAACTGGTATAACACAGTGTTTCAGGCGGAGTTGGAATGAATTATTCATGCAATGCGAGCTCTTCTTGGGATGGAAAAGCAATTAAGTTGTTCGGTGGTTTTTCAAACTAATAATATGGCTGCCATAGATTATCTTTTAAAAAAAGAAGATGAACCTTTACTATACAGCAAGAGAGGATATTGGCTTAGATTAGCAGATTGAAAGGTTCTGTAAACATGCCGTGGGTAAAGAACCATAATAATAATGCGGGCATTTGGGATTTTATTTAATTTGTAAGAATGTGATGATTGCATTTTCATATGAAATATAACTCACCTTCTGGGGTATATGCTATGCACACGGGGTTGGTGCATTAAATTGGAGTTTCCATGACCTTGAGGCGGTTATGTCGCAACTTGTATGTACAAAATCTCAGTTTGTACACAATATATATATATATATGTATATATAACGAATGGGCAGAAAATTCTTGGGCTTCACACATAGATGGCGCTTTTTTTAATTCACGCCCTTTTCAGTTAGTAACCAACCGACACAAGACAGTAATTAAAATTTCATTAACATCTACTCTTTATTATGTGAGTTTTTATGATGCTAAGAGTGACGCTACTTTTCTTATTTTCAAACAATGGATCAAAAACAATTTCGTCGTTTAATTTTACAGTGTTCTTGATGGGAAAAAATACCATTCAAGCCAATCAATGGCTTAAATAGTGTTATGAGAACTTATCTCCATAAAGTGAATAAATAAATTATTATTAATAATAAAAAAAACTATTTGAGAACGAAAAGACAACCTGTTTTCTTTGTTAAGCGAGAGACTTTTTAGCCCCGTGTGTTATATATATGTATATAAGAAATTTTTTTATACATGAAAACATGCATAGTTGCAAAAGATGAAATATATCAATGAATATGACCAAAAATAGAACATCTAGGTTATTTTTTATCCTTTTTATATTGGCTAGCGCATCCCTACCTGGTCTTCACTTTCTAAATACATACAATATACAAATATATCTATACATAGGTAAAACATGACTAAATCAGCAAAGACATTTGTAGGAATTAATAAAAATATTATGTAAATGATTCTTGAAAGGAAACAAAAAGTGAAAATATCATCTTACTCTCTGTGTACATAAACTATAGCCGACATAATCACACAAATAAACTTTAATTCACGTTTGACAATAAAGAAATTTCTGTAACCATCATCGTCACTCTATCCTTGAGAACTGCAATCTCATCTGGCTTGAGAAGGAAAGAATATAAATAATTAATGAACATACATACAGTTAGTATGAAATAAAATTTTATTCGCTTTATTTCACCTTCATCTGCCGAAGGATTCAATTTGTAAAATATGAGCGATCGGTATGTTCAAAAAATGAATATGAAGTATATTTGAGAGCAACTTAGCTGTCATGACGTTCCATTAGATTTGCTACAAGCAGCCATTAGAGAAAGGAAATAAATAAAAATCCAGTACCCTATCTAGTAAAACAATAGCCGATACTTACTCCGATGTCAATCCTGAACTATAGCAATAAGCTCCCTAGCAAAAAATCATTGTTACTCTCTGTCATTAATGAGCACACGCACTTCTTACTTGATTGTTTTCTCCACAAGAATAATGTAATGATTAAGCTATAAAATCGAAATAATTTATGGAGCTCCTGATAATTTGCAGAATGTTTGAGAGTAGAAATTAGTTGCGTTCAGCTGTAAGATAAAGGAAGTAAGCACAAGTCCCACTCCGTATCAAACAAAGACATAAGCAGGAATTACTCCGTCTTCTATTCTTAATTCTACTCTGAAACCAAAATGGATTTAACCATATAATTCCCTTATGATTCTTTACGGTTACTCTCTGTCATTAATGAGCACAAACACTGCAAGAATTATAACTAAAAAAAATGAATACTAATATTTTATTTCCCTGGAAATCGAAATACAATTCACTTATTTGTAAATAAAAAAATGAAATCCCAATATTCTTTTTTATAATAAATTAATGAAATTATTAATTGTCAAAAAATATTTATTCACATGTATCCTTTGTATGTAAGGCTACAACGACGATTATTGGAATAAAATTGAATCCTCAATTTAAAAATTATCAAAAGTTAAATTATAGGACTGTCCCTTTTAAACTATAATATGCAAACTTTTGTGTTACGCGGAGGCTTGACATAGGGAAGGGATCAGTTTTCTATAAAAAAATAATACAAAAATGTTATTTCTTTTTTTAATTGATAAAAGGCCAACAATTACGTTCTTAAAAAAGAATATATATTTATATAAAAATGTCATATGAAATTATACATAGCATTCTGTCAAAAATTATCTATGTAATGTAGAAAGTTTCAAAACCTCTAGTCTAAGACATAACTTCCCAAAATCTAGACTATGAAGAAAATTATACTCTTGGCATAATAACCCTTTCTTAGCTTTCATTTGATCATAATAATTATGTAAGATTCTCAAGTTTAATACAAAAAGTGTTCTCGCTCCTCGAAAAAGTTCCAAATTTTAAAGTGTCCCATAAAATTTATATCCTTTTCACTAATATTACAGCAGTAAAGTATATCAGTTTACCATTTAAATGAGTAATTTCCCATTATTCTTAATTTAAGCCTAAACTAAGTTTCTTAAAATTATAGAAGATTGATTGTTAAAGATGTCACTGGTAGATATCAATGATGAAGTCATTGATTAAAGATTGTTCGGTTTTAGTGTCCGATTCGGACTTTTTCTTAAAATTTAGGACGTAACGTCAAAAATTTTGGACTGATACATCCTTAGTAACTACTACTTTTGAAAAATATAGTTTTATCATGCTAGAAAAGCCATTTTTAAGTGGGGGTGGCTAAACACCTCGGATAAACTCTCGTGTTTACCCCCTATTTGGTGGATGAATATAAATTAATGCGGTTCTCCCATTGTCAAAAAAGACTGTGTGAGATTAGGGTGTGGTTGGTCTCATGAATCGTGGTTGATTATATTTTTACTCTCAGTGACTTAATGAAAAAAAAAATGGAATGAAAAGTAATCTTCTCTTCTTCATCTTTTTTTTTTCTTTTTTTTTCTCTCTCAAACGATTAGCAAACTTTTTCTTTCTTTGTTATCCTTGTGCTTTTTCTTCCTCTCTTCCTTTTGGTTTTCTCTTCGCATATCATTTTCTTCTTATTATTCTTCCCTGTACTCTGGCTGTCACATGACTTTAGATTGAGGGAAAGCAGAGTTTGTTTATTTATGAGGAGAAAAGGGGAGACGAAAATGAAATAAATACAAAAGTAATAACTTGTAAGTATATTTGTATATATGATGTGTATACGAGTTGAGATTTTGTATATGTCTTTAGTATTTTGTACAAACAGATTACAAACTTACCATTTCTACTTATCCTTACATATATTTGATTACATACATTTTATTTATCGACTATTAATTGATGCTATTACACATTCATGGGGTATTTAATATTAATACACTGGTGGGCATTTGAGTTTCATAATATGCCAGAGAAATATCAGTGGGTAATTTTTAGGGATATATGAGTCATAAAATTTGAAGGATGGCATCATAGATATTTACCAGTGATGTTATCATAAATGTATAGTTATAAATCATTTGAATATTTGAAACTTAGTCATGGAATTCTAAACACATGGAATATTTGTTTTACTCAATTTCCCCCTCATGAAGGAATGGAGTAAAAAAATTAAGTCGACTCCTCTTCCTTGTTTTCAACCAATCACTTCTTTAAATTCCCCTCATGTGGGAATAAAAATTATCTGTTATTATTCCAGGTCTTTAGAATTCCATGGCCTAGTTGAAACTTTAATCAGGCCCAAATGAAGGATTATGGAAAAATATTTTACATGTTTGAAAGATACTTAAATTGTGACTAAACTAATTCAAATGCTCAAGTGAAATACTACTTAACTATGATAGTAGTGAAAAGTATGCCTTGTAGAGGGTGTTTTAAAATTTGGGACGTTTTTCAAAGACTAATAACAGAACAATACGAGACTGAACTAGACATAGTACATGGCAAATTTTAAGTCCAATATTAAGAACTTCTGATATACAATAGTAATTTTCATCAACATAGCCAAAAAACACAGCAATAATATATCAACCATTCAAAGATAATTCGATTTATTCATTATTTTAATCAACAAGCATTGTAAATACATCATTTAAAATTATTCATCCCATCTATTGCTTCTAATTTGTTCATAACAAGCTATAACTTGTACAAAATTGTTACTTGTTTCACGACCAGTGTACATAAATCATCTTTATTTTTCTCTGTTGTTTCTTCTTTCCAAATGAACAATTATCAAACTAATTTGTTGAGAAATATGTAAATAAATTACAAATCTATTTATTTATAATAATTTATACGCAATAAAAAACATTAAAAAAATCTACAACTAACTTCTCTACATAATTTCTTATATATTTTCCCCCTTTCTTTCTCTCCACAGATGATTCTCAATTGCTTCTTCTTCTTCCTTTTTTTATCCTTATTTGACAACCCTAGACATGCCAAGTTACCTAGTTAGAAGGGTTATATATACATCGTAAATCTATCTATAAATACATTTTAATGGTCAAAGCACGGGCAATTAATTATCTAAGACTGAAAGAAATGCCGTTTTAGGGGGAAGTATTGGGGCCATCACCTATAGGCCCCTCGTTTGAACGTACAAATAAGGTAGTCACATATTTTAGATATCGTAATAAAAGGAGAGTGATAAGTATCAAAGTTTTAAGTAATTCCACATTAAAAAATTGAATTAAATATGTCGTCAAAATGTTTTATATAAAAGAAACGATAAAAAAAAACCAAGGGTTATTTGTACATTGTTCATATATATATTAATACAATTAAATGGTCAAAGCATAAGCACTGTATATGGGAGCGAAAGGACTGCTTGTTTTAGAGGGAGCACTTGCCCTAGACCTTGTCAAATGGGATGACAGTCTAAAAATGTGTATTATTTATGTAATGATAGAGGGGATAAAATAATGTATATATCTCCTTAAAAAAATGTCGTTTCATATTCGAATAGGAAAAAATGGTGTGGTTTTTCCAATACAAATTGAAAAAATCACATTGATTTTTTTATGACGCCCATTTAAAAATAGAAAAAAAAATTACTGTCTAAAAAATATAATATAATTAATATGAACACAATTTATAATATAGGTCATATAAGAAGGCTAGGGCTTTCCTTAAAAAAGGTCAGTTTAAACATAAAATAGTACATAGTACATTTTGTTTTCTACAAAAAAAAACATTTCATGCTAGAGTCGCAAAAAATGGATTGTCAGCTGTAATATTTGAAGATGACTCACTCCCCCCCCCGAAAAAATTAAATAGTCGTAAGGGGGTTAAGTATGCTTTAACTCAATGGACTTCCACTTGTCGAAAATAGCTGGAACTGGAGGTAGCCTTACTATTGCCTCTCAAACTATCTCAGTTTAACCCCAACAAACAATATTAAGACGAACTAAATCTTGGTACCTGGTATCACATATAGTAGAAATCAGAGTAATCTAAATAATGACGAGATATGCCGGCTAACCCTAAAAATTATAGTAAAGAATGTTAAATTTACCCTAGTTAACATCATAACAAATTAAACTTGTCACATTAGAGTATTTATTGTCAATCTTGTCAGTAGAGGATACCATGAATACAGCCAACTATTAGATAAGGCAAACTTCAAAATTTTATTATTACCACTCCGCCGAATACTTTTACCTCTTGTATCCTAAGGGTCATTCCAAACCAAATCAATCACTTAAAAACAGCACCATCTTCTATTTTTTTTAAACTCACAAATCCAACATTTCAGCCTTTTTTGTCCTCCGGCTCAGGATTTAGAGGCTTCTAAAGTTTCAGTCTCGATGCTCCCTTAATTTGAGAGAAATTGAAAATGGACATGTTTGAATTTTTTTTTTTTTTTTTTTTGAGGTCAAAATATTGACCTCGTAACCTTATGGGTAAAAACTCATTTTGTTGCCTTATACAATAAAATACAACAATAGGATGAACCAATTATGTATTAATTGATTTGTAAAGTAGATAAATATCTTCAAAACATTCAAAATACAGCTACTTAAAAATAGGTTAGCTTTAAAAACTTAGAAACCCCTAAACTGTAGGACAAAAAAGGCTGAAATTTTGGACTTTTGAGTGTTTCATAGCTCTTTTGTGTACCAAGAAAATTTAATTAGCTATGCCACAGGATCCCATGGTAAGATTGTTTGGAGGAGTGGCCATAATCAGACTTTGGGGTTTGCTTTATTAAACTGGGTTTTTTAGAAATTAATTTATTAAAGAAGTATAATCCTAGGGTTCAGCTTGGGCCTTGTACTCTAACGTAAGAAATAGAGTCCTTGTACATTATACGTATTGTTAATAAAGACGCAGAGATAGATGTCAAACTTTCAATAGATGTGTGAAGAATTGGAAGTAAGTTATTAAAATGTTTCATACTTAAGAACAAATCTCAATTCAGTATCTGCCCAAAAAGTGGGTATGTAACCAACATTATAGTATTATTTCTGTAATTTTAAAATATTTGGTATATATAAATGGAAAAAACAGAGTCTGCTATTTACGAACATGGTACAAAAACGAAAAAAGATGTAAAATAAAGTTGAACAAATATAAAACTTTTAAAAATTATTCCACTTTTTTTTCTTTCATTTCTTCTGCAGCTAAAACTTTGTCTAAGGGATGTTTGACTTTTCTCCAGACTTAAAAAACTATCAAACTTATAAAAAAATATACAATCTTCGTATATGTCAGAATCTGTTCATTCATAAAAATCTAAAATCTTTGTGTACTTATTATGTGTATGGTGAAACGAATCGATTTTGTATAAAAAAAATTTATTCCCTCTGCAGTTTTGGTCAATAATTGCCAATTCATTCAATAATAAGAATGAGGGAGAAAAAGTTTGCAAATATGTACATACACATAATGACTCGATAATTTGGGATTATAACTACATATTATCTATATTGCAAATATGCTGTTATAATACTGATTGCGGCAAGTTAGATTATCATAAAAAAATAAACTATAATTACTACTTAAAATGATTGAACATTTATTGATAACAAATTAAAGTTTTATATATATGTGTGTGTCTTGTCAACACAAAAACAAGCTAAAAGTATTTTTCTAAAAACTGAAACTGGATTACATTTGTATTCTTCATCGAATGCCCCTACCAAGGCGTCGCAAATTGCACTTAAAGCAGCCAAAATGTATTGTCACAATACAAAAATAAGAAATTGACAGATTTTATTTGAAAGGAGGCACATGGGTGACAATAAAATTCTCTTAAATCAAAGTTTTTAAACTACATCAAAATTAGTGGGTATCATCTCATTAATTGGAATATAAAATAAATAGTTTACTCAAATATGAACATAAAATATGCCCTGGCATTTATATGTGAAGTAAAAAAAAGAAAAAAGTTGGATTTTTTTTTTTCTTGAGTTTTGTTCAAAATTGTTTTTGTTGACACACCTCATATGTATTATGATTGGTTTCCTTTATAGATTAATTTTTCAAAATAAACTTCACGTTTTCACATTATGAGTGAATGTCTGTTGTTTTTTTTCTTGTTTTTTTTTTAAAATCTCACATCCTCTATAAAAGGAATCCTTGTTGTCACTGAAAACACCAATGCCTTCACTCAATCCCTCCGGTCTATAAGAGGTTTGGGGAGAATTGAAGGCCCTTGTTCTAGATCCTTCACTAACATTAAAATATTAAATCCATAAGATTTCTTTTTTTTTTAAGATTCCAAATTTATTTTCGTTAAAAAAATAAATTATAAGAATAGAGATAAGTTTCCAGACATTTAGCTTCACCATAGCCAAACCAGTACTGAACAGTTCACTTCAAGTTGTTAATTCCATTATATTGACAGACAAATCCCTCCTGATACCCATGGGGAGATTTTCTCCAGGAGGACATTTCAACCGCAAGTTTTCTTTTTGCCTTCATTTTGGCCAGGTTGTTGATGGAAAAAATATACGGGAAAAAACAAGATATTAATAACAAAACCTGCTTTCACATATGAAACTATTTTACTTTAAATATGTGTTTCTTTAAATATGGAACATTGGAGGTTAAGCTGTTGGTTTTTAATCTATCAGAAAAAGGAGTTTGTTCATGTAATTGTAAAAAAAATTGTCATAATCCTTTATGTATAAATTCATCCTCATAAAAGTGTGGTTAGAAGCATTTCCAAGAACATTGATACTCATCAATTAACTATTTTGTAAATTAATGCTTCTTGCAACATACCGTGGAGTGATTATTACAAGTTAATCAAAGTTAATTATTACTGTTAGTCAAGCACAACTCACTCAATCTACATAGAGAAAAGTCTTTCAAGTTATGACACAAGTCTTGTGGTTATGCAAATGAGGCTTTGATTTTGATGGAGGAAAAATGATAAATGTCATAACAAAACCCTTGGATTTATATGTTCGAGTATACATATATTATTGTTAAAAAATCGAAGGATTTTTTTTTCAATTCCAAGAGCTCTTCAGGATCCATTAAAATTCAAAATGTTCACAAAATATCCATATTTGAAAGGAGTTTCTACAATTTGAAGGAGTTTATTATATAAAATGTAAGGGATACACTTCTTCTGGAGGATGAGGATAAGACTCATATCAAAGAATTTGCATTTGAGGGATTAGTATTCAGAATGTAACATTTGTGGACTCTGACTCGCCATCTTCACTTCCTACGCTACGATTTAACTTATCTTTCTCAGGATTCAATTACCTCAGCAATTAGTTCTATCACCATAGAGTCTTGCAATATTACTTCCATTACCAAAAATGATATTTAAAGTCCTTGCAGCAGCACAAGTAAAATTTATTAATAACTACTTCATATTAAATTCAAAATCTCTCGTCTTTAAAACATGGGGCTTCATGAAATTCAATAGAAATGATATTGAATTCCTTGAAAATGAGGCTTTCTTTGGAATTAGTGACCTATTGCAGAAAATTCTAAGTTTATTTTTTGAAAGAATGGAATAAAATATGCCAATCAAGGTGCTTTAAAGTTACAGGATTTCGATAATCCTGTAACTGTTTCGATAATAATACTGATGTCCAAGAGATGGAAAATGTTTGATAATATTGAATAAAATTTGATAATGTGTCTACACAAATTGATTATTGAATATTGTCGGATTTGAGTCAGATCTTTATGAATAGTAGTTATTGTATCATGTTGCAGTTTCTCTTACCCCTCTCCTAAAATATATATCTACTTAAAAGAAGTGTGTGCCTCCATCTCCGAAGAGAAGGATCCGTGCAATAATCCTTGGGTTCATATATGGGAAAAATTTGGTCCAAATCGTAATCAAGGCATTATTTTAATCCTTTTAGTTTCTGTGTCTTTTCTTATTCTCATTATCAGCATCTGCGCCTTCTTTCGTTAGATTGTTTTCCTTATTTTGGAGAAAAAATATTCTTCCATTGAAGAAGAGTCCAATTTTACTTACATTAAACCCTTCAATGTGAGTGAACCCCATTATTTTGTTGTGAAGTATTTTGACGCTCCAAGGGAGCCCCTTTTTGGATCGGATCCAATAATCATAAAGATGACGTCAAAAGTAGTCATAGAAAAAGTATCGTTATAGGACCGACTCTAACTTTTTATAACGAGATGATGGGATTCATCAAAGAAAGATTGGATGATCCACAAAACTATGCAACTGTGTCAGATAGTGCATATGGAGATGAATATTCGGATCCATTTTAAGGGAAAAATAATTGATTGGTCGATGTATTATTTTATTTTACATAAAATTATGTGAATATGATGGAGTCCTACGTTAATACTCTTAATAATTTCTGTGTTGATTTTTGTTATATTTACTTTATTCTATTACTCAGCTCGTTATGTTTTGTTCAGTATTCAGTTAAAACAATTTATGATATCTTATGTTTTTTAAACGGTGGGGATTTATATTCGATCACTTAAATAGTTACATACACATTATAAAATACATATATTTTATAATTTTTATACTTTTTCATATATATAAGTACACGGATATTCTTTGATTTTTCCCTCATTTCATTATTACTAATATTAATTATCGATCAATAATGAACTAGTCCTTTAATTATATCTGAACTGATTCTATAAAGTATGATAAATCGTTTAGAGATGATGTATACATATGTACATATTATGAAATTATATTTTTTTTGTAAGCAGAAAAAAAAGGAATCTTTTTTCAGTAATTTCAGTGCATCATCAGTTTATGAGTCACTCTACGGATAAATAGGATTTAAATCCCCCTTGTTTCACTCACAAAGAACAAATTTCAAATAAATATTTGGATTCTTACCTAGTTTTTAAGAGAATAGATGCCAAATACACGATTCAGAGGTTGAACTGAGAGATATATAAATATACATTTAAAGACAGCTTCATTCTAAATTTGTGAACGATTTTCAACTATTTTTTTAAATGATTTCAAATGATACTTTTTGAAATAAAAAGTCTCAAAATGTATATTTGTTTTAATTTGAAGGATTTATAAGGTCTTACAAGAGCTGTAGTACTCAAGTCCAGACTTCAGTCATTTTTATACAGTCTCGAATTTGATTTGGATCCCTTATAATGACTCGGACTTGAATTGACTTCAAACCATATGAACTCACACATAGTTTGAACTATAAGTTCAATCTCTCAATTAGACTTTGTATAATTTGTGATAAATTTTCGTTCACCTGGATTCCAGTTTATTTCATATACAGGGCTCGAAAATGAAATATCTTTTGTATTACAATAAACAACATAAAACCCGTAATTTTTAACATATTTTTATTTCAAATAGAAACAAAGTCATTGTAAGTCATGTGTGTTGAACTTTACTTGATGTAATTTCCTCAGCCTCGATACGGCCTTTGGAGCAGGCCTTGATGACTAGGCCCCTGGGCATGTATGCGAAGTGTTCCTTAATGGTACGCACAAGACTTGCCTTAGTTGTGTGGGAGTGTTCATTAGTGTGTTCGTCAAGTTAGCCCCAGACAAAATAATCTATCGGGGTTCTTCGAATTTTCCAATTTCTTCTTGGTTTCCTGGATATAACGGATTATCAGCCCAGTTGTGTTACAGATGTCATAGTTACTCATTTGTCCTTGATTATTAATAAGACACATGAATACGGTGCATCTCCGTTCCCCCTCTCTAAACTGAATCTCCGGTAGCTCCGAATATAATTTTTCCATCGTTACAAAATTAGACTGAATGAATGTGTTTTGCCTGAATATTACGCTGAATTTTTTAATAAATAATTTGACGACGACGTTCCAGTGCGACTTAGAGAGTGCGCGGATTTCATCTTCGATCCCTGTATATACATATTATGTACAAGGTTGAAATCAATAACTCAAAGAGAATGGCCCTATTTTGACTTATTTCCCGGGGTGATTTGCAACTAATTTTATAACAAAAATTATATTTTTTTATTAAAAACTTAATATTATATAAACTCCGTGGAATAATAATTGAGTCTAAACTCGAAATTAGGTGTATTTGGACTTGACTTGGATTGAGCCCAAAAAGATCAATTACTTTGACATATATAAATTTGCATGTGGGAGAATGTTCACTCAAGATTTAAAGGCATTTATATCATCCAAAAAATATATGAATATTGGTCGTCTAAAAACAGTAAATATATGTAGAATATAATTTCATTAGATTGAAAGATCAATTAGGCCCACATTTTTAAAAGAATTCGTATAGATTTCTTATTGTATTCATCAAAATAAGTCTTTACATCGGCACTTTTAAAGGTGTTACTTCATAAAAATGTGTGTACATCAAAACTTTCCTGTATTTGTTTGTTTTTGTTTTTACAGCCTTACATATCAATGTATTTTCATTCAGAAAAGGATTACATTGAAGATTTAACTACAATACATATAAGCAATTTCCTTTTTGTTTATATTGACACTATACAATATAAAGTATACTCTCCGGTTTTTTGGTTAATATTATTCTCCCTTTGCAGAAAGATCTTTTCTGGAGGGTAAAAGATCAAAACTGCGTTTGGTAAAGTGCGAGGTCTCTCAACGCATTTTTCTCATGGTAGAGATGGCCTAAGTTGTACTTAATAGTTTGCAGATTTACTGTTTTATCAAAATGTTACTCTAGTTAAAGCGTGATAGTTGTTGTACAAAACGGACGAACTTTATCTTGTGCCAAAAATAATTCAAGGGACAGTTTAGACTCTTAAATTATTTAGAACTAGCGGTAGTACCCGGATTTGGCAAGAGTTTTTAGGCGTCTGCAAACAAACAAACTATGCTTGATAACTCACCAACAAATCCTCAGTCTTACTCTTCACTTTTCATGATCACACTCACTTGTAGATACTCAATACTTAAATTTTCTCTCCTCAAAAATAATAATAGGTTGAGAGAAAAAGATTAATATGATTTGATGCGTGAGGGCGTACTTTAGGTTGTTTCTTAACCTCATCTAAATGTTCTTTTTTTTTATATGAAGTACATTTTTACATACAATACCGTTTTTATACCATTATTAGAGATGGGATTTGTGTTAGAGCTAGAGGAAAAGGCAGGAGTGACACATATAGTATTACTGTATTAAGACCTTTAGTAATATCAAATGTCTGTTATATAAATTTTGGGGGGATAAAATGAATTACTGCTATTAAGAAGAGAACCTTTTACTCTTAAAATACCATTAGTAGAGGGAAAATATTCTCATTATATATAAAATCCTATTTATTTATTTCATATACATTTTTAAAACAATTTCAATCAAAGATAGGCGAAAATTCTTCTTTTAGAGGGAGATGTTCACAGCCCCATGACTTATTAAGTAATGAACAAAAAAAGAAAGAGAACACGGATGAATTGATTTTTTCTTCTAATTGCTAAAATTAGTTTTTTTCTTTACAGGAATCCCTTCTTCAACAGTTGTACAGAAATACTTTCTTTTTCTTATAATATGACACATTTTTGATTGAATCGTTATTTGTTAGATAAAGGATCTACGCTCATAAATGACTTACTTTCATCATAGATACATCATACGGACTTAGATTTAATAATATAGATAAGCTGCACAATACTTTACGCTGATAATTCGAGTACTAAAAAATATGAAAAGTAAATTGTTTACGCATATTTGGAACAGTGGAACAAGAGGCCGAAAAATAGTCAATTTTAACAAGGAAATACAATTTTTTTCCAAACTTAATTGGCCCGTACCACGTTTAAACTTTGTCAAATTTAGTTTTTTGATAAAGTTTCCCAGCAGAAAAGGGCTTTGTGCAGAGAGAGAAAAAAATCAACCCATAAACGGTACAATATACTCAAGTGAGTAAAAATGTTATATATAAACAAGAATTATCAAAGAACAACAGCAAACATTATGTTCATCTTTCTTTTCTTTTTTTTCACTTTAAGGTAAAGAAGAAAAAAAGAGCTATAAACCTGGACTTTCTTTAAGAATACATATCTATGTATGTACATTATAATTCTTACTCAGCTAAAAGTTTTTCTTTATTCATCCTTTATTTGATACTTAAGCGTCCGTAACATCCTTAGTTTTTTTTTTGTTTTTTTTTGCTTTAAAAGAAATAAACTTTGTTTTTGTAAGTCAAAATAGTGCTAAACAACGGGGAAATCCTTTTTTTTTCTCACTCTTTTTTAAAGGATGTGAAAGGTAGACTCAAATTATTCTGTTTTTTCATACTTGACTTTTTATCCAATATAAAGTTATATGTAAAAATAAATTCATCTATTAGTTAAGGTTAATTCTTCAACTTCACATGTTTTTTATTTAAATTGTATAGCTCACGATGTGTATTTTATAGTTTTTTTATCTATTCTTACCCCTGGAACATATGCGATGACACAGCCATCCCTAGACCACAGAAACTCCAATTTAATATAGCAAACCGTGTGTATAGCATATAGCCCAGAAATTGAGGTATATTTATTTGATAGTATATCCCTCAATATTCCCTCTTCTAAAACAAGAGGGGAAATGCCATATAATCAGTTGGTAGTTTGCCAATTCACCCCAACTGTAGGATTATTCTTTAAGGCGTTTCTTACATTAAATGCATTTCAGAATCACTCCTCCAAACAGAGAGAAAGGTAAAAGGCTCAAAGTCGGTTGATAGTAAGTCCGTTAATCTCAAACGGGAAATTATTACTTTTCAATAGTAAATATTTGTTGACAAATATACTTTAGCTCAAACTACTAATGAGGGATAGAAAAAAGGAAAAATTTAGATGTATAAGAGTCCATTAGGGTCTAGTTAAATTTGATAGTAACTCCTGCAGGTGGAGACTACCTTGGATGTCAAATCTATACCTATGGAGTATCAGAGTAGGAATGAATCATTTCTTTTGAGTATTTAAGTAGTGACGTTAAAAAAATAGAAATTTCTTATGCTCTCGACATTAATATTCAATTCCTGAAGAGTGAACTTACTTTCCTACTCCATTTAATTTTGAAACCCTGAAATTGAACATTTGTTTGTACTCATAAAAGACGGAAAATAACCTTGAGAATTTTTTGTAGAGTTATAAGTGTAAGAAGTACTTCTTGAATTCAGAGTTGTATTGAGGATCGAAGTTTCACTGTGGAGGCTGCTTGTAGCTGATCTAATTAAACGTACTGACAGCTAACATGATTTTTTTCAGATTGTTAGAATTACCATTATTATCTGGGTTTTTTTTGTTTTTTTCTGCCTAAAATATCCCCGATTAGCATCACTACTGATGTATTTACCTACAACAAATATTATGAAAATATTTATATTTAGTTAGTGCATGTATCAAGTTATATTTGTTTTTTTACACTATGTAGGTTTATAATATACATTTATAACTTCGATGTTTATGTGAGGAGGTGAAAAATAACTCACAGAGGGGAATCCCCTTCAACAAAGAAAGAGAAAAAAAGTAATTTTTATTCTCTGACGAAATAACATCAAAGAATTCACTTTAATATCATAATATAAGTTTTCAATGCTTTATTTATACAAGGTTTTATTTCATCCTTTCATTCGTCAACAACACATGGAGAGCCTTCCCTCCCTCTAAAAAGGAAATTGAATTAAATCTTTCCCTCCTAACAAGAAGAAGTAGCAATCAAAATACAGAACATACAATCATCATATGTTACAAAATTCCAAAATTGAGTAACACTCTAGTAAATATGTATTGCATATTTAACCCTATAACACCATACGTATCATATTTAATATATATTATTACATTTGGAATCTTCGATTGGAGCAGTTTGATAACTATTTTATTCAAAAACGTCATAGATGAATTTGCAAATATATGTATACCTAAGCTATTGACAATAAAAAGGAAAAAAATCCAAACTTCTTACACATGACCAGATTTGTACAAAATATTATATTAGAGGAGTGCGAGTCTTTTGGCAGCTACAACCAGAAAGGAGTATTGTCTTTTCCACTGCTGTTATCATTATTCTTTTATTTTTGAAGAGAAACACTCACTTATAAAGTAATTCATCATGAGTGCGTGTTCTCATGAATTACGGCGATTAACACTGAGGATTTGTTGCGTAGTTGTAGTCGTAAGTGTAAGTCCCTGTTGGATCCAGAACATAATCGAGAAAATACAGACTACCTAATATAATGCAACATTCATTTAAAAAAAAACTGTAGATAGTTAATAGTAAATAATATTTATAGGAAAAGAGGTCAAGAAAAATATTTTATTTAAAAAAAAAAAACCTCTGTTTTTCTAGTCGTTCATTTTTTTTTTTTAAACAGCGAAAGAAAAGTGCCCTGCTCACGCTAAAACTGATCATGTATGGGCAATGCTAAGACTTTTAGGAAAGAGGAGAATAAAGAGGTTGAAATAATGGTTTAAGGGAAAAGTGCGTACCTCAATTATTAAAGTTGAAAAAATATGATCTGCTTGAATGATTAAAAAAAATTAAAATTAATGTAGTCACCCTGACAATTTGAAGAATGTTTGGGGGAAGAGCAAAAATCTATATCATGAGGTTTCATTAAATTAGCTGCTAGTAGCTATTAGATGAAGGAAATAAATACAAGCCCTCCTTCCGTTTCTATCAATTATAAAGGCAGGAATTACTCGGATGTTGATCTTCAAATATATTCCGAGTCCAACAGGACCTTGTACTTATAGCCATGCAACAAATCCTCAATGTTACTTTACGTCTTTCACGCAAAAGTGATTATATGGGGTATCTTTATGAAAAAAAATAATGATCACAACTTTGGAGAATGAAAAACAGCTATTCAGGGAAGAAACTACAAAAAACTGTTCCCTTTTCCATTATTATGCTATTTTCATCTATGTCAATTTTAAGCAATTGTTATTAACTCATTCATACACCATCGATAAAAAAACTAGGGATGGGAACGTAAAAAGAATAACATTATTCTGTTTATCCACAACAATGACGACGGTCAAAATATGAGCATAGTAGACTTAGACTATAAGTATTCGAGGGGATAATTTTTTTTCTAGCATGAATATGTTTATCGTCTCTTTCCTTAAAGTTTTTTAGTTGCCAACATGTCGAAAATCACAAGCAATTCCTCCTCTTTCTGACGATGGATTTAGCCTCAGAGAATAAAGTTACGCACCCTAATTGAAAAGAAAATTTTTACTATAATAAAAGAATGGACCCATACATCAAATGAACGTTTTGCAGTTATTTTTATGCACTTTTATATAAAACCATTATACTTACATATTTATATACCTAAATAAATAGAACAGCAATTTTCTTTATTTTTACATAAACTGAATTATCTAACATACATTGGTACATATGCGGCTGATGGGATGATTTTTCTCATAAGGTAGACTGAATTATAGCTGTATTTTGAACTTTTCATTGATATTAATAAATTATTTTGTTAAATCATTTGGAGACGCCACAAATTGCACTTGAAGATATTCAATGTTATCTATCATTAATGGGAAAAGTATTTATCTCATTTAGTAAACAGCATGTAGATTAATTAATTGAAATACGTGCGATGTACTAAATAAATATTCGCATTCAATTTTTCCTTGGTCTTCTGAGCAGAATATGTCTTTGCTAGAGATATAAAACCTATGCTCTTTTTAGTATGAGAGAGTTCTTGAAGTTGCCAATCTGAAGAAGTTTTTTCATAGTTGTTATCATTATTTTTTCATTATTGTGAGGGAACCACATAGTATAATGTAACCACGAGTGTGTGTGTGCTCAAGAATTATAGATAGTTGAGCTGATTATTTGTTGAGGAGCTTTAATTGAAAGTCCTTGTTGGACTCAGAGTAGAATGCAAGATCGATATCGGAGTATGCTCTTGCTTGAAACAGAGTGCAACTTGAGTTTATTTACTGCCTCTCATAGCTGTTTGTAAGTAATATTATAGACCGCCATAACAGCTAAGATGCTTTCATTCAAATTCAAGGTTTAAATAGTCAGTCTTACATGTCAATTTTTTGTGTGTTTTTTTTTTTTTTTTACATACAGAAACAGCTTAGGATTTACATCACTGCCTATAACAAATGTTACAAATGAGCCCCTCCCGACAAGCGTCGATCACTACAAAATCATGTTAGTTGGCTAGTTGTATGAGATATTTTCTTTTTTAGCTCTGTCATCATTTTTTTATAATTCTTGTGAACGGCATATTTATAAAATAAGTATGTTTTGACATTACAAATATTTCTGTTTTTAAAATGATCTATATCATTATCAATAAAGTGGAAAAATCCCTCAAAATACACCATTTATAGGGAATGGATTCGTTCTTTCAGCAATGAACTAAAATGGATTAAATATAAGTTGCCTTGGGATGAAATAACAACTTCTTTATTTGGTTTCTTAATTAAGATTTAACAGTATAGCAAGTGACATTATGTATCTCAAGGTTACTATATTTTTATGACATCCTTCGAAGCGTTGTTTTGCGCTCTTAGAGAATGACTATTTTCAAACTTCCAACAATGCTTCTCTAATCAAAAAAAGAATAATTGTGAATGATTTTTCTATTTCGGTTTGTGTGTGAACCCTTCTACATCTATGTATTTAAACATTCCAATAATGATGACAACTGATTATTATTTTTATGTACACAATTATCTAGCATAATATTATACGATCAATTAATAGTTAATGCATTATATACAAATACTAAGTATATAAGACTGACCAGAGGTGTATAAAATATGTCCTAGAAAGTGGGAACGGGTTTTTCTAATTGGCAATCTATTATTATTTAATTTCTTGAAGACAGAATATCCAAGTATAAAGTAATATCTAATGCGTGTGCTCATGGAAGACGAAGAGTAACACTGAGGGTTGCTCTTTGGGAGCTATAAGTGAACTCCGAGTAAAATTGAGGATATACATAATATATTATATTGAGGTTATAATATGTTTTTTCTAAATACTGAGTGGGATTTTTGTTTATTTCCTTCCTCTGACGGTTTTTTGCAGCTGATTTAAAAATACACCATGAAAGTTCCCCCAAAAACATACTCCAAATTGTCATTTCGGTATCTTTTATTTTAACAAATCTGTGGGACACATTTTATACATCTCAGAGAATGACTCATATATCTAGCTCCCGTCTATGTCTCTAACTTGTCCTAGAGGGACCTACACAGGATTTCAGTTTCTTAAAATACTAAAATCAGATCATCTCCCTCTTCACTTCAAATTATTTAAGATTGTCGATCATTTTTTCTGATGTAATATTTCCATGTTGTACTCTCAAAAACCGGATATCAATCCTTATTATATTTTTTTCAATTTACCAGCTTAATATATTCTGGATCTCTTAAAGACTCTTCATGAATATCCTCTACTCATTAATTATTATCTCTTCTTCTTCTGATTGACTCATTCTTATCATTACGACTCGTATGACTTCATTTCTATGGTAACTTACTCCTTCTTCAAGATTCTTATAGACTACTGGAGAAGTCATAATTGCCCTTGATAATGCATCCAGGATCACATTATTCTTTCTTTTCCTCCATTCTGTGCTAAATGGCTCAATATATAACTTAACTTAACACTGGATCAATTACACATTTTCCAATAAATCTATTGTCTAACTATTTAAAATAAGAATAAGATTTTTATGATCAGTTATAACTGTGAATGTAAGTTATCCAGCCAAGAATAAATGAAAGGTCTTAGCCCCCCATAAACTTCCCAAGCCCTCTAATTCGATCATGGCATACACAGTACAAAAAGGGATGATTTTCCCCCTTTTTTGTGCTCTGGACGCGACATATATGGTAAGACATTAACTTTTTATCTATATGTCTCAACACGTGTTCCTAATTTCGAATCAAGTATTAAATTCGGATTTACAGGTGGTTAAGTCAAAATTTCTTTAATTTGTCTATTGATATGTTATGGTTTTTACTCAACATAAATTCAGGTTTAACAATTCTGTTGCAGGTCCCATTGCTTCACTTATCTTCGATCAAAACGGACTCAATTGATTGACTAATCCTACAAAACTCCTAAAATCTTCTTCTTTTTTCATTAATTCCAAAATATGTACAATGTACGGAAACATAGATATATGTAGGGTTGTATAATATAAGCTGTTTTGGTATGTAAGAAAAGAAATTGAAAACCAAAAGGTGACTCTAACAATTATTTGAAGAATGTTTTGTAAGAAAGTTGCTTAGCAGCTTTCATGACATATCTAATAGACCGACTGCTGACACTGGAGATATGCTGATATTCCTACATTAGCATTTGAGAGTATTAGGTTTAAAGTATAATTTAGAAGTTTTTTTGCTTTTTTTTTAGTTTCTGTTAGCTGAATATAAATGGAAGATATAAATTTTTAATTATAGTTTTATTGGATATAATAGAAAGTTAAATTTAGTTGATCATTTATTTATTTTTATTTCCCATTTAAATTGGACAGAAAGCAAATATATATTAGTCAAGTTTTTTATAATCAATGTTGAATTATTAAACAAGTGGAATTTTAATTCTTTAATTCTTAGAAATTTAAAGCAAAATGGTATTTTTTAACTATTATTTAAAATAATAAAGAATCGGAATAGGAAATGTTTATTAGAATCACATCGGCATATGGATTTTTTTTTTAGAATCGTCCCATCACTATGCTAAACATAGTTTGTGTCTTTACACAGGTCCCTTTTTAAAGTATAAACAAATATTTTAATATAACAATAACGAGGGTAGTTTGAAAAGTCCGTGCAAAGTCCGAGAGATGACACTACTGATACGTATCGAGGTAATTTTTAGTTAATAGCATCTCTTGAAAGAGCACACACCAATTTTCAGCCAGATCAGCTACTTAATTCTGTTTGGCATTTGTTTGAATCGGAGAAGTGGAGTGATTTTCAAGAAATGGACGAAAAAGAATTTCATGTGTTTATTAAACATTACTTTATAAAAGGCAACCCGCCTCAGGAGACTAAAAAAAGCTTGAAAAGCATTATGGGGACTCTGCGCCTTCGATTAAAACAGTTCATAGGTGGTTTCAAAATTTTCGGACTGGCCATATGAGCACAAGTAACGCTGAAACGTTCTGGACGCCCTGTTGAGGTTACTCATCCAGAAATCATTGATAAAATCCATGATATGGGCATAAATTACAGAAGATTGAAGATGCTTGAGATTGCTGGTACTAAGGGCACATCTCGATTTGGAATCCTATTTCCACTAACTTTGCGACCACAACTGCTGAGGCGTGAGCTAGTGCATTGTCGGCTATTCCTCGATTCAATTGAAAGCCAAACAAAAATAAATAGACCGATCTGGCTGAAAGTTGGTGTGTGTTCTTCCAAGAGATGCTACTAACTAAAAATAACCTCGATATGTCCTAGTAGTGACCATCTTTCAGACTTTTCAAATAACCCTCGTACTCCATCTGACCTAGGAAATCTCGTTGAAGTTCATATACATTAACGATATTCCATTTACTAGATAGGAACGGCCTAGTATCAAACCTACGCACATTGAGAGAAAATGCTTATGATTTACAACTCGAGATATATGTTTGTAAGTAAGAAAAAACAAAATACAATCAGTGTTTTCATCATCCTACTAAATATATTCTCTACTCAACCGAATCAATAAAGGAACCTAATATCTTAATGGCATATTTTTCCAATAACTATGCATAAAGTTTTGTATGTATGCACAATATTAATCCATTGAACGATGTATACAGAATATAGTATATATAAACATAAACACACATCCAAATACTTAACAAAACCATTATGAGAATAGTGATAAATAAAAATTGAATTTTCTTTGAAAGTGATCAGGGGCATCCACAGGGCGTGGGGTGGAGGGGCTGTAGCCCCCAAATATCCAAATTTAAAAATTGTAAAAAAAATCAAATTTTTTTTACAAAAAAATTTAATCTTCTGTCCCTTAGTCTCGTTCCGTGGGGTCCACAAAAGTATGTTTTGAGATCTATCAAAAGATAAAATGCAATAATTCTGGTACTTTACGTTCATGTTTACAAATATAATCTTTTCTGGACTGGTAAATAACTTTAAGATCATCAGAGTGATTCATGTGTATTTTAGAGAAGAAAAGAGAGAGAAGAATTAAAACGTGAATATAAAAAAATGTCCTAAAAAAAGAAGAAAAATACTTTTATTTGAATGCAGCCACTATAAAACTTCAGTGAGTCCACATTTGGGTGTGAGGTCATGTTTGTTTCCCTATCCAAAGTGCTCCATATAGAAAAGTCTAGTAGGTTCAAATCTACTGAGCAAGGGGGCCATATCTCTTTCGACCAGAATCGTGCCATGTTATCTGCGCAGAACTTTTGACGTTTGGCGGACGTGTGATAGAGGGCATCGTCCTGAGCCCACACCCTCCAGATAGTTGGGTCTTCAATCATCGTAAGATGGTGAACCTAAGCACCTTATAGTAGGCCTACTGGCCGATTTTCTGACCAGCCTTGAAAAAGAACAGAGGCTTCTTCATTCCAAAAAAGACAATAACGGGGAGGACAATTTTTTTGGCCGGATATTTGGTGTAGTAAACCCCTTGTACCTATTCTTTTGTAAGGAAATAAATATTTTTTTAGTTTAGTTTAATATAAGAATAAATCCTGTACTTAATGTTAAAAAAGAACCGCGTGGTTTATGATACTTATTCTACTAGATTTAGTTTTATAAGATTTTACTTAGATTTTAAGATAGGATAATCTAAATTTCTCTAATTTTATTTTCAATTGTAGTAAATGTTATTATTTTTTATGAAAGAGAAACTGGTAAGCCTCTAGCTTTTTAACCAAGTCTAGACTCTGTTAATCTTGTAAAATAATTTTATAAAATTTAATTTTCCTCTGTAATATTTATTCATTCATATAAATATATTTAATTTACATTACTTTATCTAATTTGAAAAATTTCAAACGTGAAACAAAAGTATTATTGAATCCTGTGTTTTTTAAATCAATTTCTTAATTTTTTTTATAAATGTGACCAAGGTCTAGAACATTTACATCTGATGACCCTCTTCCTTCTAAAAAAAAACTATCTCTATAAGGGATAAACACCATAAATGTGCATTGTGCAAATGTATGTAGTTTAATGAATGTATATATGAAGACATAAATAAAAATTTCTGACTGAAAATAAGCGTAATACTCCTAACAATTTGAAGAATATTTTGGAGGAGAGGAGCTTAGCTGTCATGATGTTGTATTGGATCAGCTGCAAACAGCTGGGAGAGGAAGGAAATAAATACAAGTTCCACTCAGTATATTGCAAGGACATATATGCTGGAATTAATCCGATGTCAATCCTCAAATCTACTCTGAGTCCGACAAAGACTTACACTTATAGCTCCCAAAGAGCCAACCCTCAGTGTTACTCTTCGTCTTCCATGAGCACACGCATTAGATATTACATTATACTTGGATATTCTCTCTTCAAGAATTAAATAATAATGTCTACTTCTTTGAAAAAATAAAAAAGCCTTTTCAGATTGGCAACTAGAAAAAACATCTGCTACCTTGTAGGACACATTTTATATACCTCTAGCAATGATATATGAAATGAACGCCTTAATCGACAGTTACAACAGCACTCATATTCAGAAAAATCCAGGCTTTTAAAAATTTAATAATCAAAAATTTGTAGCTCTTATTTTTTACATTTATATATAATTTAATTAAATAGGTACATAGTTGATTATGTTGTAAATGTATATTGATTGAAAATACCTATTTATGTAGGTCTGTATCTTGGAATCAAAAATATTCCATAAGAAGTATTTGATTATAGTCACAGTATGTACTTCCATTAAATTTTTCAAATTATGTCACAAAAAAAATAGATCCGAAAGATACTAACAGAGAAATCGACACTTTTAGCAGAGTAATCCTCGACTCTTTTCTTTTCTGTATTAGTGATTAATGTAGATGGTGCCGTTATAGTTTTAGTAAATAAAATTTAATTAATTTTGACTTCATTTAAAAGAAAAATGATTATATTGAAGATACCTTAGTTGTCTTGTTTATTACTTCACACATCAATGATAGTTTATTTAATATACTTTAAGAATCATTTTAATAAGATTATATTCTATTGAACTAAATACAATTTGACAATATTATAGGAAAATTATTGTTTTAATTGAATATGATAATAATTTAAATATGGTTGGCTTTAACTAGGAGCAATAAGTGATTAGTTAGCTATGATAATTTTCAATAGTTAATTAGACAGTTTAAATCAAATTAAATTCAAAATTTGAAAGCTTACAAATTCTGTAAGCACCATCAAATGTATTGTAAACTATTTTTGAAGAAATAAATCCAATACTTAATATATCCATTTTAATTCAGGGGATAAAAATAATAACCCAATAATAACTTTTAAAGCGCCCTCTATCTACAAAAGATGAGGTTTTTATGATTTAAAGTGAATCAAATTAATTCATTTAATATCAACACCAATATTATTTCAATTTATAATTTTGTCTATTATATAATAGACCTAAGCATTCGCTTTTTTTTAAAGGAATTATTGTAAAAACAATGTTTGTAAATAACATGCATATAACTTTTTTAAAAATGAAGTAAGCCTTGAACTAAATAATAAAATTATAAAGGCTATTATATGAAACAATATCAAAATAATATAGATTTTTACATACATATATTATGTTCTATGAATGTATTGGTTCTTTATATGGCACTTATTATCGATCCCACTCCATGTTAAGTTCAGTCTCGTCCCTGTACAATGTTTAATAAAGCTTCAAATTTTAAAGAGCCCACAACAACTCATTATCTTCATAAATGTTGAAAAGTAAATTATCTCTAATTACGTTTTGAATTACTTTAATTGAAGTATCTATAAAACACGTGTATATTTCACGATTATTCTTAACTTGGCCCTAGTTAAAGTGTAAATTATTATAAAAAAAAATTGATATATGATAACGTCACTAGTAGGTCTTTATAATGACTTCATTTATCGAAAATTGTTCTGAAGGATGGATTTTGCATTCAATTCGGGCGTGCCCTTCAAATTTAAGACGGGACCGGACGTAATTATTTTGAAACCATTACTCCTAATTCCGTTGCTTTTCCACACTTTAGTTTCTAAAAAAAGAATAAGGGTTCTAACTTGAAATAATTCCCTTTTTTTAAATCAAAGACAATAAACCTTCAACAATTTAAGGTCAAAAACTAAGTTCATGGTTGTTTTTTTTTTTTTTTTTTTCATAACAAAAATCAAAAAATTATTATAAAGTTTTGTTAAACTAACAGTTAGCTTTTTAATGGTGTTTAATTCACTGCCTTAACATTATTTTGGTTACTAAATATCGCCAATCAAATATTCATCAAAAAAAAAAAAATCATATTTTAGGCCTGAAAACTCAGAGTTGGGTTGAACCTGAGATACAAAATTTAATTTATTAGCTATTTTACTGTTAATAATACCTCATATCAAATTCGTTACATTAGGAAAATGTATCATCGAATAACCCATATGGGTATACACTATACAGGGTTTATAAACAAAAAAGTCCAGTTTATTTTTGTCAACATTTTATCTACAATAAGGGACAATACGCAATAAAAATGATGTCATTGCATGCATAATTAAACAATGCATCAATTGGTGTTGGTTTGAGTTACTTGGATTTAGAAATGTTGGAAAGAGAACGGCAAAGGCGACGAGTAGTAGATTTACTTCACGCCCAAATTCGTACTTTTGAAATAACATTTCTGATAGGTCAATTTGAAAAATCTGGTGGCTTGAAAATATCCAGATGGCATAGTTACAAGACAATAAGTGGTCAAGAGGATCAAATAAATGTTTATATATCGTTTCCAGTTTTCTTGTAATTACGCCCAGAATTTTTTTGCGTATACCTGACTTTTTTTATAAATTATCTATAAAGATAAATAACAACAGAATGAATTAAAATGTATGAGGTATTAAAAGTAAAGGAACTTGAATCAACATAAGAACATTCCAAAAAAGCTTTTACCAAAGATTTCTATAATATTCTTATCATCAATAACATTTTTTTAAATAATTTTTCTATTATTCTATTCCACATTATATGCGTCCCACCAATACAAAAGCAATTTAGAATGCTTTTGGGCTTAAAAAGTAAAAAAAATGTATCGTTATAATTAGTGTTGGGTTTAAATATTATTTGAATTCTAAAAAATGGACTTTCCATAAATAAAAAATTGTTTGAAAATAATTTGAACTCCCTCAGATTTTTTTTTTCCCGATAATTTCACTAAATTCCACTCAAAATCATCAAAACTTGAAAAAACTCGAGTAAATATAAATAAATCTCATCTCTAGTTGTTTTAGATTATTATTGAGTAAATGCTTACTAATATCGTTGTTATACGAAAAGATTTTTTCTTTTCTTCTTGACGCCTAATTTTTTGACTGCCCTATTGAGTTTGTAAAACTGACTTAATTGCTGAACTTCGATAATCAATTGAATGAAAAAAATATTTCTCTTTGTTTCATGACTTTAGTCGACTTGACTAAATGCTCAAAACTTGAACTCGACTTAATATTTAGTTACTCGAACTAAATAGTTATAACTCAAATTCAACACTATGAATATATATTTACACAGTTGAGTCATGAAACATCTCTGTTTTCCTCCCTCATACATGTGAATTAGACTGTCTCGTTTTCGGGTTAATATTTTTCTCCCGTTGCACAAAGATCTTTTCGGCTCGGGACAATCTAAAGATTAATTAACATATTGTCTCTAGTAGTCATAAAGCTCTCATATTATTTGGCGTCTAGCTACGGGAACTATATTTTCACATCTCTATACAGATATTTATTATTCTGTTAGCAACACATTTGTAAAAACTGTCCTGATACAAACAATCTTTTCGATAGAATAAGATGTATTGCCAAAAAATGTGTGATTGACAATGCTAAGTAAAACAATATAAATAACACAAAGAAAATGATGTAGAAATATGTAATATTAAGTTTTGAGTCAGAAAAAGATTTGTTAAAGAATTGTTAATATTGCATAATGATTTCAAGGGTAATTATAGGTTTTAGAATAATCGTATCTGGCAATACGTAGCATTATTTCAGACAAAATATTGTTACCCTGTAATAGGCTATTAAAGAATATGACAATAACGCGTACAAGATTTTTTCTCCTTGGGAATCTGAAGTGTGCTTTTAATTTAATTTTCCAAGGCTGTTATCATATTTATTTACCTAATCTAAATATATAGTAATATCTAGTGGCTGTGATCTTGAAAAAATAAGAGTAACAATAAGTATTGGTTGGGAAATTATAAGTGCTTGTAGGAATCAGAGTAGAATTGAGGATCGACAGTAATTCATGTCTTATATGTCTTTCCTATATACGGAGTGGGATTTGTGTTAATTTTCTACCTTTCATGACTGCTAGCAGACAATCTAATAAAACGTAATGACGGATAAACTGCTGTCCTCGAACACATTCTTCAAATTATCAGGGCCCCAACACGTCCGATTATTTTTAAGATATATAATAACAAATTTTATTTTAAACTCTCAATTTGTCTGAATTACATATTTTGTGATGTGATATATTCCTGTTTGGCTCGATACCCCAGCTTGAATGGCATTCCATAACAGTTGCTATGGAATCAAAAAAACGTCATCTACTTTTTTTATAAAAACAAGTCCGTCAAAGAAATATGTCTTTCATAAACAAGCGTGTTCAAAAATATGTATTTTATCTTAAGGAAGGCACTCCATACAACTATATTAGATGGTCCATATTTAATACCTTCTATCATAAATACTATACATCCATATATGAGCAATCCAAAAATTTAAAACAAATCCTACTGTGAGATTATTATGCTATAAGAAGTTATGTACAAAAATATTATACACAATAACAATATTTGACAATTACTCTTAAGAATGTGTTCTTTGAAGTTCATTTATGTATTAAAAAATGCTTCATATCTGAGAAACATACATCATTATAAATATAATATGACGTAAAAATTGACCTTTGATTAATTTTCATTCAATCTATTAGAGCACAATCTATGTTAAACAAAATTTATATTGCGTCAGGCTGCTTTTTGGATGTTATTTCATCCGATTTGCTTGCTATCACATAAAACTAGTATTTTATCGGTCCAACCTAGTCTTGGGACGGGTCCTATTGGTTTTTTAAACAATCAGTCCTTGGAATCAGTTCTAAATTGTCGGTCCTTGAATTTTTCCGAAATATATCGTTGGTTTATTAAACTAAATAAGATAGAGGATATATTTATATCTTGCAAAAAATATTCCCATTTTGCTTATAATGCAATACAATACTATATTATTATATTTTAACTTACTTATATGAGAGTCATCCAAAAATAATTATATTACAAAAACATTATATAATTGTGTAAATAAAAAAAGGAAAAACAAAGACGTCACGAGGGATCAACTTTAACTTTTTTAAAGCCAATCTGTCAGGGTGTCTGCAGGATTAAATTTTTAGGGGGGAGGGCTTAGTGTTAGTAATTCTTTTGAGAAAAAAAAATCCAAAAAGTAAAATTTTTGAAAAAAATTTCAAAAATCCTTAGCTCTTCACAGAAAAAATTAATTTTTTTGGAAAAAAGTATAAAATGAAATTTTAAATATTAAATTTTTCGAAAAAAATTTCAAAAATACATTATAATTCACAAAAAAATTTAATTTTTTGGAAAAAAATTGCAAATATTAAATTTTTTACTCCATTGTATAATTTGCCAGAATGACCTTCAAATCTTTCAGAAAAAAATACTCCAATTTTCACTTAAACTTTTTTCATCCTGACCATTAGGATCAAGGTCTGCGGTCCAGCCCGGTCATTTCCACTAAAATCACCGGCAGTTGTTAGTAGCACTAGTACTACTGGATTGGACTGGACCGAATAAATGAGGACCAACATAACAATAAATACAAGTCTATTAAACACTCTTTTATGTTTATCCACTGCAAGGCCGATTAATTAGTTTTTAATTCAGTTAATTTAAAATATAATATGTTTTCAGTGGGTTAGGCAGCTGTGCCAAATTTGGCTCAAGATGAAGCAACGTAAAGAAGACAGGAAACACTACAAGGTAAAGTAAATGTTTCAAAGTCATTAGAGGATAAACATAGAAGCAGTAGAGTATGAAATACAGGGTGTTTTTCTCCTTTTCTACAGTGCATCAGCTTCGCTCCATAATTTCTCAAAGTTTTTTTTAAAACCTTAATCAGGATTTCTTGTGAAAATCAATTAGTTAACTTTTTTTATCATTGCAAACATTACAGTCCGTGCTACGAAGCAGTGTTAATTTCCTCCGCTATGACTAGATGAAGTATATTCGTCCACAAATGTTTTTTTTACATCACGGGGATTCGAGATCAAAACGAACAAAACATTGTTTTTTTGTTTATTCGTCTGACAAAAACAATATTTTTTTTTTTTTTTTTGACGAAATAAAAACGGACAAAATTAACACCGCTACATAGTTTATGAGTGGAAGAGTGTAATATAATCATACAAAATATAAATTAACGGAAATAAAGATTGTCTCAACATTCCGGGAAACCCAGAATGATATTTTTCAAATTGTGAACATCATTATGGTCATTTATATGCATATAAATATTGATGTTTATTTCATTTTTTGTGGAATAGGTTAAGGCAAGGAATTCTAATTGAGGATCCACGGGAATTCTTCAATTTACATAACTTGTACCCTGCATATCGCCACTTTACAATCATAATCCTGATTCGTGGAAATACTCATAGGGGACCTATAAAATAATACTTTGTAATTGCAAAGTAGTTATGTTTCAAGATCAAAATCATTTGTGATTTACCTTGAACTCATAAGAATAGGGTTTTGCTTTGTTTTGAAGAATAATTTTATGCTAACTAGTTTAACTAGTTAGCATAAATTGATACTAATAGATGATAAAAAATATTATAATCGAAGAAGGAGTGTTTTTTTGTATTTGCAACCTAAAAAGATGTATATATTTTGTTAGTTTTTTTGAAGAGACAGATCATATTATTTCCACCTATTTTCACTAGTATGTACTTACTTCCATTAGAATACTTATGTGATGTATTATGTTCTATGCCTTTCCCTGATAGTACTCGAGTTCAAACTTGGATTTGAGTCATTTTTCATGGATTCAGACTTGACTATGACTCGATACCATGAGAACTTGGACTCACAACCATATGAACTCAGAATTTCAGTCATGTGGCCTTTGACCTTTGATATATTTTAAAATAACTCCCATCTTAGCACTGATATTTTGTAAGAAATTTACGCTCGCCTGTATTCCCGTATTTTTCACATTGTAATCCATGTTTTTAAGGTCCAACTTAGGTATTCAAAGAAAATAGTTATCCATATATTATATGTTATCTTTTTATTTCTAGCCCAAGGCAACCAGAGCCTAATTAAGGAAACATCTGCAACTACAATAAAACCTAAATATTAAATAGATACAGGGGTCACCAGAAGCTTTAAACCTTTTTAAATTTTATATATTGAGTGATAGATTGATCGTAGAGAAAAATACCCTGACTAAATATTTTAGCAAATTTATTAAATTTTATTACATATTTTATAAATTATTCAAAATAAGTGCCTCCTTTATCAATTAGCTCCCTTAGACGTTATTGAAATACTTCACATACTACACACACCATAGATTTGAGAAGTTTCGCCCATTCCATCTGAATATAGGTACGTAGATCTTCCTAATCTAAATATTGACGAGTTTTTTACCTTCAACTCGAAATAAACCTACACAGAATGACCAAAGAGATCCAAAAAATATTAAATGTAGCCCCCCGTCTTCATACGAAGTCCCTCCCGAATAAAAACCAAAGGAAGCTTATCTCCTTTACTTGAAATCCCTGCCCAAACTGAAAGGGATCGACTGTTAAGCCGTGTCGGAATTGTATTTTGGTCTAAAGATACATCTTTTGATGATGAAGCCAAGATTCGGTAATTTTGTTGGTTGAATCTTGATCCAGGTTCCACTTCTTCTCATCCGAAAAGACAATATTTTACCTCCGCGTGCTAAGTTCTAATAACATTTAACTTCTTTGAGTCCGTTTCATCCATGCATCTTCTGTGAGATTCTGACCATAAAGACACTTCAGAGAAACCATCACAAGGCCCTTACGGATGATTCGATTCATCGAAGTCATAAACCCATTAATCTCCTTAGTCATTTTTGCCATTGATTTGTCGGGGTTTCTAATATTTTTAATTTAACTTTCCGGACGTTATTCGGGTTACGATCGGATCTTGGACGTCCGCTTCTTGGTTTATCATCAACGTTTCTCGTCTTTAGAATCTTTTTAACTCTATATTTAACAGAACTGAGACTGATTGAAAGTCTCTGAATCTGATAAATTTGAAGAGGTGATTTGCCAGCACGATGAAGACTCTCTACTGCTTTTCTTAGATGATGAATCTTGACTAATAAAAATATTTCATAAGATCCTCTTTTTATATCAGAAGAGAGGGATTGAACTCAGATTGTAGGTAGTATATACTTTACCATCAAAAAATTTCCCACCAAATCTAAGAGGTTACAGACTTTTGGACACCCCTGTATACATATTAAAAATTAATATTTTATCTCTGTACTCAATGCTGTAGTTATCGACCCGGAAAGTGCTACTTGAATACAGTTCATACTTTTGCAAGTAGCTCCCAATACTAATATAATATATAGTAGACATGGACTGGTAAATCGAATCAAAATGGGATAACCAATATATTTGGCAAAAATTTCGATATTTGCTCTGATATTTTACATGATATAAGCAGAATGAAAAGTGGTAATGGAAAAAAAAATGTTCAAATTTTATAGACAGGAAGTAATACTTAATGCACATAGTTTACACACTTTCATGAATGCATCTATCATGACTTATGTACTTCTTCAAAAGAGTGTGACACAAAATTTGCCTATTTGGTTATTACATAAGGTAAAAAAATAAAATATATTCATTATAAAGGCTTGTCAAGTCTTCCATAGAAATCACTCTCTTTTTTATTAAACGACCATCTTGGTAACACTACTAAGAAGCATTATATTTTGTTAATCCCAATATATATAAACAAAAATTTAAATTTTTTTGGAGAAAAATTTCAAATATTTAATTTTTTGGAATAAATTTTCCAAAATGTATAGCTATTCACATAAAATTTAATTTTTTTCCAAAAAAATCCAAAATCCACAGCTATAAAAAAAAAATTCAAAAATGAAATTTTTTGCTCTGCTGCATAATTTGCTCCAATAGTAATAAAAATAGTATTCAAAGCCAAAAATTCCTTAATTTGTTGAGGATTTTGCAGATTAATGAAGGAAGCATTACCAAAAAATGAAATTCCACGAAGATAATATTTTTCTTAGTATTCAACACAAAAAAAAATTATTAACAGGCATACTGCTATATATATATAAAGTATGATCAATGGTGCAATAAAGGAATATGAAATACCTTAACTTAAAGCCTAGCTCACACATACAAGACGTCTCCAAAGGATGGCCTACCAATTTTGCATTTCCAGAAATCTTGCGACATGGAAATTTTCAAAATATTTTTATTTGTCTTAGGATAGCCTACCAATAGTCCTATAAGAGTCGTGCGAGTGTCTTGCGACACCCCCTTCATCGTTGTATGACGTGTCACCGTCTAGAAAATATATATCCTGCGATAGTTGCACAACCATCGCGGTACTGGCGTGCGATGGTCGCACGCCAGTACCGCGACACAATATGAAATCTGGGATAATATGAAGTCGTCCCTGGGAAGTCTCAGGACAGCTGTGTGACAATCGTGCGACATCAGTGGGATAACATGCATACGCCCATACGATTATTTACAAAAAAAAAAAAAAAAAAAAAAAAAAAAAAAATGCTGCAATCTACTAAAAGTGTCGCAAAATTACCTTGGGACGCCTTAGCGATGCCGTTGCGACACCCTAACGACGAAAAAATGTCGTGAGACAGATCTAAATTTTTTGGACAGTTCGAAAAAATCGTAAGGCCTTGCAACCTCCAATATTGTGTGTAAAATCGTACAACTATCATACTAGAATCCCACAACCTTTGCAACAACCCCTATTTTTCAATTTTTTTGCGTCGTAACACCCACTTAATGCAAAATATATGTGATCGCCGCTTAAGATCCATCTTATATGTGGTAATAATGCTTCAAATATAATAAGTGCTTAGGGCGATATAGGTATTCTCTATGTACCATGACTTCTGCAGACTTTGCAAATAGCTATCAATAAGAGCATACATATATTTGCATTATGGTTTTAAAAAATGATCATCAGTCAACTCTGAGTGTATGTTCAGTATCAAATAAAATTTAATGACGGGAAAAGTAGTAGACTTACACTTGAAAATGATATAAATTTGGCTCATAACTTGAGGGCGTTAAAATTAAATATTTATAAATAATTTATTTTTAATATAATTACATGAGATATATTGATTTTAGTTTATTCTTAATTTCAAATTTTTTATTAGATTCATGAATTAAAATTATGTTATATTTTATATAATTTAGACATAAATTTGGAGCTTAAATAAAAAGTTAATAAATTTACTCATTGTTGTATCTTTATTGGTCATAGTATTTAATTGTAAAAAACATAAAGTGAGGTGCATGTTGAATTGTCGAGATTTTCACATTTAAATCTTTGAAAAAAATCGCTCAAAACTATTTTTGAGTTATCAAACTAGTAATACAAAAATAAGATGAAAAAAAAAATGATCTCAAATGGTTCACGATAGATCAATTAATTAATATATTATATATTTTCATGACTGAATATTTATACAAGGTTGATCTTATCTAGTCGTACAGATTTTATTATTTTCAATCCGGAATGACATTGGTTTCAAAATCACAGAGGAGGACAAAACGACATTTTATCTCTGAATAGAGCAAGCTGAGACGATTGGAAAGACTAAAGAAGATTGTAAATTTTCTAGAGGCCATTAAAAATTCGGGCTCAGTTTTCCTCTTTTCTTATGCCAAACTTTTTACCGTTGATGCCACTGGGAATAAGCAAAACATTTTCTACATCACAACTAAACATCCAGACAATATCTCAGCCTCAGTGAGAAATGTCTTCAGAACAAAAATTCCAGCCAGAACCATGGTCTTGGGCGTTGTGGAGTCTACCCTCCCACTTTTGTGGAGGGGAAGGAGCAGATCAATGCAGATGCTTACATCCACATTCTAGATGATAAAGTGCGACCTTGGGCCTTTTTTACTCAAGATGGAGCTCCATGTTATCGTGGCGCTAAGACCCAGGGCTTCCTGAAAGAAAACTTTCTGGACTTTTGAGACCTCAATATGTGGTCGCCCTCTTCTCTAGACGTGAACTCCTTTGAATACTCTATCTATGTGCGTCCAGTCTCTAGAAGCTTCCATCAAGATGCTGTATACCAAGCTCGAGTCTGACTACATAGTCAAGATCTGCAAGGGATTTAGGCCTCGGATTATGGTAATAATCCGAGCTGAGGTCACACTATAACACAAGTACTATGTATTTCAGACAACTTTGTTAAAAAATGTCCTCCCAAAATCTCTCGTTTAAATTTTACTATTGAAAAATGGAAGAAAATAAAATGTGTACCACTAGATAAAATCAACCCTGTATGTGCAGATCGAAGAGATATCTTGTCACTGAAAAGGTACTTGAAGTTAATTCAACAAATCTAGAAGATATAAATGACTAATTTAATTAAATAACATCAAAATGTTCAATTATTTTTCGTTATTATATCAAAGAGCTCCATCTGTACAAATCGTAAAAATATAATATTACTACTTACAAAAAAAATATGAAGAAATATCATCCTTATTGAATGACTTAATAATAATAATAATAATTGAAGATGACAGTGATGATATTTTTCTTTATAACTTCTTTAGTCAAAGGATAAAGGTTTTATTTATATGTATGAACGTAAAATATGTCATTTTCTATGAAATAGAGTAATTTGAGACATTGATTGCTTTATTTTCTTTGTTCTACGGTTTTTTACAACGCAATATTCTTAAGAAAATATATATATATTTAATTAAAAAATAGTATTCCTTGTTTCAGGATATGATCATTAGAAAAAGATATATATAAGTAGACCAGACAGTTTTGTTTTTCGTTTAATATTTTACTGTGGTGGCAATAAAAAAAATGACGTTTGGCAAAGTTTAAGGCTTCTGAAGTTATTTTTGGCGTAGTATAGACCATTTTAGTTTAAAAAAATAATGAGTTTAAGATAAAAATTGGCTATTTTAGTAATCTTGCACCACCATTCCGGTGTATCCGTCGAAAATATTTTGCACCTTGTTTTGGATAATTTAAGGGGTAATTTAAGATGTGTTGAATGATTTAGGGTTTCCTTATTATAATCTAACATAGCCCATTTTAGCTTAGTTGAATTGATAGTTACTGAACAAAAAAAAAGAAATATTATAATCTATTATTATGTTTGATAAAACAGGAAAACTGCAACATATTAACCCAAAAACGGGACAGTCTAATTTTGACATACTAGTACCCATGACTGATGTACGAATTGACGATTATCCCTCGGGACCCACAGGTCTGATCGGGTTATGTATTTTCAGCCTGCAATTTGTACAAAAATCTGCTCGTTCATGACTTAGTATTTAAATGTCAAAATAAAATTACATACATATTTTTTCAAATCCTGAATTTCATGTGTGAACCTTTTTTATTTTTGGAAAAAACATTAAACGTATTTGAGGGAGGGGTTTTGTCATTTAGGGTGGAAGCTGATATACGTAAAAATATGTGTTGATAAATATATTGTAGAGTAAACTGAAGTGCTGATTTCAAGGATAAATAATTATGTAATTAAATTTGAAACTATTTGGCGAAAATTCATATAAAGAATATATACAGGGTGTGGCAACGTAAACTCCATTTCGCAAAAGACAATAAAACAAGTTTCATATATCAAAAAAGTTTTATTTTTGTTTCATAATGATACACATTCAAACTATAAGTTTTGAAAATTATATTAGATCAGGGGCATCTACAGGGGGTGGACTGAAGTGGATTTATCCTCCTCCCAAATTAAGGATTTTTCGCTTTTTACTACAAATTTTTTGTTATTAGCATTAGATTTTTGAAATTTAAAGAAAAATCCAAAAACAAAGCCCCCCGCCCCAAAAATAATAATAATCCTACGGATACCCATATAGATAGGTGACGTCTTTTATTGCCCAGACACTGAATAAACCGAACTTCGGTCTTTTAACATTAGAGGATTCTTTCATTTGTTTGTTTATTTTTAAATCTTTTCATTGAGAGGTTTTAGGCGGATAGTTTCTTTTTGTACAAAAATATGCTGAATTTAATTATGAAGATACTTTTTCCATAATCAGATGAATAGTCGATAATTAATAATTGGTCATTTTGAAAAAGTCTAAAATATGATGGTTTTTGGCGAAATAAATAGGACTTCATTTACCCGATTTCAACAAATCGCAACAATTTAAAATTCTTGGATGACACTATATCAGATGGTAACAATTACAACTATCTACAATTATTATCCGTAGAAATATTTGCATTCAAAGAATTTCGCAAAATTTAAATTATGAAAATGAATTGAAAAAATCATTTTTTTGTATATTAGAAGCCTAAGTAATTAACTCATTTACATAAATCTCAACAATAAAAATTGTAAAGCTAAATTGTAATGAGTTTAATTTAATACGATAACCTCAAATTATTTTTTTGCAATATTTATTTTCGACGGGAAACGCACGTTTATTACTACTCTAATGCAAAATAGCAACTAACTGTATTTCCAAGAAAACTTCAGAATCTCACCTCTATAATACAACCACTCCCATTCTGTTACTATTTTTACATTTTACATGCCATGCATTATAAAAACGGAAGTTATAACTTCCTGCACTCTGTATTTTCTCGTATCAAAAAAAAAAAAAACAGATAATTAATAAAATATCCAAATTCATATAAGATATTATCTTGTACACTCAACATAAGTAACCTAAAGTCTTGAATACTGATACCTAGAGCAGTGGTTCCCAAAGTGAGGGTCGCGACCCCTGCAGGGTTGCAAGAAACAACGGAGAGTCGCAAAATGATATACAAAAAAAGAAAAATGTAATTTAAATGGACATTACTTCTAATGCCATCAAAACTTAAATAATGATGAATGTACATATTTTTTATAAATCTCTTCAGGATAATTTTAAGAAGTATTTCCGAGAACATAGCACTCCACAAAAACATAACTTACTACGAGCCCTTTACCGACACAGCTAATCATCTGTCTTGTGATATGGAAGATACGATTATCGAACTTTCATGTAACCAAACGCTAACAACAGTTTTTGATTCTATAACACTTGAATAATCCTGGATTTTTGTGATCAATGAGTACCCACTGCTTTAGATTTACTTACACTATTTGGCTCAACTGTTTTATGTGAAAGTCCCTTTTCTGCATTAACATATATCAAAAATAAATACGGATTGCAGCTTACTGTGGAGGATGATCTTCCAGTTGCTGTTTCCAAAATTAAATGTAGAATAACCTTGCTTTGCTCAATGCACATCCGTCACATTAACATCTTGATTCGTTTATAAATCTATCCACATCCACAGCCTGTAATTTTATTTGTTTGTGAAGCTCAATTTTGACTTCATTTACTGCAAAAAAAAAAAGAAGAAAGAGAATTGATATTATCGAAAGGATTCCTAGTAGTAGTAGTATTTCTAAGAATCCTAATACTATTCACCTAACTGGAATAGGGATGCTACTTCAATTATAAATATCCAGGCTCGGAACAACGCCACTGAACCTTTTATCAGAGTAGCCATTCCTCAAAGTCAACTAATTAGTTTTGTCTCTTCACCATTTCGACTTCTTTGTGAACGCGCACTAAAAGAAGTAACCGAGAAACAAAAAAATAATTAGAGGTAATTATTGATTCATAGTTTCTTTTCGGAAAGGTTATCAGGAAAAAAAGGGATTAACTATTCTTGATAAATGAGAAATATCAAACTTATAGAATATAAAAATAGAAATATACTTAAATAAAAACAAATGAACACTAGAAATTAAGTAATAATAAATAAAAATTCGTATTTTTAAAAGTTATATTGGCACTTTTTGTAGTCCAAAATTATAAATAGGTAGAATAAGGTGTCTTATTTGGCATAAATGAACAACAAAAGTATATTTAATAATAATATATGAGACACTTGATATCAAAAAACGATATTTGAGCAGTTAATGGGAAAAAAAACCGTATAAACAAATGCGCATT
Organism: Lepeophtheirus salmonis; assembly: GCF_016086655.4. Taxonomy (NCBI): domain Eukaryota; kingdom Metazoa; phylum Arthropoda; class Copepoda; order Siphonostomatoida; family Caligidae; genus Lepeophtheirus; species Lepeophtheirus salmonis. Next base: position 27,049,046 of record NC_052132.2, read on the forward strand.
ATAAGCGATACCTAATGAAAAAATATATTTATTGGCTGCATGATTTGAACTAAAATACTCATCCTTTGAGGTATGTTAGATAAAGATTTTCTTAAAATTGTTGCAAAATTTATGCTCCATCTATAATACTTAATGAAACAAAAATCCTGTAACTGATTTCAAATCGATAATCTTAAAAAAACAACTTCAAAATTTCCTTTTTTTCGACATTTTACAGATTTTCAGATCAAAATACGTCCATGAAGGAACATTTTCTTGAACGTTTTTAAAAACAGTTTATGGTACGTCAACGGACAGTGAAATTATTTTTGTTCCCATTGATTTTTACATGTTCAAACATGTACTCAGACATTTTCGAATTCATTCTTTTTGTGTTTGGGAGCAAATTAATACATGTTCTGTATCTATATTAGTCAAAACTAGAGGTACATCGGGTTTTGAAACAGCTTGCGGGCTTAGGGGCCAAAATATGTAAGTATATACAATAAAATTATTCCAATATCGAGAGAATAAAATATATTTTAAACATCAGGATGTAATAACTGTATGATGAAGTCAAATATCATAGAGAATTTTAATTTTTTGGGGGGAGGAGGCTTGATTTTGTATGAAATAATTTCAAAATTAAAGTTTTTACTCACTTGTAGAGTTTGGTGGAATGACCTTTTTTTTTAAAGAAATTCTTTTAAAAAAAAATTTACCATTAATATTTTTGTTCCAAGCCAAAAAATATTTTGGTACAAAACAAAAGTTTTTTCATTGAGAAGGTTGAGGGGTGGGGGAGGGGGTCAAATCGAAAATTGCGTCATGGATTCGTTGTAAGGGAATTATTTTACATTATAATTAAATGTGAGAATGGAAGGTTATGGCACGGGCTATCTAGAGTAGAAAAAATGAGGTTCGGAGGTTTCGGAAATCTGAAGAATGAATTTTCTTTTCCTTAACAGTTGTCATTATTATTTAATTCCTGAGTTGTGAACTTCCTTTCTAAAATAGATTCAATTACATTGTAAAACCTGATAAACATTCGTTTGTCACATAAAAGACGGAGAGGAACATTGAGGATGTGTTGCAGAGTTATAATTGTAAGTCCTTGTTGGACTCAGAGTAGATGCGGAATATAAACTGGGGATCGACATCGGACATCGGAGTAATTCGTGCCAATGTTCTTTTTTATTTCCTTCTTTCCCTCCTCTCTTGTTCCAGCAGATTGTAGTTGATCTTCTCCAAAATATTCTTCAAATTGTCAGGCTTACCATCTTGATTTTCGTTTTTCTTTTTTAACATTTCCATTATACACACGATTTCATAACTAATAATCATATTTAAATTCATATATATTCATTTTATAAATGCTTACTTCAGAGCCCGAGAAGTGAAGGCCACGACAATCTATTAAATAATGAACAAAAAAGAAAAAAGAAGACACACAACAACCCTTTTTCTTTTTTTTTAATTGCTAAACTTAGTTTTTTCTTTACACATATCCCTTCTTTAGCTATACCACCTTGCGTGGTTCTATTGTGTATTTACCATTATTTGTTTTAAAGAAATTGTAATTATTATTAATTTTAATAATTTTTTAGTTAAATTAATCTTACATTCTATAAAAATAGGTGAGTTCTTTTTTTCTAACAGTAGTCCACAAAGGTAGGTGCTATATAACCGTTGGTTTGGCGTTAAACAGTTTTTTTTACTACATATATCTCATTTTAACTAATTCTAAGTACTAAATCAAAAAAATAATAATGATAATAATTATATAATTTTCTATGGTATAGTTTAATCCTTAAAATGAATATATATGAGTTCAACAGAAATTAAACTCATTGGTGAGTATGAAATGTATTTTATTCTTCGAATTGACGAACAAAGTAAGAGTCAATAATATATGTATAATATCCTTTCGGTTAAACAGTTTAATAATTAATACAACTACTGAGTATTAGCCCACAGATACTCTAGGTAAATCAAAGAATTCATAGAAAGGATTTGCAAATTAACATTTTTAATCCAATTTGTTGAATAAATATACTTACAGTAAAGGCAAAAAAAAAAAAAAAATTTAATAAAATTAAATTCTATTTCTTGGGAATATTCTTGTATGGAGGTATATTCTTCAAAAATTCTTAAAAAAGTTACCCAAGATGAATAAATATTCTATTGGATGGAATAAAGAAGTACCAATTAAATTAATTTAATTATACAATCCAACTTTGGCCGTATTTTGAGCCTTCGAGAAATCATCTTCATGTAACATCATTTTAAAAGATAGGCATTATTAATCCACTTGCTCTATTGCGTTATCACTTTGTTAAAATATATATTCAGTCAATCCTTTTAAAATGTTAGTAGCGTCTGCAGGCGGCGGAAAATTTTGGTGGTGTTATCCAAAAAAAAAAAAAAAAAAATTGCCGTGTAGGAAAATTTGAATGGGAAAACATGTAAAAATATTTTTCTTCTTAGTCTTATTTTGTGGATGGACCTACAATTTTTTACTCTAGAACTTAAAAAAATTTACTAAAAACTTAAGCCCCACCCCCCTCAAAAAAAAAAAAAAAAAAAAAAAAAACACCTGCGGACGCCCCTATCTGTACATATATTTTACAAAAGATATTGAATATAAGTCAAGTCAAGTATGGGGAGGAGGTGTTATTCCCCCTGACCAGTGGTGTCGGAACCAAAAGAGTACCATTGGCCCCCATATGTGCAGAATTCTTATAGACATCACCATAAAAAAATTCCAGAAAATGTTTATTCCTTCCAATTTAGTCTCTCCCCAAAAATTTAATAAAATACAGTTTCTTGTCAAATATGGCATTAATGAAATAAAGTTATGCAAAATTGTAAAAAAAAAAAAAACAACGCAATACTCCCCTGAGAACGTCCCCATTATATAATTTCCCCCCTTACCCACCTGACTTGCAAATGCATTCTTCCGCAGCGCCCCTGACTATCATCTTCTTGCCAAACTTGAATAACAGACAGTTTTTTTGTGTACCCCAAAGTTGTATTTGTACCACAGTTTGAGAAACGCCGCCTTAAATTATTTTTCAGAATATGAAGTCCTATTAATGAGAACTGAAAATATCATTTGTGGCAAAATATGACTTTGAGTCCAGGATGATATGTTCACACGTTCCACAACAATAGCTACACATGGAAACAGTCAATTGCCCTATTAGTATTCATTCCAACAAGATGCCTCAGCTCCTATTACGCAATTGGTCAATTTCTTATTATTCCCTACTCAAATTTCAAACCCATGGAGTAAGTGACTCAAATATAATATGCCCATATCACTATACAACATAAAGATGGTATTCAAAACAAAATGAGAGTGATTCCTTTTTCAATTTTGTGGATATTGTAATAAGGCCATGATATGAGAACATAAACGTTTAATTCATTTTAATATAAGAGTCATCCCCCTCCATACTTTTAACGCTTCTCTAGTTATTTGCGTGTCTATATATTAGAACATAATATCATGACTATCAAACATTGAAGATGAGAAGTAAGTCGACCGATCCCTCCAGTGAATTCATTTAAACATTTGCCACTTTTTATCTTACAAAATTACAATAAGACAAACTTTTATGTCCTATAGATAGAAAGTGTTCATGTGACGTCGGCATTGTAGATATTGGGTATTTGGGGGGCTTAAATAACTAAATATTATAAGAATGAATCCTTCTTTATATATATGTCATCTACAAGATGCAACTCGTATAAGAAAATTGTAGAAGCTGCAATTTCATTGTCATAAAATATATTATTTAATTGCAACATTGGTCATTCTAATGACCAACTATTCATTGATACAATCATTTCATTTTGAACTATTGAAATTAAATGGTTATTATGTATGTATGAATAATATAACTGTGGGCATTTGAAATTTATAATGTGCCATAGAATACTTATAAGTTATATTATAGTAATTTGAAACTCAAATAGTTAAAAATTACAGTATTTATACATCAATCATAAATGGAATATTCAATTATTGCATTATCCTCATCTCAAGTATTGGAAATCCTTCATTTAAAAGAAATCCTTTCATTTTGTGATCGCCACATGTACACAACATATTTATTAATATTAAGGAAAAAGTGGACTATTGTATGTCACAGTGTGGCTAACGAATTAAAGTGCTCAAACCTTACTGTCTATCAAAAATATATCCCTCTAATCCTTAGTTTTATTTTATGTATGACCCTTTATTTCTTAAAAATATGTTATTACATCGTTATACTATGTCATTTCCATATTGTTGATAAAAATTAACATTTTTTTACTCTTAAAGCCATTTGATGAAGTTTCATCAAGATTTTTTGGAAATTTGTAGATTTTGATTTTATTTATTCAACTATGAGCTTCAAAGATGGCGTCGCCTTCAATAGTGATGCAATATATGACGTCAGTGAAAACACTCTATTGTCAACAGGTCTGCGAAAAAATAGTATATTATGCTAAATTGTATTCCTAAGTTAGAGAGCGAAATATATCTCATTACAACAAAAACCCATACCACATTTTGTGACTGTTGACTATTGTTTTATAAAAGTACTCTTTTTAATACGTAAAAGAACACTGTTCTCGGAATGTAAGCATGACGTCATTTAATAAAGAATTATCTGGAGAGTCCTTCGTGACTGATAATATGTACATTCATAGTATATTTTTCTTAGTGTGTCAAAGGAGTGGGTAGGCCCCCCTCATCTACTACAGTATTAGCATCCTTTGTACTTTTTGTATCAAAACAAGAGAGGGGGTAAAAGGCAATTTACGAACAACGTCGAGCAGCGAATTCATAAAGGGCGCTTGCATATTTTAAACATAAAAAAATATAAGCAAGAAAATCCATTACAAAAAATATGGCGGCAATTCGGGCATGCCAAGAAAGATTCTTTTTCCTTCTTTTGAAATTAATAGAAAAAAAAATAGAGGAGGACGCCGGCGCGCCTTTTTCTGCCTCATTTTCTGTTCACTTCTTTAGTTTGAATTTGATCTTGTATGAGACAAGGGATCACTGCGTTATAAGCTCATAATTAAGGCATTTTTCAGTAAAAATCTAGTGCATTTGATATTATTTTTTGGTTTCAGACATTCTCTCTATCTGTAGTTGTGACACCAAGGCGATCAGTGCATATTTTATACATACATTAATATATCTAGAGAAATTTGTTCCATTATTCATTTTATAAAAATGCGTGGATTCGAGTGCAACTCCGTCCGATCTTTTGTTTTACTCACTCTATTCGTTTTTGGAGGTAAGAAAGAGTTTAATTTGAGACAACGTTGTTGGTTCAAATGTCCCTTCTTTCCCTTTCTTTTTTTTCTTTTTTTTTGTCTTCTCTTTATATATTTTCTCTGTGTTGGAGTTTGCAAATCTCTTTGGAGGCCGCAAAATTTGCTTTCTCTATGAGTTTCTCTTTTTATACATATATATTGTTTGGAAGTTGAATACACACCCATTTTATGTGCATATGACTGTTGATGACTCCGTTTTGCGAGGCCCTTTGCACTGAGAGGGGAGGAGGGAAACTGAATAATATGATTCCACGACTCATCCCCCCTTCTTGAATAACATCCGTCCGTCCTAACACGTTGATAATCCTTGAAGATAAATAAATACTTCATTGATCAATAGATCTTGGACTGAACTGTTCATTCCCCTCCGCCCAGGTTATTAAGGGGTATTCCCCCTCCTTTATTAAAGGCCATTATTTTTAGCAAAAAATACAACCACATGTGGCCCGTCAACACAAAAGCAAGCTACAATGATTATATTCTTATTTTTTGACGAATTATCGTCCATATTTATATCAACAAATTATTCTAATGTATCATTTGGCTATGTCGTAAATTGAGCTTGAAGTAGCCAAAATTGGCCTTCCCCATAAAATAATGAGAAATTCATAGAAGAGGGCTATATTGGCTATAATATAAGTCTCATTAATCAAACAGTGGCTATAAAAATTTCTAAAATTATTGAGTATATTTACATAAATTCATTAATATTTCCAATATACGGAAATGTACGCGATGAGACAGGTTTTTCATTAAAAAAATTCATAATAATTATATTGTCTTTCACATGTTCTCCAACTAAAGGTATATGTATGTAGTGTTCAGCTACACGAAATTGCCTCGATCATCTTGCTGTTCCAGCACTCCGCCAATTGCTTTGTCGGACGCCTCGACAGTCAGAAAAATGTCCCTCTTGGGGGAATAATGCCCAAGGGTAGCAACACTGGAAAGAGTATCCCGTAATTTGAGGAACCATGATTTGGGCTTGCTCGCCCAGAAGGGACAAATCTTAAATTGCCCTACTATGTGAGAAACTTCAGGACTTGCCTTAGATTGACTCATGTTTAGTGTTTCTGGAATTGAACGTGGTAATTGAAGGCTAACACTTCTTTATTTCAGTATCCGAATAAAATTGGGAGGTACAATGTCTCAAAGGAGATCAACTTGTGTAGCTGAACACTACATATATATGGTATATAATTATTTAATCACACTGAAATTTCACGGATTTTGAATAATTAAATAATAAGTATTATTATTTGTACACTAAATATGTGGTCAATCAACTGTCTTTAGCTACAAAAATGCTGTTTGGAATCACTATAATATTATGTAGTGTAGAAGCGATACGAATGTTTCTCTACCAGTTTTGGCACCAAGATAAGTAGGGATATATAAATTTCATCGTGAGAAATTCATTAAAAAAAGGTTTTGTTGGTAATCTGCAAGATATTAGTGCTCTAATTAATTATTTTTCTCTAAATCCAAACGTATTTGAGAGCAAGGAGCACTAAAGTGATCTATGTCAGCGTATATATTGTCAAATTTGCCAACCTATCCTTTTCTTTTAATGTACACTCACGAAGATCTAAACAATTCTTACATCTCTGAATATAGGTCCCGATATTTTTGTATTTTTCGTTACTTATTCGACTGAAAATATGAAACATAATTGTATTGCAGATCAGTTCACATGCACTCACAGGGGCGATATCATGATTTTTGTTTGAGTTGTGGGCTAGCTCCGAATTTTTTTACTTTTTTTTTGTTTATTAAAATATATTTTTATAAAGAACAATTTTTGTTTATAACGTTTCAACAATGCAAGTACTGATTCCAATAGTAGTTTAATATAAAGCCGTTTTAAATGCATCACTTGGTACCCGGTATATCGTACAACATTAATTGTATGTACTTGGTGTTTGTTATTGCTATCCATTTTGAAGTTATTACGGATTTATGAATTCATGAGAAGGGGTCTTTCTTTAGTTCTTCGATGGTATCATCATCATTTGCATATCAATGAATAATATAAGTATACATTACCTGCCTTTATGGAGCTACATATATGGAACATAATAATAAAAAATAATCCAGGACACGTAAAAGTGAATTATTAATTGAATCTAATCCTTCTTTCAAAAAGGTTATTCCTACATACTTTTATAAATAGCTTAGTTAGCTAAAGACAAAAGAGCAGTTCTACCAACGGTTATTATTATTGCTATGTTCATTGATGATGGTAGCAGGAATGAGAGTTCAAGCAGCAGTCTCTATAAAAAAAACCTTAAAAACGGTTTCTTCTGTATCAACCAGGTAGACATACCTTGACTTGACTTCTTTTTGTGTGTGTTCTTGAGAATATCTATTTATTCGTTAATATTATTACATGTATGTATAGTTCGTGTACAAGTTGTAACTTGTACACCGATATTGTACAAGTTGTAACCCACAAAAAAATGAGAATAAAGTGTTGAAAGCCTTACTTGGGATAAATAGAATGTCATGATTAAATATTATAATAGATGTTCATAATTGGTGTAATTTCTGACTTATTTAATGAAACTGACTAATTGATCAACATTCCGTCGCAAATTTTAAAGTTTATATGCCCACAGTTATGTTACTCCTAAATAACCTAGTCATTTTTATTCCCAAAAATGAAATGACAGCATCCATTGATAATTAAAATAACTGGTACAATAGGATGTCCCTTAAAAATCATTATTTCCTTCATAATAATACTTCCATGAGCCAAATATTTTTGATTTTAATTAATAATTGTCCCTCGCTTCCTAATGCCTATATTAGAAAATTAGCTGGGAAAAATTTCTATATATCCAATTATTGTATCACAAATTATTCGTTCTACAAAACGAATCATTATTTGGTGCACTCTTTTCTTCTCGATAATGGTAAAATTTACGTTTATTCTACGTATCATTTGTGTTCAAAAATATACACGTTAGCTAATGTGGAGAAATTTATAATTTAGTCTAAAGTTTAAGAGCCAATTCAGAATGTTGCTCAATTTTGTATATATATTTTAACTATTAAAACTGATTAAATGAAGGGAGATAATGATATTTTTTTAGATTGATTTTGTATGTACACTGTAAAAGCCACCCTACTAAACAAGTTGTTCCTATTACACAACTCATAAGTGTATTCTTATATTCTTTGCTCCTATCAAGAATAATTAGCTACTATATAAATTAATTAAACGAGGCTTTGTCTAATCATATTATAAATGTGTTGAAGAATTTAAGAGCCAATGAATATCTTGAAATTAGAAGCAATTTGTTGTTCAATACTATTTCTTAATTTAGGTATAAAAAATAAATAATTATAATTATTTGAGCTATGTATTTCTTTGTTTAGTATCTGAGTAAGCGAATATATTTATTATATTTTTAATAATATCTGCGCTTCTTCACCTTTCTTGACCTTCTTTTAAGCCGTTTGGAGCATAAGAAAAAATGTGTTACTATGCCTGAAAAAAAAAAACAATAATATAAGTATAATAACCAATAGTCATAAAAAATCTCCTTGAAACAAGATTCATTTCATATTTTGTTACTTGTTAAATGTGGAAATATATGTTATTGTAGTCCACACTACATGAATGTGGCCCATCAACATAAAGGCAAGCTAGACTGATTTTCTCAAAATTGAGTGTGGATTTGAATTTTATATTCCTATCAATAAATTACTCGTATTAACCCTTTAGGTGTGTCGCAAATTGAACATGAAGTAGACGAAATTGATAATCACAATAAAAGAATGAGAAATTGATAGAAGGGGGCAGATCTGGTCTAATATATGTATCTTAAATCAAGTACTCAAAACTGTATCTAAAATTCTTGAATATCTTGTTTCATCTCATAAATTATAAATTTGAATATAAACCCTATGATTGACTCAAATATGTTTAATAATATTGGCTGTATGTTTATATTAATTCGAAAGAAATTATCCTTCTCTTGATTTTTGTTCAAGATTGTTTTTATGTTGACACACTACAAATGTATTTACATAATTCACACACTATAAAGGGGGAAAACAAAATGATTAAATGTAATTTTCTCTCTACTCATTATTCGTGAATTATTCTCTTTGTATCTCCTCATATCACAGTTTTTCAAGGTGTAATATTTTACTTTTATGAGAAAAATGACTAATTGCTGTAGAATCATATATGTATATGGATATTTCATCTATTTCAAAGAAATGCCCATTAGGCTGGATTTCGTGTTTCATTTCTAAATAACTTTGACGTGTGTTACTTATGTGGATTTTATACGCTTAATCCATTTTTATATATTTTTCTTTGTTTCATCATCTTTCTATATAAAGAAATATAACCATAAGAGGTTTTAAACAACTTACAAAAAGCACTTAACCATTTTGTATGTTTATTTTGTCTTCAATACAAATTTAATATGTGAAATTGGATGAGTCAATTATGAATTAGTTATCATGTTACTCCTCTCTCTCTCTAAAGTTTTATTAAGAAATAAATGAAAGACTATTTTCAATCCCCACCTTTATTCTTTTTAAATTGTTATTAATTGTAATTTGAGCAAGTTGGCTATCATTACTTCAAGGCTTTGTTTGATTTTTGTTTGTAGATCGATAGATTGTTTGATTTGAGTTAGGATTAGAGGTTCTATAAACAAATATGTATGATTATATTCATATATGAAATATACAACAAATACGCTTTAATTAGAGAGATAACCCCTTTTTTATAGGCTATCACACTACCCCTATTAATACTATATTTATAATAATAAATTAAAATCCATTTTTTGATACTATTTTTCTATAATAAAATACATCTTTCTTTTTAATTCCATTATTGCACTTGTATGTGTTAACTATAGGGGGTTTTCACGTGACGTCAGCATTGTTGATGGAGCCAGATTGGGGTCTAAACAATGAAAATGCTTTATTTTTATTAAAAAAATATGTACTAAAGATGTCAAAATGGCACCAATATTTAAAAGGACTCATAACCTTATTGTCCATCAAAAATCTATCCATCTATTGCCAAGTTTTATTATCCGACCCTAAAAATATGATATTATATCGTAACACAACCTTCATTCCATGATGTACATATATAAAAATTAACCATTACAATAGATAGAATAGGATATTTGTCTCGCCCTAGATATTACTTTGATTTAATTCTAATTCAGTCACAGTGTTTATCCTTGGCATCAAGTAGTATTCAATGCATATGTCGTTGGGTCTTCTTTATTGTTAAAGCCATTTGCCGGAGTTTAATAAATATTTATTTAAAAAAATTCCATTTTAAGTAGTAAAAATAATGGTTGCCCCCAAAATGGCGTCTCCTTTAATTATGATGGAATTTATGATGTCAGTGAAAATGATCTATTGTTTGTAGAGCCGGCATGGTGGGGAGTTAGGTAGGATATTATGTTGTCATATGTATAGTTAGTACGCCATTTTACAATATATTAACTTCCAATCACATTTGTTTTTTACATTTTTATACGCCAATAGTTACTGCCCTACCCATCCTTGCCATATTTATTTGTATAAATAACTATCAGTGGTCGATTATTAATTATGGATATAAACCTTAATATTAATCACTGATTAATAATGCTCATATCCATAGATTTGAAATTAAGAATGCTTACACATCAAGGTTTCTTATCGATTGTGTATCGAATTATGATCACCTAACTTAACATTTTATACTCACAATTTTTTAGAGCAGCATGTTTTTCTTTTTAAAATTTGCAGTATGTGTTTGATTTTCCTTTTAAGGTCTGTGTACATTCAAGAATTTGTCATGTGCGTTGCAGAAAGTACATTCCTCTTGTACACATACATATATCAAAGTTTATTCGTTTCTGTTATTTTTCCGTAGGTGGGAGGAGATATGGGAATAGCATACTCATATATATGTAGGGTATATACTTCCTTAACCCTGTTATAAAATGATGCATCGGTATGGTCGGTCATATATCTTTCTTAAATATATATATATAATGTCTACTATAGTTTTCTACTCGGGGAAGCAGTATTTTTTAATTGAGTGCCTCCTCTCCTGACCCATATATGAATGTGTCCATCCGTTTTTATTTTATCTTTAATATTATTTATGGAACTACAAATTTTTTCCCTCTCGTTGTGCTAATCATGCCAATGTACATATATATGTATATGTCCATTTGTAATTCTTTCTCTAAAGGATTAAGTATCCATACGCCCGAATATGAGTTATTCCAGCAATTTTATTGTTCTACATATTATAGTGTTATGCATAAGATGATGAACATACATTCAAATTATCTTAAATGATTTTTGAAAATGATTGCCTGTACCTTTCTTTCTTTAAACAAATATAGAACAGGAAATACAATATTCGGCCCGTCAACACAAACGAAAGCTAGTATGATTTTTCTCAAAATTGAGACTGGATTACATTTGGTTTCTTTAACGAATTATTAACGTTTATTTCTTATTAATCCTTTGGGTGTGTCTTTAACGGAACTTAAAATAATCAAAATTGAAAGGGGCATATCGGATCTAACGTAAGTCTCTTAAATCAAATAAAGGGTTTAAACAATAGCTAAAAGTCTTGAGTATTTCAACTGATCAGCAAATATGAATGTAATGCTATAATTGACTCAAACATGTTTATACAGCATTTTGTGGTATTTATAAATGAATTAAAAAAATTAATTTGGATTTTCTTGATTTATGTTCAAGATTGCTTTTATGTTGACTCACCACATTAATATTTTTTGCAAATCGGTTTGACAGCATTGTTATCACACTAAAAAACCTCCGTGTGAGGGAAGGGAAAAAAAGTTTTTAGGAGTGCCCAATTTGACAAATGTATTTATTATAACAATCGTTAAAGTGAAAAAGTTATTTATTACAATAGAATATTTTGCTACTTATAAATATAATAGGATTTGCGTATACACTTTCACATACATATATATTATATACAAATGGCAACTGTCTTTGTTAAATCATTACAGTTTCCGCACTATTATTATTTTAATCACTACTTATTTATTTTGATATCAATTTATACCTATCTTGTAAATGCTTAATCAAGTGTTCAAGGTCTTTTACTCATCAAAGCTTTTAAGTAGTTACTAATCGAGTCAAGAAGAAGATTTTGTGGATAGATGTGTAGTACTAGACTGGTTTTTATATTTGTTTTTGTTAAAATGTTGGGGAAGGGCATAGTCCAAAAATTAAGAAATATAATGTTAGAGCCATATTGATCAATATTTAGGGGTTTTGCAAGGCCTTTGAATTTGTAACTTTTACAATTTTGTGGAGGGAAATTAGATTTAGTACTTGAAAATAGTCTACATATGTCAAAATAGAGCAATTTATAATAAATAATATTTTAGGTGTATAAACAATATTTCAAAGGTGTTATAGACTAAAATATGTTCGTAAAATCGACAAAATATGATCGTATCGCGTATAACACGCCCCCCCCCCTTTATGTATAACACTAGATCTGGTCACTTTTGAGTCGATATCGATGTAAAAAATCCATGTTTAGGCAAAAGAAAGACGTATTTTTCGTTAAATTAATAGCCTCATCCAGGAATCTATAAAATTTGTTAAAAAAGTTATAGCCATGATGATAACGAAATTGATTTTTAAGCACTGCTTTAATAATAAAAAAAGTTTATTATTGCAAAGTAACATACCTTGTTCAATGAAGAAATGTAGATTTCTATTTATAGTATTCACAGAAGAAAATAACTAGTCATTTATATTTATTTGAGTGATTTTATTTAAATTCTCAGTTAGTGAAAGTGTCACGTGTCTCTCTGTTTGAACAAGAGAACATTAAATTACTTGACGTTTATTTGGTTTTCTAATTTATTATTTGAGATTCATTATATAATATGTAGCTCCCGTCAACACAAAAGCAAGCCAATATCATTTTTGTCAATATTGAGGTTGGATTACATTTGCATTCTTCGACGAATTATCGTACATTTATATTAATATATTATTCTTAATAAGCCTTTTGCTTTGTGACAACAAATTGCACTTAGAGTAGCCAAAATGGATACTCACTAGAAAATATATAGTATATAAATATTGAGAATAATATAAGTCTCATAATTCAAACAAAGGTGCATAAATATATAACTAAAAGTCTTGAATATATTTACTCCTCCCACAAATTTGAATACAAAGCCTATAATTGACTAAAATATGTTTTAAATATTGGCTCTATATATTAAATAAAAATATTAATTTGGATTTTCTCCTTTTCTTGTTTTGTGTTCAAGATTGTTTTTATCTTGACTTACCACATATGTACATCAATAATAAATAAAATTGATGCATTTTCCTCTGATGTATTCCTAAATGGACTCGTAACAAACAATATTGTTAATTGAATAATAAACAATATGACCATTTTCTTGCTCATTTCATGCTTACGAATCGTTTAATCAAGTATAATGATACATATGCCACAAATCAATCATGATGATGTTATGATTTTTAAGTTGGAGGTAATTTTAATGCTCGTAATGACTGTCATTATCTTTATCTATTTGGGGTTTGAATCTATGTTGTAAACATGTTTCTAATAGTGGTGGTTCTCATGTGGCATTGACGGATCAGATGTATTACTATCCATGATTACTCTAATATAATTTTGTCTGTTGTTATTAGTCCATTTTGGTCCTCTCTCTCTCTCTCTTCCCCCTCTTTATTATTTGAAGGAACTTCCCCTCAATTTCACTAAAAATGGTTTTTCTCTACTCCCTTATCTAATAATAATGTTATCTCTCTTCACTCTATTTAATTGTAATTGTAGTGAAACGTCTTTCTTTCCTCTTTTTCTTAGAGCGAATACATGGTTTCATACTATCACTCTCTCATGATGGTTTATTATTGTATTAAATGTTATTAATCTAACCCATTAATACCGAGTGGCAGGATTTCTTGACACCCATCAAAATTACTCTTTTGTCATCAAAGTTAGAAATACTTTGTTGAAAAAATGGTGTTGTTGGTTGGTGAATATTTTCTTGAGGGTTTATACCTACTTGGTCCAACACCCAATTCTTTTTTCCGTTCGGTTTTTGAATACCGAACAATATATTATATCTATCTGAAAATCGATACGAATAATTGTCTCATTGTGTTGGAAATGGGCTCACTTAATTTGACGGGGTGGGTAAATTATTTAAGACGCATTTGACGAATTTTAATCTAATATGGAGTACTTTCATCTGCAAGTTTTTATGCATTATGAAGGGGATACAAAATTGGGTACCCATTGAATCTATATTAATAAAGGAGAGTTAACTGTATGTATGAATCTTTGAATCAAATGAAGGCATTTTTGATTTTAAACATTTCAATGTAGATCTTGAAGTCGTTTTGCATTTAGTATCGAGAGTATATAGAGGGTGCACTGTATATAGTGTTCCTTGATATATATCATATTCATATTTTGATCTATCAGATAACAATGTAGTCGTATTAATTAGTGTGCAAGTAGAATCGAGTATGTATACAAGGGTACTGTTTCTGTTTGTTTTGGTGAGTGAATACTCTAGAGATTTTTAAAAAAATCGCAAATTCTAATTGCTCTTTCATTCTTGAGGACAGAATCCGTCATATGAATTGATATATGTATTGAATAGTCGTGTGTGTCTGCTCATGTAAAACTCAGAATAACATTGAGGATTTCTTGGGGGAGTTATCTTCTGTATTATTAAATCACAATTTGTCTATTAACCCACACCTAATTACTTCGGGGCATGCCAAATACTACAACTCAATGAATAGTTTTCTTCTTTGTTTTTTTTTATTTTACGACTTTTTATATCTTTTAATACGAACCTAGTTTTTATAAATTCGTGTTGATTTTTGAAATTCAAAATTTTTACCGCTTAAATAGTGTTACTATATGATTTTGAGAACACTTTTTTTACAAAGAAATAAAAAACATATACTCGCTAGGGTTTACTCAGCTCCACTCAAATCGACAACGACGCATCACTATTTTAAACAAGTAATGAATAACATCAGTATCGACTCCTTCTCGCATCGTGATGATGATTCTTTAAAACCGTTAAAGAAACTTCAAAAGAAAAAATAACAAATACTCTTGAGAAAATTGTTGATATTTTTGTTGGATATATATAAATTCATTAATACTTATAGTAATTTTTAGTTTGCCGTTAGTTTTTTCTTCGTGGTTTTTTGTTATTGCGTTTCTTTGGTTTGCCTTATGTGAAATACCAACTAATAAATGTTATTTATGGTTGTAATAGTATTATTTTATTTTGATAATAATTTTCTTGTTAAAAGAAGGTAAAAAAATTGTGAATAATTTAATGTTTTTTCGGGGTCGTTTTAAATAAGGTTCTCTTGACCAATCTGGACCGCGGAATATCTAAGCTCGTAATTGACTGGTTCTGAAATATTACTATTCATAGTATGACAGCAAGTTTTTATCATTCTCCTCTCCCATGCTCGCATTTGGTACCATAGTACTTCTTAATAGTTTTTGTTCGCAATTTCAAACCCACTTTCTACCTGCGTATCTACAGTGTATAAATCCTCGACGGTTCTATACTTTTATAAAATCAATACATTGAGAATTTTTACTTTTCTCGATATTTATTCAAGATCGTTTTGTATTGACGCCTTTATATATGAATATTATAATGGTTAAGTTAAGTGGTATTTTCTAAATTGTTTTTCTAATTATTCCCCATTATTGGCCCCCCTTAAAGCAAAGTTTATTTTTCATGACATAATGACACTAAAAGGGAAGAATAGTATTTTTTTTTCTGGTTACTCTCACAAAGTTATATTAGTGTTAGATGTCGCTCTGAAAATCAATCTTAGACAGTTATGACTTCTGGGGGACCAAAGTAAGAGGTTCGATCTGGATCCGTCTCGTTTAAAACATATTCTATGGGTGCATTTATGAATAGGTAATGTGAATTTTACAGGGTGCATAATCTATATACGCAACCACTTAGGCGCACTTTTTTTGGGTTAAGGCTGGCACTTATGCAGTTTTTTTTTTGTTTTTGTAAAATAGCTTGTTCAAACCTATACCTGTTGAAAAAATTCAATTGATGAATTCGTTGTCCCAAATATTTGGAAAAGGAACGAAGCCCTCCTTAGAATCCGCGCTGAGGGTCAACCTAGACGTGCTAGAGACCAAGATGACGCCCTGGATCGATATGGCTACCAATAGGAGGCATAACATGTGCAACAGGACTCAACTCCCTTCCACACATAAAAAAAGAGTTTCAAATGGCCCAAGACAATTTTGACGACTTCATATCTCCGGCCCTACAAACTTGCCGAATCTGAATCAGATGGATTTTTTTTGGGTCGACAAGCCAACCGAACCTTCTGATACATCAAAGACGAACTCATAAGTTGGATCAAGAAGGAATTCCAGATACGCCAAGAATCTATCGAGCTGGTTTTATTTTTTTAGTCTGAAAAACAAACAAAAACCTTGTTGTGACACAGATAACATGCGCACCCGGTATGCGCTACAGAACAATAACGTCAAATGAAGTTATATATGTTACTCAAGACATATTTTTACAGCTCAAAAATCATGACAGGTATGGAGAAAACCGGTCCATAGATGGAGACCAAAAAAAAACGCTCCAAGATTTATAAAAAAATTACATTTCGGTCCACCGTCTGTTATAATCGTCGTCTGAACAAATGGGTCCATCATAAATCACTCTTGATGGAACGTAACTAAAAGTTCGATTTTGGACCGAGTCTCAACACTAGTATCTATCTATATTTGCGCTTCACTCGTAAAATACCTATAGCGTACTAGTAATAATACAGGTGATGGAATCTTCTGTTGACGTTCACGTTGGCGTGTAATAGTGGTTATGTTCTATAAATACAACATGAAGAGTAAAGAAAGGAGAATGTACCGTTATTGGTATGTTGGTGGTTGCTGTGTGGTTTGTTGATATTTGTGTGTATGTAGGTCAAATCTTTTGCGTGAGATTGTTAAAACTATTTTATTGTATTTAGTATTTATTTTTGATTGGCGTCAAGAGTGTAGCAGAGCATGATGATGGAACAAAGTTGTTGGATTACCATACGTAATTCATATCACCTGCTGCAACTTTTTTGAATGGTTTTTAATTGTTCAAGTGCCGTTCTTGTTATTCCTCATCTCCGCTTCTCCTAAAAATGGAGAAAGGATTCAGGGTTGTATATATATATATACCATGGATTTGGTTTCAGAGGGGACTTTCATTTATCCCTATGTAACATGATAACCCGAAGCTCCTTACTCTCCTTCGCGTCTACGTTTATAACAAATACCATTATGATTTTCAATAGAGGAGACGGTGTTTGATTTAATTAAAATTTGTTCAAGTTTCAAAATCTGATAACACATTGGCCATACGGTTTTTTTTTTTTTTTTTTTTTGAAAATATATCCATGATTATATTTTAGGGCGGTTTGTCTTTCAATTTGGTACAAATTTCGATTACAGCTTCTTTGGAAAAGTTGCCATGTTGTATAAAAAATAACTCATACAAAATTCCATTGATATTCTTCGTCATCTTTCGGACGTCCATTTTTGTAAAAGTTTTAAAAAAATGGCATTATTATTAATAAGCTATGGATCAAAAAGAGATAATCACGTAAGGAAATTTTGATCATATTTTTGGACCATTCTTTCCTGAAAATGTACAAAAAAAGTATATTTTGTTGTCAGCTTTCGATGTCTCTGCTTCTTTTCTCCTGATCAGTATTCTGAACGATGATGATTGGTTGAATTAGAATGATCACTTTTTAAAGTGTTGAACAATTCTCAACAAATTTTGAATCATGATTTCATAGTTGGTAAGAATTGGTTAACTACCAACTAGTGCTATGTCGTTCCTTATTTATTCGGTTTAGTCTAGTCTTAGGATCTCTCTTTTAGACCGGTTCTTGGGACTGTCAATACTAGGACTTATTAAACAAAGAAGAAATAAAGTTGAAAGATTTCAGGTTTTAGGACTGAACTGGAAGGGACTGTTGTCTTCAGTCCTAGACAAGGACGGACAAAACACTACCAACAACTGATAATGGTTATTTTTTCAATTTCTTTTATTAAAAATAAAGTTGGATCATCAAAATTGTCTTATGTTATTCTTTCCTCATGGCAACTTTTCCGCTCTAGTCGTAATTGAAATTTGAAAAAAGTTGAAAAACAAACGATCCTCAAGAATTTATTATATATTTAAATATGCAATAGTATTAATGAACTCCCATTCTGCTATGATTATCATAGTAAAAGTAATTATTATTAAATAATCTCTATGAACAACCAATGGTGGTGCACCTGTCATTTATACATATTGGTCGTAGCGTATTGTCTATGTAGAGAAATTTGACTGTACGGCGGAAATGGTGGATGTGTGTCTTCTTTTTTTGCTTTCAGTAGACACGGTAGCTGCTGGCTCTTAATGGGTCTCTTCCTCTTCATATAGTGAGTGTGTAATATATAAAAAACTATGCTGTGAGAAACTACCTAAGATGTATCCACATACTTGCATGTTATTTACTATTCAACCTATGCTTCAGGCTACGTGAATCAGAGGGTTTCTTTTCCAAATATAAAGAAACGTTGACTCGAGAGGTTGCTTTATAAATACTTCTATATTATTTTATTTTCAAAAATAACAACAACAAAAATTAAACATACCAAGTTGGGGCCTCCTGATGGTCCTAGTAGCATCAAAGAAGTAGTTGGGGAGGCGATTTATCAATTTTGTTGGGTCGTCCTTGATTTTCTTCTCAAAGCTGGACAGGAACTTACGATCTTTTTTTAAATTGTGCCCTCCTCTCCCTGCTTTTCTGGAGAGGTCTTCTTCATTTTGGCCAGCTTGAAAACCAGGCTTTTGAAGAACTTAATAGTGTCCATAATCCTCGACACCTCAACTTTAGCATCTAGGAGATCTTTTGGCTCACTCATGATGACGAAATGTTTATGGACAAAGGAGTCTGAACCAGAATGTCATAAAATAATGACCAAACCTTCTTATATTAATCAGAAAATTAATATTACAATCAGTCCACGTTTATCTGCCCAACTCTGTACTGTACTTTTTTCGGGTTAATATTTTTATCCTCCTGTACAAATACCTTTTCTACTCGAGGCAATCAAATAAATGACTGGGAATGTTACAGGTGTGGATTTAATTTGGGTAAAATGGTAAGTGCGCAATGATAAAGGGTTTCCCTGTTTTATCATGCATGGTAAAACAGGGAAATAGCAAATCATTGAGGATATTTTGAGCCTATTAAATTAAATAAAGTACAATTTTTTCATTCAAGCTCCAACTTTTGCATTATTCATACAAACATAGGAGCTATGCATCAACACTTAAATGATTTTTTTTGTCTCTCTATATACATATGATGTGTGGATTAACAAGTTGACTAAATTATTACTTCCTTTGTCTGTGACCTTCATGTACATAAAAAT
This sequence comes from Lepeophtheirus salmonis, assembly GCF_016086655.4. Lineage (NCBI taxonomy): Eukaryota > Metazoa > Arthropoda > Copepoda > Siphonostomatoida > Caligidae > Lepeophtheirus > Lepeophtheirus salmonis. The sequence continues at coordinate 27,068,889 of NC_052132.2, forward strand.
TATTGTTATGTTTTTTGTATTCACAATTAATAGGATGTTCATTTATTTAGGGGGGACTTTCTTTGTTTAGTTAGAATCTTTGTTATTTGTTCGTAACATTGTAATATTATATGAAAACAACATGTGAAATCGTCATTTATTTATTTCTCCTCTTTTTAGAAAATATTTAACAGAGAGAACTGTAATAATGATAATTATTAGTATTACTCTTTTAATGTATTTTTTTAAGTTGTTAAATTTCATGGATCATCTATATATATATATATATATATATTTAAAAAATTATGGCTTCATATATAGAGTGGAAAGATATGAAAAAGTATTGAGAGAGGGAAAAGAAAGAGAGAGAGTTGCTTGGATTATAAGGCATACATGCAATTGCTTAATAAAGGTACATACAATGTATAATTATACCTACATACTTATTAAAATTATTTTTTACATCAATGCATATGTGGTTCGTAAACTCAAAAAAATCAAGAAAAGTAGAAAATTGCAATTTATTTATTTACTCAATATACCAGGAGGTCCATTAATATCTGAACACTTTGAATTTTAAACTTCAAATAGATATAACTGATTAATTGAAAGTAGAATTTCAACAAAATTATTACTATAGGTACGTGGGTGTGTGTCCAGTCTAGGTCGGTACTTAAAGAACGTAAAATTGATCCCTCCTGACGTCAATGAGGTTGGTTTTCCTTCTTTTTTTTTAAAATGATTCCGCTATAAAATAGAATAAAGTATATAACTAAGTAGCAATATAATATGTTCGTATTATAATGATAAAAATCATATTTTTTGCGAGATGTGTGCAATAATCTAAATACATATTTCATATATGTTATTTGGCCTAATAATCCATGGATATTTTGATGAAAAATTCCAAGGACCGATATGACCTGTCCTAAGACTGGACTGGACCGAATAAATAAGGCCCGACACAATGCAACCTTGGACCCGTTGCAGATGTAGTCCTCTGTCTTGGCGTCCCAGTGCCGGGTGATAGTGGCTTTGAGGGCCTTGGTGTTTAGATGAAGGACACTGCAGGCCTTCCCTTCTACATGCACCCAAAAGGCGTAGTCGAGGGGAGTGACATCAGGGTTGTAGGGGGACAAAAGTGTCAAAAAAGACTTTTAAGGGAAGAGATGGGTTTTTTGATTGCTCATGTCAAAAGTGGCCTCTCCATCCTCACACTATATACATACAGCCTAATATTGCAGATACATAATTCAGTCAATTATAGGGTGTATATTCAAATTTGTTAGATGAGTTAAGATACCCACGACTTTTACCTATAGATTAGAAACTTTATTTGATTTAAGTAACTTGTATCCGTCCAGATATGGCCCTTTCAATTTTGGCTACTTCAAGTTCAATTTGCATCACACCCAAAGGGTTAATAAGAATAATTTGTTAATATAAATTGACGATAATAATTCGTTGAAGAATACAAATGTAATCCGGTCTCCATTTTGTGAATAATGATTCTAGCTTGCTTTTGTATTGACACATATTAAAATTATATTCTTCATTAATTTAATTTTTGTATTAATTTAATTAGTTTTGTCTCTTTGAAGATGTGAAGTGTCTGATCCAGATCCTGATATTATCCTTTTTAAGTATTTTGATTAAACTACTATTAAATTTATTTATGTTGATTATTTTTTGATATATTTTTTGGTGAGTTAACACAAAAACAGTCTGCAAAAAATAAACAACACCAAAAATGCCATTTTTTTAGTAATTAATCGAATGGTTGTTATAATAAAATAGGATAGATGTCGCTTCAAGATAAATAGAAATGCTACTACGTCCGATATTGATCTTTTTAAGATCTGGAAATGTGCGAGTACCTGAATCCGTTTTGGACGTCAGATCTTTTCCAAAACCGTCCCATTTCTCTTAAAGGATTTGTAGTTCCCCCTTGCTACTGCTGTTTGCATAGCGATTAGCAACTTTGTTGGTAGCCTTTATTCCCTTTCCCTTTATTATTACATCGGGCCATTCATATTTCTCACATCATGAAAAAGTTCATAGACTAATTCCCTTTGTTTCTTCTTAAGTACATATCTCCAGGTTGTTTATGCTCTACATAATATTTGTATGTATGTAGATAAATAGATGTGTGTAGGAGTTACTATATTTATTTTTAGTTACTAAGACTACTAAAAGGGCAAAAATAATACATACATTTTTAACGACATTCTTTTATAAAATAAATAAGAAATGAGTAAAATTTTATCATCACCTTTTAGCTAAAAAAAAGAACAAGATATATTGGAATGTTATTGAATGTCTATATGTCTTTAAATACAGTGTAAATTAGGGTGAACCTACTACCCCAACAGTGTCCCAACAAGCATAACCCTTTTTTTGGATACTGTGTGTAGGCCAATAGAAACATCCATGCAATTTCATTTAAATATAATATCCTAGCGGGAGTACCGAGCACGGCTCGAAGTTATTAGGGGTCGACAAAATTAGAATCAATAATATAGATATGCAATTTTTTTTTTTAAATATATCGCGCTGAGTTTTAGCTACACACTCTCGTTGTTATTTATTAGATCAAGTAGTTGCGTAGATTAAAATTTTAAACTCACGCACTAAAACAAGTCCTCCACAGACAGACATACACACTTTGCTTTATTAATATAGATATTCATTTTGTGAAGAAAGATTTTGGAGAGAATGACAAAAAACTACTATAAAAATTACACGTTTAGGTTTTTAAACGTGTGAACATAAATATATATATATTTATATATTAGATTACGATATAATGATTAGGATGCATTCATATCATTTGTTTAAAAACGTACTATTTATTATCAAAAAATGGTTGAATGTATTAAGAAGTGTCAATATTTTTTTCATTTTTTTGCTATTCCTTTTTATTCTGTAGAAACTCTTTTTAATGAGCGGAAGTTACGGATTTTTTTACATGTTTCCATTCACGTTGTTACTTGTATTGTATCACTCAACCTTTCATACAAAAAGAAATAGAAAAAATGACCAAAATAGGTCAGTCCGAACTATGAACTATTATCTAATTAAATCACTGATTAGGGGATAAGAATTAGAAAAATCGACAGCTGACATCAAAATACACTGTATATTTTTGTGTTAGGAAGGTAACGCCGTGATATCACTTCAAAAATTTCAAGTCTTCTATGCTTGTTTGTCAAAGCCGGAGCATTACCCTCACCCTAGTGTACATGCAGTTATAGTAAGATTCTTCAAAAGACATATTTCTTTTTTCCTCTGTCTCATATTCAATACATACATATGCTTTTAAATATATGCACTATCTATAATATTTCAAAGCCGAACTAACTAACTAATTTATTTTTTCTTTTACAGGTAAGAAATCATTATTGTATGATCCACTCATAACTCTTGTGGCGGCATCCCACGATGTAATTCAAAATATATACATGAATATAGCTCACAATGGAGTAGTAGTATACTTCAAAGTGTGATTGATTGATTTTGAGCATTATGCTTTCTTTGCAAAAGTAATGCATTTGCCAAACATATTTGCTACAAATTACTTATTGATGCTTATAATTTAAATCCATATAATAAGTGAAGGGTAAATCTAATGAACATCATATGGAAATAAGATGAATTCACAGTGTGTGTCCCCTTCATTGAATATATACATAAAAGAATATCTTTGTATGAAACACGCATTTGGCTGAGTATTCAATGGATTTGTTAAAAGGTTTTTTTTTGTCCTTGAGGACTGGGAACTTTGAAAGGATTTTCAAAGAAAGGAAGAATATACACATTTCTTTGGCATATTTTAAATTATTATAATTAATGAATGGTCGAGATCATGATTCTACTTGTATGTACTACTTCTTCGAATCTTGATTGTGAAGGAAAACTCTGTGAGTTATTTCATTGATGGATTGATATTATTAGTCTCTCCTTCTCTATAGAACAGTGAATCAGAAAACTTTTCATCCCTGTAGCATTTTTAATCCTTAATTGCAAGGATTTAATGATATCAATATGAAAATCGATACGAATATTTCTCTTAGTCTTGAAAATGAGTACACTTAATTTTATGGATACATTAAATTATTTATGACGAAAAAGGGGATATATGGAAGTACATGTATTCTTGTTTGTATAAGTACTTTCGTCAATTAATTTTGATGTGTTATGACGGTCAAATAAATTCAATACCAGTGGAATATTCAATAAATGGTTGGATTGGTGTTTTCTTAATTTTTATCACATAATTTTACGCCGATTTATGTATTTTAATACATGTGCCATTTATGGGAACGAGTTATTTTTTCATAACTAGTGTAGATTTTTGTAATTTAAAACTTTTTACCACCTCAATAGAGTTACTGAAAGATTCTGAGGGGGCAAAATTGTACCAAGAACAAAAATCATGCATATAAAGGTTTGAACGCACTGCAAAAGTACTCATTTCCGCCTGCTCTCCACTCTCACGCTAATTTAGTATATTTTTACAAGCTATATAAGCGAGACAAAACTATAGCAACTGAAGTAAAAATAGATATATTATAATATCATAACTTTTTATTATTAGTAAGTTAGTGTTTTGAGGCATGAACTTTTTTTTATGCAGAGTTCCTCATTTCCTGCTCGTCGTATTTTGTACAAATTACTAAAAAGCAGCAGAATCGATTTTTTGATTTTAATTAATATCAGAAACAATTATAATTGACTATCTCATATATATATATATTTTTTAAATTATACTCCAGCAAAGATTTTATTTAATGATTATATAATAATATTTCGTGGAGCCTTTATCGATATAGCAAAGTACAAGTGCTCCAAGGAGCCCTGATTGGGAACCCCTACTTAAGAACAGTGATTCCCCACAAGGGCTTGTCGGAATATCTTCTGATACTCCTTGAGATCCTCAAAAGAAATTAATTAATTATAAAAAAAAGACAATTAAGCTCCAAAACCCTTTGAGAATCTGACGAAAGTTAGTTTTTGAAGAGCAACCGTAATTACATTTTGATTGACAATTATAAGGAAATCCCTTGACCTTCACAGACCTCCAATGGCCTATCTCTGGACCTCAAGTTGAGAATCATCCCTGATGTAGGGACTGCACCGCAGTGATGAAAGGTTGGGAAACACTGCTCTATTACATCATAACTTTCTATATATGTAAATATTTTTTTGTTCATCTCTGCATCCCTTTTATCCCTTCATTTTACCATATTTCTGCAATTTCTGTGATGACATTGGAGCAGTAGGATAATGTTATTTGATATTCTATTCATATTGTCTAATAGAAAGAAAAATAATAAGGAAATAGCCCCTCTCTTTAGAGGAAAAGAGAGGACAGAAAAAATGGCTCTTGGATTTCTCTTTACCATACTGTAATATTCATTAGACTGTCCCGTTTTCCCGGTTATATTTTTCTCCACCCTACACATGGAATATTTCTGTTGGGGCTAATAAAAAAACTGACTTTGGTGTGAAAGTTAAAGGGCACTTTTGCTCTGTAGTACATGCCATTTTATTTTTGGAAAAAATGTGTTTCTGACTCAAAATTAGCATAATTTTTATACCTCTTGTAGAAGCACCCCGTTCCAAATATGATGTTATGATTCCAAAATTGTACTTTTATATCAAACATATCATCAATATTTAACCCATGCTGAACAAAAAGAAGAATACCTGACTTGTTTTATGATTGATAAAACAGGGAAGTCATTGAACACATCTTAAATTATTTAAAAAAAAAAAATGCTTAATAATTTAAACTGATAATCAAATACTAAAAAAGTATAAAAACTACATTTTTTTAGTTATAGCATCATATTTCAAACCGTGATACAAGAGTTTTAAAAATGGTCCATTTTGACCCAAATAAAAATATCCTTTTCCAAAGTAAAATGGCATGTTGTACTACGACAAAAATGATATGAAAAGTTAGTTTTTTTGATTGTCCCGGGGTGAAAATGTCTTCGTGCAGAGAGAGAAAAATATTAACCCGAAAACGGGACATTCTAATATACATATAACAACATAATACATTTGGTATTATTCAAATAAAAATAATAATAAGAACGAATATTGTTTGTCCCATTCTCTTTGTGTGCACATATATGGATATAAAATTACTTATTTGTCGTTGCTAAAAGTGTGACAGCCAAGAGGGTAGTTGGTCATTATTGATTGATGCTACGTGTTTTATTCATTTATGTATACATATTCTTTATTCACCCTAAGGCATCCATTAGGTTAATGCGTTGGCAGAATTTCCGGATTTCGTGTAATTAGAATCCAAGTCCATTTCTAAGATTTTTTTAATTGGTCAAAATCGAAATTCTTTGATTTTTTAAAATCAATATTTTTTAGTTTTTGGTTTGAAATTGATGTTTTTTACACCTTAAAGTAACGGACCAAGGACGTGGTCACCCTACCTTTTGAAAATTTACAGTTAAATTATACCAACAAAAGAATGGTTTTCTACAAAAAAAGATATCTTAAAAACAGTACGCAGAGCCAACTGTTTTGAATGATATTTATTTAAAAATAAATAAATAATAATAATTTTCTCAATAGAAAAAATAAACACTTAAAATTCAATTTGTAATTTGTCAAAAGAAGCACATGATTTGAGCACTTCTTTGATAAGGCAATACGCTTGAAAGTTGCTAAAAGGTAAATATTCCGCTTTTTTTTCTGTATAATGATCGATTGATTATATATTTACAAATGAATCCATCAAGCTTTTGTGCTAAAATTGTCAAACTGCTCAAATCAAAGCTTCCATTACTCTTGTGTTTAATGATTACGTTCTGGAGTTGATTTAAATATAAGTCGTTATATACTGGGTGGCAAAAAAGTGATTTAACACCTATTTAATTGAATTTTGTAGTAGTTTAAAAATGTCTTCTGTTACATTGTTGCTTGAATAAAAAATAGAGCTAGCGTAAATACCTTGAAAACCAAACCTTAAGCATATTTGTTGCTCACTTAGAAAAAAAAAATTAATGCTAATGGAAATCGTATCAATGCGTCCTTATGTTTTATATATGTTGAATATATTTCTATAAAAAACATGACTGTATTTAACTTCATGTTTAGTTAAGGTTACAAAATTAATATGATAGTGAAGTTTTACAAGACCATTTTTAAACATCTAATATAGAGCCTAAATTCTATTAATTTTTGAATAAGTCACCTACTCTAAAATATATTATCATTGTATAATATGCACCCTCAAACACAACATGGTATCCCCGGGGACACACTTAAGACCTCATTAATATTCCTTATTTATATACAACGCCACGTATGGTTGATTCTTCTACATTATCTTAAAAAGTATTACTCATTTTCACTACGTATATATATATTCAGCAACATTAAAAATATAAACATATGTAAGAACATTAAGTTCTTCATCATCCCTCGAAAGCCAATTTCAGCTCCTGCCATTTATTTTGATCTCTTGGGAGGGGGAGGAGTGGGTTTTATGATATTATCATCTTTTTCTTAAAAAATTTATAAATAAATATATGGGATATACAGTCTTCTATATCTCAACTTTATACCTATGTTCATCCCTGGCTTATGTATCTTAATACCATTAGAGTGTGGTTCATTTTAAAGCTCATAAATTATATCATTTATTATTTTAATTAAAAAATGTACTCTTTTTTTTCCCCCTTAATTTTGTTTTACGAACAAATCAACCTCTGAGAATGGACTAGTGTTGTTTGGGGCTGTAGGAGTATACAGGTGCACTGACGCATTCGTATTATATCGGAAAGTACCGGAATACTGATACCAATTTTGTAAGCGGGCCCGGTTATAACAGATTTAATATTGTGTCGTTCCTTATTTATTCTGTCTGCTCTTAGGACCTTCAGTCTGTTGTGACCGGTTTATATGTGTGTGCATACTCTTTGTCTTAAATTATATTCTTTGTAGTTAGTTTGTTGCATATTAATAAAGAACCTGAATACAGGTTTGCACTCACTCGGTACTACATTCCTGTACAATCTAATAGTCGATCCTCGCGACAAGTCTGGATATCTAATTATTCATAATATTAATCATTGCACACATTTTGCAAAAAATATTCATATTTTCCTTATAAAACAATCTGATGCGAAGATACTATATTTTTACTTAGTTATATAATTTATTTTATTATATAACTTAATAACTAAAACAAAGGGGGAAAAAGGACCTCTATGACGTCACGAGGGATTCATTTTACCTTCTTATAGGATTGACAAGTGGGACTGGATCCCTGTCCTCGGTCCTACATATGGACCGACACAACACTATTTAAACTTGATTGTGTTTTATGAGTGAGACGGGCATCCGTCATTTTCTTAACACAATGTAATCAAAATGGTGGAGTCGTAAAAGAAAAGGGGAATAATTCCCTTCTTAAAAAGTAATTATGTATGTATGTTTTTCCCCATGTGGAGTTAGAAGAGAAAGAAAGAGAGACGAGAACAACCAAAACCATACTCTCATTCCTTCATTCGTGTGGTATAATAAGAAGACATTGATGGATCAGATTCATTATGACTAAAAAAGCCACCAAATATATCAGGATAAGACGAATTTTTAACAAGGGACTCACTCCTATTTATTTATTTTTGCAATTGTGGTACCCCACAATTGTATACACGTATATGCAGATGGATGAGGGTTTGGGGAGGGGGAGATCAGGGTGATGATTTTGATATGTAATGAATGGGTACACAGAGCACTATCAAATCTGTGACGTATGGTTCTGGTTATGAATCGTTGAGTAAAAATTACTTTACATACAATGTCACGTAGAATGAATAAAATATTATTTGTTGTATGTACGCTCATATTATGTATGATGTTTTTAATAGTCATATTGTAGAAAAAATATGATTATATTTTTCTTAGAAGATTTAGAGGCTTGGAAGGAGCCATTCCTTTTTTAAATGTGGTTATAGAGTAGACCAAAGATGTTGCTTGCTGTGACACGTCAGATGACGTTCCCTTGTCGTCATTTTTCCTCCTCCTGACAAATACAATTTTTTCTTCTCTTTGCAGAATTGCCCTTTTTAATGCAATATGAATTTATGGAAATTGTGTAGTTAGTTATTGAGTTATATTCATGGTATCTCAAAGCCTCCAAGCGGATGTCTTAGGACGTATACTACACTAACAAATATTGATCGTCTGGTCTCTTCGTTTCTTAGTATCCAATATCTGAAAACGACCCCCCCAATTTCAGACTTAAACAAAATGTCCTTAATAAACAAAAACCAATATGAAAACTGTCTTTGATAAATCAACTTAATAAACAAAAGTCCTGTTGCAGGAGCGTCAGTTCTTGCAAAAGATCTGGCATGCCGTTTCAGGTATTATTACTTAAGGCGTTTCATATTTGACATCCTTTTTGTGATGACACAAGAATGATGTAAGGTGATAAGCATCTTCTTGGAAATCAATAAACTATGAATGTATGTAAGTGCAAGTGTTCTTGTCAAATCCAAGACATTTTTTGCAACCCTTCTTCCTTTTTTTATCTTCTAAAAACAGTATTGACATATATGAATATTAGGGTGAGGATAGTTTCCCGGCTTTGTACAAACATACTGAACTTTTTTTTTGTACTGTGTATGGGCCTGATGAACCCATTTGTACAATTTCATTCATATATATTAATCAGCACCAAGCTTACATCATTTTGGAAAAATTAACAAAAACTATAAAATAACACTTTGGAGTTTTGAATGTGCCGAATAATTTTTTCCCAAAATATACATTTTAGATTAAGATATACTGATTACAAGATGTTATAAAAATTATATCATTTCTTTATCCAAGAATGGAAGATAGCGTCAAAAAAAAAATCAATATTTACTTCTAAGTTAAACTATATTTTCAAAAAGGAGCAAATGTTGTCTGTATTGATGTATGCTTTCCATAAAGTCATTTTTAAGTGTATCATAGATACTTGATCTAAGAAAAACAAATATGAGTTGATAAATCATTTCTAACAACGAGCGTGTGTAGTAGCTAAATCTAATATTAAATAATAAAAGGGGGAAGTACATTAATCATTATATAAAATAATAACTGTGGGTTCAGATAATATTTAGTAGCGAGCGTGTGTAGCTAAAGCTCAGCCAGGTAACATTCTAGAGACTAAAGTACTCTTTGCCTCGTCACGTCATTTTTTTTTTCTGAAGTTGTTATTAAATTATCATTTCATTCTTGAAGAGAGAACATTTAGAAGTATTGAGTAACTATATATTAGTTTTCTCATGAAAAACGAAGAGTAAAGTTCGATGATTTCTTCCTGGGGAGTTATCTTTTATATTATTAAAGCAATGTTTTTCTGATAACCTAATAATTCTGAGCAATGCCGAGTACTCCCGTAACTAAATTATATTTTAATTAGATTGACAGATATGTTAATTAGTAGTGATGTAAATCGTTATAAATTTTTTAGCTGGGCCGGGTTTTTTTTCTTTATTTAATTCCAGAGTAGATAACTTCCTATCATAGTCAAAAAACCTGATTGAACATTATTCCTGTGTGCGCACATAAAAAATTGAGTGTAACTTTCAGGAGTTGTAGGTGAGTTATAATTGTAAGTCCTTGTTGGACTCGGAGTGGAATAGTATTTCTTGCCAATGCTCTTGTTTATTTCCTTCCTTCTCCCCTTCCTCCCATGTCACTGAGGATTGTATTTAGCTTCTCTCCACTCAAAAAATCCTCAAATTGTCGAGTGTTACCATGTTGATTTTCGGTGTTCTTTTTAATCATACTCATTCTACACGTGATTTCATCATTGCTAATGTATATCTACCTATTAGTAGAATGCATCTTACATCTTTATATACGTACGTAAATCTTTTCATAAACAAGGAATTCGTAGGGTCTGTAATGACATATTTATTGTTCTTCTCTCATATCTACATTTAATTGAAGCATTTTGTCAAAAGGGAATTCTTTTGTGAGTAACTAAAATATGTCTATTCCTTACCTAATTCACTTTGTTTTGTTCTCGGGTGGTATACCTTTTAATACCAGTGATAATACAGTACCTAAGTACAGACAAAGGATAATAATGATCATCATTATTCAAACGTCTTTCCAAGGTTGATCTACCCAGAAAATCCTTATAGATGATAATACTTATTATTACTCATAAGCAGATTAGTGTCCGTGTGCCAAAAAGGATTCTTTTTTTTATAACTTATATATCTGTACATTAGTTTATTGTACCTATTTTTTTTTTTTTTTTTTTGAGATAGGCATTTTGTCCTTTTAATTACTTCATCAATGTATTTAGTACATACAGTGAGCTTTGGTACGTAATTGTTTTACTTTTTGTGTGGATAAATACTGTATGTATGTGTTGTAACTTTCTCTTGATGGATTTGAAGTTATTCAGTTTGCTTGTTATATATATATATTTTTTACTATGTAACTATTAAATATATATATTTATATTGGGTGGAGTTTGTTCTAAGACTGATTGTTGTATGTTATGTGAAGGAAAAAAACAATCGTTTTTTATATCTCACAAGGTGTATTTATTTTCTTTGTTCTACAATTTTTATTAATAATACTAATATTATATCTTCATAAATAATAAGTATATTATTCATTAATATAATAGGAGGTATATGTAGGTATTATACTTATAGAAATCCTTCTCTTTTATTCATAGTATGTCTATCACGTCACGAATAATATTGCTATTCGCTTATAGGTACATTATTATAGAAGGAAAAAGCCATATCATTTCTTTATATTTTTATAAAGAAATATTAGGGATACATTGGTCTCAAAATTAGAAGGTCCCTTTCGGTCCGATTCAAATCGGACGTAATAACTGTCCTATAGAACAATCTTTCATAAATGACATATAATAGAAATCTACCAGTGGCGTCATCATAAATCAATATTCTATATTTTTTATTAAGCTTAATTTATATTATGATAGTGTTGGGCCAGTCCTTATTTATTCGGTCCAGTCCAGTCTAAGGATGGGTCCTTATGACTGTCAGTACTGTAGTCTTCAGTCCTAAATAAGGATCCAAATAACACTAGTGAATGACGTCTTATAAAGGGTGTTTAAAAATTTGGAACGTTTTTCGACGACCGATAACGGAGAGGATATGGGATTGTACTGAGCAGGACCGATATTAAGGAACTATACAACCCTCAGAAATACATTTAGAATCTCTAACATCTATCAAGGGTCTACCTATGTACATGAGGGAGCAGTTAAGTAAAAAATAATCAATTGATCAACAGCAAGCTGCACTTTTCAGTCATTATTTGTATGGCTATGCCCATAGAAAAAGAAATGCATAAAGGTGCCAAGATACACGAAGGATTGAGTAAAATACTTTTGCTGAGAAAAATGATATAATATGACGTCATATTTGGGGTTTTTCCACCTTACATTATGAGGCAAAGAATGTCATTGATATAAAAATCTGCAATTCCTCCTATGGAAATGATCTTCATCTGATCTTAGCATATAAAATTGAGGTACACATTCTTTCCTAATAAGAAAGATAAATTTGTATAAAAAATCATTTAACACAGCGATAGGCTTGCAAATTATGTAGATAAATATTAAAACTTAAATGTTAAAAAAGGGATGGACTAAACTTCAATTTATCAGCTTCAAATTTGACATAAATCCTTAAATATGTACTTGGAGCAATGCCTGCAAAAAAGAAGAAAAAAAATCACTGGTCCCTTATTTAGCTAAACTTAATTGACAGTTTAAGGATGTAGGAATATAATATGTTGTAATATTAGGTAGAAGTAACGAGACATATTTACTTTCAAAAGTAGATACATATCCAATCCTTGTAAATCACTTCTAAATAATATGTACATGATTATAGAATAAATAGACATAATAGCATGTAATCAAATCCCTTGCCAATATTGAGGTCAATAGTGTGTCTTTTTTTGACATCGTGCCTATTATAAAGGCATATATTTATGCCAATTAACTACTTCCTTTCGAGGAGAAGAAGTCATGTACAATTCCATTAGGAGAGGTGTGTCATCTTTTTTGCTTATTTATATGTACAAGGCTCTTTTAGCTTTATAACTAGCCTACACAGGTGTTTCTAAGATAAGGTAATATATCCAAGATGTTTAATTTGATTTATAAGACTTTATTTGACCCCATATGGTCCCTTTAAAATAGAATCCATCAAATTATATTTCTTTATTATAAAATGAAATTTTTGCGATCTTTATGTGTAATTTACGGTCCCTATAAAAAATTAAAGAGAACATTTTTGAAGATAACACATGTATGTAATTTAGACTCTATTTTAGAATTTTTTTGAATCATGCCTACTGCACCGAATCAGAGTTCGACATTGTACTGTCCCAGTCCTAGTTTTTACAATTTAATTTTTTTTAAGAGACAAGAAAGTTGTTGGTAAAGTAGGTCATTCCTATGCGTAATTTTTTAATCTGCTAACAAATTGTTTCCATATATATATACACATTAGTGTTTGGTTCCAGTCTGAAAACCCTAGACCGGTCTGAGATCGTTATTATTTTGATTGGACGGAACTCATTCGGTCCTTAAAAGAAGTTTGGTCTTGATCGGTCTCGGAAGAACAAATCGGTCTAGACCGATAATATAGATTAATCGTTGAGGACATCATGTGTGTTTCAAAATGGTGGACATGAATATAATGACGTCATATCAGGTGTTTCATGTGAGTACAACTCCTATAACCAGGGCTCGACTGTCGTTAAAATTAGTCACTAGCCAACAGGACTCGCCAATTTTTTTTTTTACTAGTCCTTACTCAGCCCAGAATACCCCAAAATATAATCTATCTATGTATTTGCAATATCTAAACATATATTTAATTGGCTCAGAGTCGAAAGTGAACCCCTATACACTACTGTTTTGTCCAATCAAAAACAGGGACTCAAAGAACTATGTCAGTTTTATAATTTAAAAAAAAAACCATTTCCGAACTACACATGAAGTGAAATATTGCGAAATTTGTCTTTTAAATATTTATCATACTTAAAAATCACTCGTTATTTATGTTTTCAACGTGTATTTGACGTGTATGACGTTGACATAAGTTAATAACTATGATTTGAACCCAAAATTGCCTGTGTATATGCGGTATTTAAGTTACGGCTCTTTGTTGCCGAACGGGCAACAGGCCAACTGGTGTTTTGGTGCGACAGTGTGCCTGTCGAGTGCTGCCTATAGCTAGGATGGGAATAAAGTTGGTACATAAAGGGAGAACAAAACAAAAATCTAATTCATATAGAGAAATTCGGTCTATGATTTAAAAACGATCAAATTAAGGTTTATGGCTAGTATTGGGATTTTTAGCGTAATATCCCTTCTAATCGGTTTTATAAAACGAGGAAACAAATTCAAGTTCGGGTTTCGACCGAGTCGCAACACCAAATATATATTTACATTCATTCGAAAGAGAGGAAGAAAGGGGAACGAAGGAATTAATTTTGCTTGTTTATTTTTTTAAACAAATAAAAAAATCGTCATTCAAAATGTTACTTTTTGTCTTTTATTGAGTATATTGTATATTTTTTTCCCACTACCGATGTGCATACAATGTCTAAGTAAATACAACGGTGTATTGAATAATCGTACTACATGATGTATTAAGCAATGATCTCTCTTTCTATATGTATGTATGTATTTTTATGTTGACAAGTCATGGTTTCTCTCCATTTCTTACATAACTTATCCATAGAGTTCATCCCTCCTATCCGCAAACGAAAGTAAATGTACAGACATACATATTCATGACTACATTGCCCTTTTTAACAGGTTTTAGAGGAATGTGGCTTTGTCACGATAATATGTAATAAAGATATAATTTATATTTTTAAATAGTATATATGTCGTGTACGCTGTAACTTGTATAAGATTACTGTACATGTTGCAACAAAAGTTCAACTATTTTAAGTAGACTTCTTGTGATGAGGATGAATGAATAATTTAATTTGGTTTGGATGGCCAAACTATTAATTGTGCAAGTCTTGACTTATTTTGAAAATCACTAATTGATCAGAAGCATCACTTCCGCAGACAGGCTCTGGAAACTAGATCCCGATTCTTGCATTCCAGGACCTCTGTTAACCTTTGACTCAAAGTAGTTTCAGTCAAAATAATCCGTTGGATTCAGGTAGGGGGATCTAGGAGACCAACTGTCCATGGACACTCAGTCGTAGGAGTGTTCCTAACGTCCTTGGTCTCCACCAGTGCCTTTCTCAACCCTGCAACCCTTCTTCTGCCCATCCCTGTCATCTTTGAGACCTCAGCATTGTTGAGTTCCAAATTGTGATTCATCAAAATGTAATTGGTTTGAAATCTTCTGTTGCTGACTCCCTGTTCTGTGCTCAGGCTACTAAGGGAAACGTTGATGTGCATATTTCACGTCAAAAATAATTGTGCAATTTCATTTTCATATATCACATTGTTGCACCATCCTGTATATATATATTTCCACTTGTTCTTAGTTTAATATTTGTCAAGGGCCCCTTTTCTGTGATGAAAGGGGATCAGACATCATTATCATCATCACAAGGATGCAAAAATGGATCTATTTTGAAAGGGTTATGATCAAATAGAAGGAGGAGTTAGTTAATGACTCTTCGATTACATCCATGACTCCTTATTCCCTTATACGTATTATTTATATTCTACAGGAGTGGTATATATATATATGATGAAGTAGAACCAGCTGTTCATCATTTTATAATAATAATAATAATTTATATTCGCCTATATATATATGTGTGTATGTGTGTCTATTTCCCTTGAGGATATGATCGTACTACTACTGTCAGTATTTCCCTCCATTTGTTGATTCCTTATCACTCTTTCTCTCTCGCTCTTTTTGAAATGGTTCGATTATATTGTTGATCCTTTCTATGTATGTGAGGATCTCTCCGTTCATTAGGGTGGATCTTTTTGTGGGGATCTCATCAACACTTTCTAAATTTTTGTATAGAAGGAAAGTTGTGTATTAGTATACAGATATTTAGAGTCGAATATGAGCTCGAGGGAAGGATTTTCAGAGGTTTCCCACATATATGTACACAGAGTGAAGACCCAAACTTGGCTGCTGAGACAACATCAAGATGCTCATAACAGCCCCATAGAGTCAAGAAGAACCAAAATATCTGAAGCAAGAAATTGGCTTACTTCTGACCCTCCTCCAGACCTGACCTCAACCCTCTGCACTTGCCAGTTAGGGTTTTCTTGGAGAAGAATGTTTGCTACACCTCTCATTGAAATTTAGATTTGCTCCAAGCTGTCATCATTACAGCCTGGTATGCCATGGACACGGTCTTCATCGTCAAGAGCTGCCAATCTGTGTGTCGGCCTGTCAAGACAAGTTTATTCAAGAGTTAAATTTCTGACCATATTTGGCAATAATAATGGACAAATATTTTTTTAAATATACATCAAATTAGTTTCAACTGAATTGAGTAACCTCTCAAATATAATTCATATGGCATGGAATAGTGTTTGACAGTATTTCAAATTTCGAAAGTTCTGATTTGTGGACTCACTCTACTGTTCATTCATACATGTACCATATAAATCCTATATTCGAAAGAGGAAAAGTGGGGAGGGATTTACATTTTATTGAATGCGATTTACATTATTTTATCGGATAATGTGTAGATAATCTTGCGGTTTACAATTATCATATTATATACATATATCTAAATACCTAGATCGACTGAGTATTCATTTCGTACAACAATGAATGAATATAAAGTGTGTACTTATTAATGTTGCATTCAAGTCCCTGTCGAGTGAGTTTCTGTTAGGTAAGTAAAACCATTTCAGGGTTCGAGTTTTTGAGAATTTCCAAACATGTAGTGTAGATCCCTCATTTTAATACTATATTAATTCTTTTATAGTATAAGAAAGCTCCGTCTTCAGTAGTTTTTACTGTACTTTTGAGTTATATTTAGTGATGAAAATCAGGTGTATTTGTTAGCTAGATCGTTTTTATTTTATTTTAATTTGCTAATCTGAAGAATGAATTTTCTTTTACTCAGCTTTTGTCATTTGGAATTTAACTCCTGGGCAGTGAACCTCCTTTTCTACTACAATCAAATATATTCAAAACCTAATTGAACATTCGTGTGTGCTCATACAAAATGGAGAGTACCCATGATGATTTATTGCAGAGTATTAATTTGTAAGTCCTTGTTGGACTCAGAGTAGGATTGAGGATCAAGATAGGAGTTGATTTTCAGTTTCTTTTTTTTTAACATGCCCCAAATGCAACAAATTTTCATCAGCAGTGATGCAATGTACAATTTTATCTGACCGTTACACGACTGTTTCGAGTTTTTAAATATAATTCGAGCTCGAATAATACTTGCATCCAACACTAGTACTTAATAATAATATTAATGTATTTAATCATGGATCGTGTCTAAAAAGAAAATCCCCAAAAAAATGTAAAATTGAGTCTCAGCCTACTTCATGCACTCTATTTGAGTTTCCCTGGTCCTATTGTTGGGTTGCTGTATCCCTTGGACAGTCAAACAAGTTTGTAAACCAGTGTTTTTAAAGGTAAAAGTCATTATTATTTACAGTTCGTATCCTTTTCTGTTCTGTTCATGTCTTGTCTAAATAAACAGGTCATTTAGTGTCATTTTTAAGCATATTTTGCACTGGGGTGGCTTCAAATGACTGCAAAAAGTTTGAGAAACGCTGGCATATGCAGAAAAAGTAAATAATATAAGGCTCAGAAAATACATTGTCAGGATTTTGAAATAAAAATCTAAGGACTTAATACTTATAAAGAGAGTCCTTAATCTTATTTGTTGAGTGATGAAAAATCGAAAGGACTGGTAAATAAGTATTAAGTCGATTGGGGATTTTTTAACACACAATTTGAAGTCAAATAAAAAGATCAACGAGTCAAGTCAAACTAAGTTGATAATCGAGCCAAGACAAAACACTTAATTATTATCCTCCAGGGATATACTTCTGAATTTATTTCTTAATTATATCCATGACACAATTTGGTTCAAGTTTTGTATTTAAAAAAATAAATAATGGTAGAAATTTTCTTCCTTACATACCTCTAAGAGGGATTTGACTGTTTTTATTTTCCTAATTTTATGACAAAAGTTTGTACTTTTTGAGAGTATGTTCTTACTTTGTCGAATAAATTGATTTTTTATATTATTTTACACTCCTATTATTAAGTTATATTTTTTGTAAAATCAAAGGATTTCTTCTTTCTCCCTATGAACTACTAAAAAGATATCATTGGATATTAAATATTAAATAAGGAGAAGAACGCTTTCTTAGGAGAAAAGGATTGCTTTTGAAGGGAAAAGTTTTAAAGAAGGAAAGGGATTCATGGACTCAGATTATAAATATTGTACACATATATATTGATATATTAATTTACATTTTCCACTTCAATTCCCTTCTCATGTGGTGGTTATATTGAAACATTGTCGGAGCTGAGGAGAGGGAAAAAAATGAATTACTTGTATTTATCGGTATGTTGATTTTCACTACTTTTTCTTCGTGGTAATGGTGTCATACTTAATGTTCCGTTTAATGTCATTATTCAACGACTTAGTAAATCATATTCCTTAATTTCTTCATACACATATTAAGTATGTTCGTAGTAGAGTCCATGCTTAATATGGAATGAACATCGCACCTGCATGTGTTATATGTCCATGATAAAGTCACATATTTCAAGACTAGGAGGTAATGTCATTTTTATCACAAATATAAAAGTACTAGTATTTTTCCTATGAGACTGGTTCAGACTGTTCCTGGATATATTAGATGCGTCTTACAAAAATTATAATTACCTAAGACTGGTCTATGATTTCCAAACTATAAAGCATCTACGTTAGTTTACCAGTTAAACTTGTTCAGTAATATCTTTCAGCTCAATAATAGTTGAGCACTATTTGTTGAGACGGGCTTAATCGAAATATGTATTAGTTCTATAAGCATTGCATATAAGTTGTAACTAATAATTCCAAGATAACCGAAGTAGATTGATGATAACTACCTTGTATATATGATGACGCCTTTTAGGAAAGATTGCTCCATGGGGACGTCTTTTGCGTTCGATTCGGACGTGGTGTCAACATTTTGAAGTCGATACCATTACATCCCTAGTATGTATCAAGTGTAACAATATATGTATTGGTTTGACCCAAATAGTTCCACACTGTTATCATCATAATATACTTTATTCAACCTTAGCTTTTACGACGAAGACATCTGTTTTTCTTATCATTTGTCTAATTAGAACCAATAAAAATCATCTGTACCGACAGATACATAATCAAAATGATTCATGGCGGAATATGTAATTGTTTTATGAAGTGTCCATAAAGAAGATATTATGTCCAGTGTTGTAAATAATATGATGACCTATCCAAAAACTGAAAATCAACTTGATAAACATGTTAATTTGAAGAATGTTTGGTAGAAGAGCAGCATAGCTGTCGTGACGTTTCAAAGGGAAGAA
Organism: Lepeophtheirus salmonis; assembly: GCF_016086655.4. NCBI lineage: Eukaryota > Metazoa > Arthropoda > Copepoda > Siphonostomatoida > Caligidae > Lepeophtheirus > Lepeophtheirus salmonis. The sequence goes on from NC_052132.2 coordinate 27,088,439, forward strand.
ATGGACACAAATTATACTCGCGAGTCCAACAAGGATCCATACCTGAAAATAATACTGTCCACAGATGTATGTTAAATAAAAAAAAAAAAAAATAAACCCTTACAATTTGAAGAATATTGTGTTATGTAAACTCTAATGACGTTTTATTAATTTAGCTGCGAGCAGCTATGAGATCAAATAAATAAACACAAATCCCACTCCGTATCTGCCAATGATATGAGCAGGAATGACTCCAATGTCAGTCCTTAATTCTACCCCAAGTCCATCATTGACTTATAACTCTTCAGTCTTGATATCCGTCATTCATGAGTAAACACATTCGTGTTTACACTTTATTGTTTGTACTTATGTATAAGTTCTCTTCTCAAGATTAAAATAATAGTGAGAACAGCTTTAGAAAATGAAATAAAACATATATTCAGGTAGCAACTACAAAAAGCCAGACCTCTTCCATTAGAGTATTATTTTCATCTATACTTATAGTTCCCCAACAAATCATCTGTCTATGATGAGTGCACATACTTTATACTTAAACGTTCCCTCCTCATAAATGAGTAACTGTAACACCTTTGGAAAGTAAAGAAAACACTGCTCAGATCGCACTCGTTTAAGGGAATATTTTTTACAACTCTATGCATACATATATTAAGACTCTTTACTAGATAGTACTTGAGTCGACACAAATGAGGTTTTTTCTTTCTTTCTTTCTTTCCTAAGCTGTTTATTCCTCAATACACACAACAAACCACTTATGTATCTTATTTTACTCAGTAATACACTTCAGAATCCCCCTCACAGATGCACAAGGGAGTATCAAAAGTGGTTCTTCTTCTCTTTTTTCTCCACTTTTTTTTTTTTACTGCTTTAATCCAATTTTGTTCGCCGATTCATGAGCGATAATCTTCCACTTCTTATATATTTTGTTCTTTTTCTCCATGGATCAAAAGGAAAACAACAAGAATAAGATGGCGGATGGGTCTTATGTTATTTTTTGAAAACTTACTGTATTTTTTTAAAAACCCTTCTTCAAAATATAACATTACATAAAAGCAAAATAAGTGTGATTTAGTACATCATCCATATTATATTATCTATGCACACTGAGTTGAGTGTTCCTCTCTCCCGACCGTCTCCTTGTCATACTTAATTTAAACTTAAATAATAATCATATTAATAGAACACTCAAGGCCTTATAAATAAATATGATGTATCATGATAATATAATAAGCTCAACATGACGTCATTTCTTATTGCTTACAACTATTAAGTAATCGTTCGTATCCTCATAGGATGGGTGTGTGTAAGTGTAGATTATAGGGGGTGTAAATGTAATTATGACACACTTTGTGTGGAATCGCAATCCAAAAGTTCCGTACATCAGGATAATAAGTTTATTCTGCTGTTATTGTTCTGTGTTGCCATTGAAAATATAAGTTTTCAAAAGCTAAAACAAAATGTGCAATCCTCGAAGAAAAGTGACGTCCTATTGGAGATTTTTGGAGGAAAATGCTTTTTATTGGCTGAAACACTTTTCGTCTCCATTTTGTCTGACCTCAACCCCCTTCACTACCTCATATGGGTGGCAATTAGGGATATATCGGTCCCTAATTTTTTTTAAATGTCGGTCCTTAGATCAGTCTTAGATAAATTATATTATCATAATTATCTACTACCGTCGTTACCATAAAAAAAATCTTCTATAATTTTAATAAGCCTAATTTATACTTTTAATTAGTCCTAAATTAAAGATAATGGAAAAATAGTCTGGTGTTTTAAAAATACTTAAAGTTTTACTAAACTAAGTAATTCAAAAGATAAAATGAGGTTCTGTTTTACTATAAAATTAGTGACAAAAGCTACTGATAGAGGGCGCTTAAACAATTGGCACATTTATCAGGTCCGATAACAAGGAAAAGACTGATTCAAAGTCCAATATTAAGGACCCTAGTTCGTATCAAGGCCTGTACTTAAATTGCACCAAATTTGAGTGCCCTCAAAGAACAAGGAATGGCTAAAATTTGATGACCCACTCTGTATTATTAAGGTCTGCTCGCACTTAAAGGTCAGTTGAAACAACTTATTCAGGACAAAGCGCTTCATATTGCGATTTATGTTTTTTGTGCGTTTGTATATCAAACATCAAGTTCCTAGTAACAAATGATACAGAGATATATAAGTGCAAAGATGTTTCATTGATATAAAGTGTGTCAGATTTACATTTACACTCGGTATAATGTGTACAATACATAAAAAGGGCTTTGTACAATGCACACACTTTAATTAATATATTTTGAAGAAGAAGGGGGGGGGGAAATGAACTCACACTTTGACTCATGAAAATTACAAACATAATTATGACTATTTGAGGGTTATTTTGTTGTTGTGTTCTGTAAAGAAATATGATCAAAAATAGTGAGTAGTTAAGGCATAAAATTAGAATTTCCTTACCTCTTCAACTTTGTCGGTTATGTGGAGTAATCGTCATCGTCTATTTCTTATGGGTGGTCTTTTTTTTTAACCCTCATTGTTTATTTTCTTACTTGAATTTCGGTTAAGTTTAAGAGTCTATAGCGATATATATATTTTAATATTTTAGAACCCGGGAATTCGACTCTAATTTGTTTCAGAAGAAGTTTCGAAAAGGGATCCAGTCGAGTTCTGAAATATTTTTCCCAATAAAAAATAACTGAGAACGGATTAATCTGTTCTCTAGCATCAAACTTAACCTTTTTTTGTATGAGCATTTCAGATAAATATACTTAGAGTTAAATCATCCATAAAATTCAATGTATGGGGGATGGACATGTGTTGCCTGAGTGCCAAACTATTGCTTCAAAGTTTTACTTTATTCTACTCCCTGAGTATTCTCCAATAACTCATCATTATTTTGCCAAAAATACAATTGCCAGTAGATGTTTCATTTTATTATATATATATAAACTTATTTTTTGAAAAAAATGTCGTAAATATCTTCTATAAACACATAGTCTTTGAAGAAAGAAACTTTTTTGTTATTTCAGCAATCATACTATTATACCAATAAAAGAATATGGTGCATGCAGACTCCACGAATCCTCACTGTCAGATCCCCTCCTTTGAATCTTATATCTTACTATATATATATATTATTTATTTTATGGATATTCGAAAGGGGTAGAAAATGGGCCGTGAAAAGAAATGAATATAAATTTCAAATTTATTTATGTCTATTTTTTGTCAAATAGAGTTTTTTTATCTTATATTTATACATCCATAAAATAAAACATAATATTATCTATTATTCAAATGCATTACTACTACTCAATTGCATGCCGCCGCTTTCAAAAGACAAAAAGATTTATCAAAAAATTGTATATCAAGCAAGTCTTAAGATCTGTATTTATTCTGCAGTGTGTCATCATAGAAACAATCTTGTACACAAATCAAGAAAAGAAAATTTTACTTCAGAGCCCAATATTTCATAGTCATATTACACTCAATTATAGACTTATTATCTAAATTTGTGGTATAAGTTAAGATAACCAAGAATTTTATATATAGTTTAGAACGTTTATTTTATGTAAAAGACTTACATTGGCCCCGATATAGCCCTTTCAACCATAAAATCTGTCAATTTCTCATTCTTTTATCGCGACAATCAACTTTGTCTAATTTAAGTGGAATTTGCGAGGGTTAATAAGAATATTCTAGCTTGTTTTTCTGATAACGAGCCATTATTATGACTTTTTCTCCTCACAGCAGCGTACTTGATCTACTACTTAGGAGCCAGAAATAAAAATACATAGAGAATAACCATTTAATGAAAGAAACTGATGCATAGTTCAGGATATGAGTCATATACATAGTATATGGTTCTCCTTTGCCATGGAAACTTATTGATTAGAAGAAGGGGGAGGCCAAGAAATGAATAGAAGAGTCTTTTTCTTCTCTTATTATTAATATTTATGGGGAAATAAGTTTTCCTTAGCTTCTTCTTCCCTGAGCCCAAACATAACTTATTGCCATCAACCCTTTTTCCCATCCCTCTCTCTGTTTAATTTCCACTTACTGATTAAGAGTACATATATACTAGTAGTCATGCCAAGTCTTCTGTGTACATCATGGAATAATTGACAAGAAAATCATCATCTACGGAGTCACAACTCCTGGTGGAGTCGTTTTTAAAGGGTTTTCTATCTTCCTATTGATTTATTTGGTTTTGTTATTTTTTTAAAAAATAAATATGTAGTACATCAATAAAAAAACAACCATGAAAAAAAATCAAGAAACGGAGAAATTCTTGACTTCATATTATATTTACAGCCCAATATTTCATAGATATATTTGTGACCATAGTAGGCTTTGTAATCAAATTTCTGGGATGATTTGAAATAATAAAAAATGTTAATTATAGTTAAGAACCTTCACTTGAGGTAAAAGAAAGTCAACTTGGGCCAAATATGCCCCTTTCAATATAATTTAATGTCAATTAATATTTATTTCATTAATGGGACGATGATTTTTTGGAACTTCAAGTGCATTTTTGGACTCACCCAAAGAGTGTATTAGAATAATCTTTTGTTAGAACACTGTGTACACACAACTTCACACGGACTGTATTTAGTTCTTAGCTGTAGAACCTCCCAACCCATCCGATGTTAAAACTGTCAGTCCGCTAAAAAATCCATATTTGGGGATAATAGACTAACTATTACCAACTGATTTTGGGGCTTCCCTCCCCCTGTTCATTTCTGAAGGAAAGATTGCGAGATACAATAAAGGTATAGATAGCACTCATGCTTTCTTAGTTGACAGGGTACACAAATACATATTTATTGGTTGCTCTCATATTTTTTATGACTTAAAATCTGTTTAATGGTGATTATGTAACGTGCATAATCGATATTCATCCCTCTTTTTTTGTATTTATTTCTATTGAAGAAAAAGTAGAGGATTCACCCCTTTTCCCCTGTAGTTTGTAGTTGTTGGAATTTCTTACATTTTTATGTCCCTTACATGAGTTTGTTTGTCATGTTTCAAAGAGAATTATTAATATTAACCTAATGATCCTACGTTTTCTCATAACTTATAGTAAGGAACTCTTCCCCACCCCTCCTTCTTAAGGTGAAAGGATTTTATTAAATTACATTTGTATTCTTCGACAAGTTACTTTCAATTTCTATTAATACATTATTCTGATAATATTATTTTTGTAACGATGTTTTTTTAAATGTTACTTTATTAGTTATTAACAAATTTATAAATTAATTAGTTATCGAGGTTTTAAAGATAGACTTTTGATGAGTTCTTATTATTTATCTACTCCACCGATAAATAAGAATAAAAATAGATAGAAGGAGCGTGGAAGGTGGTTTATTCTCTTTGTTCTTATTTGATGAAAATGAATAAATTTAGAAGTAATTATCGATTATTCTACAAAATTTAATAATCTTTTATTCAATTACTATTTTAGATTATGGATTCACAGCTTTATAAGATATATATAAAAAGATTTTCAATTTGTACATGATCTTTACAGTATAATAATATCCTATTTAACGTTGGGGTTGCTAAACATCCTAGGAAAGTACTCTCGATAGGTTTTGAATGGAAGTAAGGAAGGGTTAAACTCCTTACTTCTTTTTTGAAAGGACCCCTCCCCCCACTAAGAATAACGACCAAGTCTTGTTCCTATCTAATAATGATCAAACAAACAAGTCAGTCATGTTTGTGTGTATGTATGGCGTGTCATCCAATCGTTCCAAGATGAAATAAAGTCCTATACCATAAAAGAAATATAAGAATAATAACTATAAACTTCTTGCACGTGTTGTAGAGTTTTCAAAATAATATAATATACGAACCATAGAACTACACATTATTCTCTCAGAGAGGTTTTCTCAGGGAAAACTTCTGTTATGTTGTTTGTATTTTGTTGTTGTTGTTACCTGTTTTTATGACTTTTTATTCATTCTATGTAGCCCTCAACTCTCACCCCCTCTTTTCTTTGATATCAAAGCAGCAGCAGAAATCCCTCCTTCCAGTTTTTTTTTTGATTTAATATAATATACAGAATGTAGTTTTGACATGTGATAGGCTTTTGACCGACATTATAATCATAACAAAAATAATATTTAGTAATCACCCCGTCATTATAGAAGGAACATGGAACATGATTTCCTTCTCTTCGTCTTCTTTTGTTTGTGTGTCTGTGGATATCTTCCTCTTCTTCCTCGTAATTCCTAATAAACAACACATCGTTTCCAGACATCAATAAAATTCTCCGTCTGAAACAAAACACAACCACCTTCTTCTTCTTGGAACTGTTAATAAAGACTCCCTTAATTAATATATATATACGTATATTAGTGTTGGTTTCGAAACACAGTTTTTGAGTTCGAGTTTTTGAGAATTCGTATTATATATTATCTGGAATAATCCATAATCAGTCATAAACTTGATCATTTACTTCATCCAGAGAGTACCATACTTCGTAAACATCTATAAAAGAGACTGATTAATAAGCGGAAAAAATGTAACATCAACCTGATTTCCCAATCACAATTAAATATTGAATGTAAAAAGTATCATTGGTATTTAACATCTAGGTAGATGGTATGCTAAGCAAGGACTTTAGAAAATCATTAGGCCCTGTCTAAAGTTTTTTGTGTTTGTGTTTGTTTGAATAATATCGTTGGTTGAGAGGCAAATTCCCGTAACTCAAATAATTATTTTACAGAATTAAGGTTGCAAATTCCATTTTTTCATAATGATGTTTTCCAATTTTTATAATAAAATGGACCTGAGAAATTCATTTCAACAGTTTGAATTACTCTGTTTTTATGCATTATCATTAAAAATTGACTTCTAGGATGACCTATAGGCAATAACATATATATTTTTATTATTTGAGTCGCGACATTTTTGGCCCTTGATATATAATGGGGTTTTTTCCTTATTAATGATCAACTCGTGGGTTGATAGTTATATTGTTGTAGCTCAAAAATTACAAATATTAGTGTTATTGCCTATATGTCACTTATTCTAGAAGTATTTAGTACTTAGTTCTAGAATATTTAAAAACAGATAAATTCAGGGTTTATATTCAGAATATATAGGATAATATTTGTTTGAAAAATTGGAAAACACCATTAGTCATAATTAAAGAACTCTTCTTTGAGCAAGAAAATAAAAACTGTCTGTAATAGTTTTTTACTGTCTCTTTGAGTTTTGATTCTATAATTTTGAATAATTGAATGTTTTGAGCTTGGATTATTCGATTTCTAATTCAACACTAAAATATAAATAATGTTATAATATTTATTCCTGGGCTTATTTTGAGTCTCATGAGATGTATTGTGAGAGATTTACCACATCTCGTAAATTTTACCCACTCCTTTGGTGGATTAAGCTTACATCCATTCCCTTTAACATATGTACACTTCTAACATTATGACTCCTTCTTAGCCTTTTCAAAATCCCACCCTATTATTCATCCTTCGCTCCAGGACACACCCAGTTGTTCAAACCTCACTTTTCTAGCTTTTTTATTTTATATAAAACTTCATTTGTATGCAAATTATTTTGTGCTACGGAATAAAGGGTTTAAATGACTCTTCAACCCATAAAAATTTTCATCACCCTCACACATTACGGATGTTGTAATAGCAAATCCAACGCTTCCTAGGGACAAACATGAATACAATCTACCCTGATATTATAGTTAACTATTACCATTTCTAGTCAATGGGCCATGTACATAGTATGTACGTAAGTTTTTGGTATTTTTTACCCTAGCCCCCATGTTTGGCATCTACAACATATAATGTGCGTACTTAATTATAGCTTCTGTTGACAATTTCAACCCATTCTACCTGCGTACCTACTTTTACATTGATCCTTATTTGTATTAAGTTGATATCAAGAACACATAATTTCTTGCCTAATCGTTGCCTTCTAGAAAAGAATGACGTTGTTAAAAAAAAAAAAGATTTGTCGTATGAAGATTAACTTTTTATATAAAATTATAAGGATAACAAGTTTAACGATTGCTAAGTTTAGATCTGTTAAAAATATTGAAATTACTAGTAGCAGCCTAGAGCGGGAATTAAACTGATTGAACGATTTAAAAATTCATTTTTTAAAATGAATTCCAGTGTTGTGGATGTTACATTCAGATAGAAATTTGGAAACTACGTGTAACATTGACTAGGCATTGATTTAGTTACACTTATTTGGATAAAGATAAGCCAGCAATATGAAATGTTTGACCCTTCCGATTTTGAGAGAAGGGACAAAATACCCAGCGTTATGGACATTTGCATGGAATTGCCTTTAAATAATATATATATGTACAAATAATAATCACTCTTTTGTCGTAATAGCTAATCCAGCTTCTCCTAGGGACAAAAAGTAATATAATCCATAGAGATGTAAATTATAGGTATTTTTTTGCGTGCAAGATTTATGTGGATGGACACTGGGGCAGTGTTTTATTTTAATTTTACATAGTAGTCACAATGTTTCTTTAACTTTTTGATGAAAGAACATACAACTAGGATATAGTAATGCCTTGCAGGAGTGTTCATGAATGAGGTTGAGTAGCACAGAGTATTTGTTGAGGAGTTGATAAGTATAAGTCCTTGTTGGACCTGGAGTAATTCCTATCTATGCCCTTAACACATATATACGGAGTGGGCTTTGTGTTTATTGCCTTCCTCTCATAGTTGCTTGTTGCCGATCTAATGAAACGTCTTGATATCTAAGCTGTTCTTCTCCCAAATTTTGATCTAACTTTGTGCGAAGAAGTCATTGAATTTTGAGATATCAACGTAACACAAAAATGTAAACAAATCATAATCGATCATAACTTTAAAAAACAATTGAGATACATATATAACTCAATTTTATTTGAGGCGAAGATTTTGCGCTCTACCGAGTGCCGATTTTAGTTTGTTTTGTTTTTACATACAGTAAAGGCTTCAAATTTAAGGCTTTACATTGGTACTAAAGCTTACTAATGCAATTTCTTGTTAAATATACCAGAGGCGTACACAAATTAAGGAATTTTTGAGTTTTATTGGAAAATTTAATATTTGAATTTTATTTTAGATTTTTTTATTTTTTGTGAATAGCTGTGGATTTTTGATTTTTTTCTTTTTCAAAAAATTAATGTTATAAATTTAATTTTTGTAATTTTTTCAAAAAAAAAAATTGGGACCCCCCAAAAAAAAAAAAAAAAAAAAAAAAGTAGTATATATATAAGTAATCCTGCGGACGGCCCTGTATACGTACGCATTTATTGTTTCTATGATTTAGAAATGCATGTCAATTGTTTTTTGTTTTTTTGTAATTTCATTGATACCATCTACATACATTGGAATTAACTGTAATCATTATAATGGACATTATTGCGTTTTGATGTAGATTATGTATTTATATACATATCCTATTATACACTTCCCTTTTATCACTGCAGTAATTGTTATTCCGTAATATTTATTTCAAGTTCATTGTATTTTATTTTTGAAGATAATGCTTCATAATTCATACTAACAAAATTACATTTATTTATATGTATAGAAAGTTTTCACTTTTTCAAAAGGTCAATGATTAGCACTCTTGCCAATGAAAGAAAATATTAACAAATAAAGTCATTAGATTTTATGAAAACTCTTTGTCAATTTTTGACAGAATCTTATGCGATTTGTTTTTCATTTTTCGAATAACCTTATTTTCCTAAAACAAATACAAAGTTTTTTTGTTTGATTAATTTCATTTATAATTTTTTAATCATTCGCAGCCTAAACTTCATCTTTTTATGAAAGTTGACCAATATGTAGGTAGACTCAAAGAAGGTGAGGGTAGGATTGATACAATTTTGAAATAAAAGAGACATTAGGAAATTAAGGAACAAAAAAACACATGTTTTGTTTATGTTTATTTTTTTTAATATTAATTATAAAATAGGCAAAATATAGTATTTAGAAGAAGATAAAGAATAAATGATTTATCACAGTCCTTATTTAGGAATGAAGTCTGCGGGTCTGTCCAGTTCAGTCCTGCATATCCGTTCTAAAACTTAAAAAGTTTGGTCCTTAATGACTTTACTCAACTTTGTTTCCTTCTGTTTTAATTAGTTCTAGTACTGACAGTCTAAAGGACCGGTCTTAAGACTGCACTGGATAAATAAGGACTGACAAAACACTGGATATATGTACAAATCATCAACAACTTATATATATTATTTGTCAGCTGTTGATTGTCTACTTTTCATAGTCATATGTATTAGTGCTCTGATAATAATTATTGATTAATTAAACACGAATTAGCTCGTATTGAGTTGTGAATAATGACAGATTCTACAGATTATTGCCTAACTACTAAATAGTTATATGACATTTTTTCTTTCTCTTTTTGGGTGGAGAGGTTGAGAGATACACTACTGATATTCATGTGTTTTAGTCGGCTCTAACACATACCAGAGAATTTTTTTTTTTTGTATTTATTTGGGCGAGCTTTTTATATCGAAACTATTAGTATAGCAAGTTTTCTTTTAAGCGGTTGTTTTGAACTTTACCGTAATATTACTAATTAGTAGTAGTTACTAATAAATTATAGAAATATATATCTAATAAAGGAGAGGGATTTTTTGGAGTTCTTGGATGACAAGTGATCCAGTAGACGAATGTACTTCTATTTATTATGAGAAATATTGATTCCTTAAATCGCGAAATACGAATTAGATGACGAGTATGGATAAAACCGTTTTATTGATGTTCATTCAAGAATATAATTTGAAAATATCTCAGAAATGACGTCATTACTCATCATTAGTATTGCTCTGTTCTAATATAAGTTATTAAATCCTCGCTGAAACGGTCCTCTCTGTAAAGAAGTCCACCCAAATAAATTTCGATATAAAACTTCGTTAAATCGAGCCTCATTGAAAAAATCTTCGATATAAAAAGTGAAGGCGGTAATTTATATGGATGAAAGCTGTTTAAATGTTGAATCTCTTCAACACATTGTGGCAGCTTGTTGGCGGGTATAATATAAAGGTATTTTCTCACCCCTTACTTGGGGTGACTTGAAATGAGATCAAATGTGCTTTTGTTGTCGTTATTGTTCTTGGTGTACTGTTACAAGTCAATGCCACCATCATCATCATCATTGGTTACGCATCGTGGATTTTTTATTTGCCTCTCTTTATGCATTGCTTCCTATTCTTGTGTTCATACATATTATGATGTACTTAAATGTTGAACGTGAAACCTCCTGCTTTTTTTTTAAGAAACAAAGAATTAATTACTTTTCATCATTACCATCTATAAAATAATGCATATAATAATACTCGAACTCTTAATGAGGCATAAATGCAAATGAATGTTAATTACAGGTGTGTACTTGTATTACTTAATGGTTGTTTTTATTTTATTTTTGTTTTTCTTCACTGCATGCATGCTGTACTTGTGTTTAATTGAATTGTCAACAAGTAAATTATTTTCCTACTTGCTTTTATTTATCAAAAGATTATAATTTGTGAAGTAAAAAGTTCTGAGCGTTTTTTTCCTTTATTTTGACAATAAAATGAACATAACATAGGATTGCCCGATTTAGATGGTTCCAAACGGTTTTCTGGTTTATCCTCAGTTCCTGGGCAATATAATAAGTCCCCTCACATGCCGATCCAACTCAATAATGTCCGTTATTTAATGGACATCCTCGAAGTCCATATTTCTAGAACGGAATCGTTGGAACCACTGTTTTACTGTTGCATTCCATAAACAGTACATTTTTTTAGCTGTCTACTCCGCCTTTTTACATTGGTCGTAGTGATACTGAAGAATTTATTGAATTTTCTCTTTTTTTACTTCCATTTTGGAACACTGCAAAACACACAAAACTGTAAATGAACTTTTTTAATAGTGTTTTTGAGTTTTTTTACTTTGAATAACTTGAAATGAGGACATTTTAATTCAATTTGGATGTACAGCTTTTAAAGTTAATGAACGCTGTTTCTTATAGTTATAATCACCAAGAATAATTAAAAAATAAAAGAAGAGTAAATGTTTATATTATTAAGCCAAAGTGTGTGCATCGATGCCTAATAACTCTAAGCAATGACGGGTACTCCCGTTAGTAGTTAAATAATTACCTATTACTGTTCCTAATCATAAATGTCAGCATCGATATAAATGTGTATGATGCCTAATATATATCTTCATGTGTACATAGTATCAGGACTGCACGACATTGCTCCCAGTTATTAGGCATGGATAAACAGCAAAAAGGTATGCACACTTTGCCTAAATAACATTAGATATTTACTCTTCTTTTGTTTTGTCCTTTAATATGACGGGCTGAGTGAGCTTTAGCTACACACGGTCGTTGCTGCATTGTGATTCCTTAGATCCAGTAGTCACGCACTCAAAAATGAGTCTTTTCACAGACAAACAAACTTGTTGGATATAGATTACCAAGATACAAGAACACTATTTTCATGAAAAAAAGGATAAAAAGGCACGCCCACATTGTGACGTATTAAGTATAAACCTTATAATTACATCTCCTCTCATCGAACCCTCAACGCAGAGTTGAATATAATTTAAATTTTATTTTAAGGATCAAATTGATTGTTAAAATTTTAACTATCTCAGACCGGTCTGGGATTTTCAGATCGAAGGCGAACACTAGTTTTTCAGTACATATAAAATAAGTGAAGTAAATTATAATTATTATTCAACCCTTTTATTTATTCTTCTTGAGGCTAAGAAAATACATCTATTTTTACATCTTCTTCTACTCTACAGGAGAAGGCAAGAAAAGAAGAAAAAAACACACACACACGACAAAAAATGTCACATTCCCTAAGATTAAATCAAAAGATTGAAATGTGCGTGACCTATTTAATTTGAGAGCCAAGTAGGTCATTAAGAGATTCTACAGCTATAGAATATCTAAAACTGCATAAATTTTACTAAAATGATAAGAATGTATTAGATGATTAGTGAAAATCTTATTTTTTTATTTCAAAATGTTTTAAAAAAAACCCAGCTTTTTAAGTTAGTTCAGCCTAATAATAGTTTTAAAAATTATTCAAGGGGCATCATCGAGTATATATAAACATCTGAGGCCCATATGAGGGTAATATATTCCCAAACAGTGGTCGTCAAAGTGAGTACATTAATTTATATCCTTCTGCCCCAAAATATTCCTGGAACGATGTTTCTTTAATTCACATACCTATCAAATTACTAGAAAGGTTCCGTGTCAAATAACGTTTGAGAAACTCGGCTTTAGTGAAGAAGCTCTGAAGGATCCCAACTTGAAAAAACTGACAATATATTGGAGCATTTAAAGTTTATCAAATATATGTTACGTATATAAATCCATAAGTCATACACTATGTGTCATCGGAACAGGTTTAAATCCTTATGTCATCCACCTTACCAGTCTGTAGTGAATTAAGTTTATGTGCGTGATGGGATATCCTCTTCCCTGGTTCTACAAATTAATTGCCAAAATATAATTTAAATTAGTTTTCACGAAACCAATATTTTCATATCAGTTTGGTAGGCAAAAAATTGTACTAAATAACAAGATACTTGCACTTACAGTGGTGCCAACATGATTAGGGTTTGCTGTGGAGAGGGAGAAATTGAGGACATGTTTACAAGACGATTTTTGTTCTTACTCTGTTATTCGCATGGCAATTGTATTTAAAGGCAGGGGTTATCTAATACATTTGGTGTTTACGTCATCATTGTCCATCATATGTATGACGTAATAATACCTCGAGTAATTACGTCACCAATATCAATTTACTATAGTATTATTTTAAATGAGTAAATACTACAATTCCACTAATGTACCGGTATACAAAACCACAGGAGTTACTATGGACCATAATGGTATTTTCATCACCACTTTTAAAAGTATCTATCATCTCAAGCATGCATGCATTTCTTCCGCCATGAAATGACTGAGAGATTAAAAAAACAAAATTTAATCCAAGAGCTGTATTGAAACGTCATGGGGGGATGGTTGTTCTTTAGTTCCTTGTTGTAGGCACTAAATATATAGTCTCATAATATGAGGAAGTATGTTATGTAATAATGTTGCTGAAATATGTATGGCTTATGAGACCATACGAAAAAGAAAGACATAGTCATAAAGATTTAGGTCATTGGAAGAGGCTCGCTCCATTTCAGTTTCGCTTCTCCTCCACCCTCTTCTCCTTTTTATTTATTTATATGTTTCGCTTCATTCCAAACACACATAAGGCATGTACATATACATATATGGCTTAATAGAAAAAGTTTTATTTAATTATATTACAACATATATTATAGAGTTATGTTGATGTTTAAAGGAATATGATGACTTAATTATAAAAGTTGTCTTTATTCATTCATAAGCAACTCTAATTAAAATGACTTTTTTTATTACCATCTTCCAGCTGTAATGTGTTAGTGCTGGATTCGGATCAAATTTTTCAAGTTTGAGTTTATGAGAATTGGTGTTATATATTATGTGGAATCATTCATAATTTCATAAGAACGTGATCATTTACTTCACCCAGAGAGTACACCAACTTTAGTACTTATTGAGTTGCTATAAAATAGACTAATTAATTATCATTCATTCTGTAAAAGTGAAGAAAAAAAAAGTAAGCACTAATCTGATTACCTAATCAGATTGAAAAGAAAACATATATTAGGGATACTAATGTCTTATATCATTTGTGATCATATTTAGCATCTAGGTTCAGGACTCGCAAAATCACTAGCCAGAGACTACCGGGTGGGAAATTGAAAAGTGAAGACTTTGAATCTGAAATTTTTACTAGTCGTATTACCTAAAATATGGGAGCTATATTAACCAAACTTGTTGCATATGTTTTCACATGTGTTGTGACTTATAATTCTCTATGTGGCCTCCATCAATTTTGATAATACTCTTGATGCACTGCCGAAAGCTCTGACAGGTGGTAGGAGATGTAGTATCCATCCATTGTATAAGAAAGAAAGTCCAGTTATTGAATTCCAGTACAATATTCCCCCTCCCTAAATATGATTATTTATGTATGCACAACCTCCAATTTTCAAATATATGTATTTAAATACACTAAAAAGGGGAATAAAAAGGTGGGGTTGGAGTAGAGAAGGGGCAAACATATGGTTTAGCTAGCAAATGAATAGTTTTGCCCTTTCATATTTTGAAGAAAGTTAAAATGACTTGCATTTTTCTTTTTAATCTAATGATCAAAATGCTCTCAAATTTGACTCTTTGTTCTATATTACTCTAAATAAAAAGAGGCCTTTGGAAATCCCCCATTTTATTTTACTTTTACTCAAAGTAACTCTTGGGGATATGAGAAAGCTCTTCTCATACCCTTCTTCCTTTATGAAAACAATATCTGCGCGTGGTTAAAAAAGAAGAAGAAGAAACAACTCACTACTGCTTTCTTTTTAAGTGCTCGCCCAAAGCTAATATGAAGTTCTAATTATCTTCTTTCTTTCTTTTTTTGCAAAATATCAAATTACTATCGTTGTTTATATTTACATATGATATGTAGTAAGCTGGAATGCAAATGATAAAATGTAATAAAAATATTATTTTTTGCACATATTTGTAAATTGGCAATGTATATTCACAGAGTGGAGCAAATAAGTAGCCTTACTATAAAAATTGTTATTTTTTTATATAAAATGAAAATGTAACATCAATTCAAATGAAATTATTTGTATATGGATTTTTTAATATATATTCTCCAAAAAGGAAAAAAATTATTTTGTGAATCAATTTTGTTCACAGATCACAGATTTATTATACTTTGAAATAAAAACTATTTTTCATTTTCGGAATGCACTACATTTTAAAAACAAGCTAGGGCTTAAAATAGGTCCTAACATACGCTATGATTGCTGTTGTATAAATTTTGACTTCCCCGTATGTAAAAATAAAAGAAACCGAAAATTCACTGACCAATTGACACGGCGTTACCACGCATACATAAAAATATCATATGTATTTAGTTGTTTGCTGTCGATTCTCTCCTCTGACTTGATACGTCATGGCTATTTCATAATTTATTCTTTTTGATGAATAGACGAAGTAATAAGTTATGCAATATTTATGCTCCGATTCCAAATTGTGTAGGAATACAATTTCTTGTCGATTCTTGCCACATATCAAGGTTAATAGAAATACAAGGTTATACCATACAGTATGTACAACTTTATGTTTGACTTCCACCATGCTTTTAATATTGACGTCATAGTAGAGGAGTGGTTGCGTGTTTTGTCAAAATCTGTTTTTCTTGCCCCGTAGTCGTTAAATTGAAAATTCTAGCAATAGTGACGACATATACTTTACGTGGCTGCTTGTTTTTTTCAAAATCTGCCTGTCTAGCCCAGCAATCGGTATAATACATCAGATTGAAAATTCTAGCAAGCCCGATTTTTGATGGTCTAACCTATGTAGTATTTCTATTAAACATGGTACATATTAGTCATTTTATTATTTCTCTGAATACATTTTGGCTATTACATAGAAATACAAATGTATAGCTACACTTTTAATACAATATTACGAAGCAATATTGTTTACAGTATGGAATGAAATACTATGTAGGAGTTTAACTAATAGGACTAATGATAGTCTGGGACTACTTAAAAGATAAAAAACAGTTGGCATGATTGACTTATTTGGCTAACTACCAGATGATTTCGGTACTTCTTTTTTGGAGGAAATGCTTGGTGATACAATAAAGGTAACACGCTGTGTTGATGAATGTTTGGGAGAAGAGTTGTTTAAGACTTCATTGCATTTAAACGTGGATCACCTTTAAGCAGCCGTGAGAGGAAGTAAATAAAGGCGCATCCAACTACGCAAATAGGACACATAGGCCGAAATTCAACTAGGACTTATAAACACTTATAAATCCTCAGCCAATCACCAGTGTTACTCTCCGTCTATCATTAGAGTTCACACTAGTGATTGCTATCAATTTAGATATTATCTTTTTAATAAATAAATATAAAATACTCTTACCATCTAGAAAAAAATATCGCTCGCCTTTGGTTCATAATTTATACAACTATAATGTTATTTCTTAAAAAATTGGATATCATTTCAAAATGGGTTAGAAATAAAGTGGTCTTTTTGTATGCTGCTTTTTTTTTTAAAGAGTGAATCTATTTATTTTTCATAAGTAAGGCTTTTATTTTTGATGAAAAACCTTTTTCTCAATTTCTCTAGTTTGTATACAATAGTATATTGATGACTATGTTGTCGCATATTTGAAGGGGGAAAAAGAAAAACCAAATAGATTCTCAAGATCTTCCCTCAGGCCCTTTTTTTAGTACACATAAGGAGTAGTTCAAATATTTCGGGTCAAAAGTTTTTATTCCATAATGATTCTTCCATCGGCAGTTTATGATTATTTTAAAGGGGGAAAAAGCTGGTAGTGTACATAAAATATGTATATTATTGTATATGGTTCATGTCAAGGGGTTAGAAAGAGAGAGAGAAACATAAAAACAAAAATATGATAAATGATTTAAGTAAGGGAACCCTTTTTTTTATTATAAAGATGGCGGTTTGTTTCGTTGTTTGAACAACCCCCTCCCTCATGCACCTCTATCCAAATATTATGATTAAATATTATATTCACATCATTTATCATTGTAGACTATTCGAGATCCGCCTCCCTAAACATCAATTTTCATAAGAATTTTGGGTTCTTTTTATTATTGGAGTAGGAGATCCCTCTTTTCTTTTTCTTTAGGTTCATGATTAGTAATTATATTACTATCATCATCATCTTTAGAAGTTCATAATAACTGCAATTACACTTTCTCTATTTATTTATACATCTTTTTTGTGAACATGTGTAAAAGGTGTGTGTCCCAAGAGATTATAACTATTATTATTTTCTTTTATTTGAAATGATGCCAGAATAGAAGGGATGGTATTCATATGTCCAAATGAATAATGAGTTGAAACGGGCTCAGAATACATTTATATTAAATACTCGATTGTCTCTCGGAATACCGTTTTCCCGGGATGTATCGGGGTTTATATAACTACGTGAGATCCTTGGGGAAATATCGTATTTAACACTTTCATAACATTAGCTTCATTTAATTATATAAATTGTGTACAAGTTGCAATTTCTTCGTTTGAAAATGTTTTGTTCAAGGGAAACATTAGTGATTCTAATTACCAAACATTCTTTGATTTTGATTTATTAAAATCATATGGTTATTGTGTATTTATGTGTAATATAACAGTGTGGATTTTTACTTAATAATATGCCACAGAATACGTATATTTTGGTAATTTGTATTAAAATTGTGAAAATTACACCATTAATATATCCATGAAGTTATTACATTATCATCACCCCAAGTAATGTAATTCATCATTCATATCATTTTTTGCTTACAACTTAAGAATAAATTAGTAAGACTAGCTAAAATGTTCTATTTTTTCAGTAAATGTAAAATGAAGTACTTAAACTATTATGACATTTATTCGGGATCCCATTATTTAAGAAATAGTGTCCCGGGAAATGAGAAATCCTAGTACATTTGCCAGCCTTGGTAACATAATACTGTAGGGGGAGGTTGAGAGTTATTTGATGACTACATCATTAGTATTCATAGTATTATCTTTGCTTTTAAACCATGAGTCGAATCGGTCATTCACCCCTCTTTTTTATATACATATATATTATTTATAGATACTAACATTTCAATTATTCATTTTTGTATCTGTGTCTGAAAAGATAACATAAAGTTACATTCTACACGACGTTATCCCACTGACAACACATTGTGTACCGTATTTTTAGGTGAGCTGTCAGTTTTTTGACTTTTCTTCCCCTCCAATAGTGTTTTGAGTATTGATTGGTTCAATTGGAGTTATCTTTTGTTTAGTTGTAAACAATTATCTGCTTTTAAATGAAGAATCGGCTAACTATCAACTGATTTTGGGCCTTTCCCCTTTTGGCGAAATGTAGCTACAATCTACATATAGTAAAGATAACAACGTGTTGAAAAACAAATCCCTAAGTCTTGTTTGGTATTCCGGTGCTATAGCGGTATAGCGGATTAAGGAACATTTCAAACGATCCTACATAACTCAATATTTATTGAAACCCGTAATTGCAACGTCATGAAATATATTAGACTGGTTTTGACGTAACCTACAAGTTTTTGAGCTAGCCTCCCCCCCCAAAAAAAACTAGTGGAAACCACTGTAACTGTACGAAAACTGCCTTTTCTAGCTATATGTGTTTAACCAAAAAAGGATGACAAAATAGTACGATAAAATTGGTACTGGGACAACACTATTACCAACTGATTTTGGGAACTTTTTTTTCTCTCTCTTGAGTCTTTCCCGAGATAAGTAAAGATAAAGTTTTAATAGATATTGATGTGTACATCCTTATTTTGGACTGAAGACTGCAGTTTCGTATAGTTCAGTCTCGGACCGGTTCAGTCCTGCATATGAGTCCTAAAAATGATTAAGTTCAGTCTTTGATGACGTTAACTCAATTTTAGTACTCGCAGTCTGAATGACTTCTCCAGAGACTGGGGTGACCGAATAAATAAGGACTATGATTGCACTAGTGATTGATACAATCGATATCTATACTCGTCCTAGTTCCATTTTTATGTCTGCGGAAAATTATTTTATTGCCTTTATGTTATCCAAATCCAGTTGTACCTTTCTACTTATGTAGTGTCACCTTGATTCCATTCAAATATCATAGAATAAGAAGCATTTCCGTTCATTATGTAAGTGAAAACCAGGTAGTAAAAAATCAAAAACAATAGAGAAAAGCTTTGTGGTAGTTGTAGTGATATCGTTGCTGAATGAGTGAAATCATTTGAGGGTGTTACATTCTGGTATTTTAATGTGATTTGGTTCATCTATTAACGATATATATGACATAGATTTAACTCTTTAATTTAACACTTTTTCCGCTCTACTTACTTCATAAAAATTATTTCTGAATCTTAACAAGGCGTTGCTTCTCTGACATTAAAATGTAAGGTTGTCAGCTGTTGATGTTTCTGTTTCTTTTCTCCTTAAACTGTCAGTTTTTTTAAACACGTATTGGATTAAAATGTAATCAGTTTTTCTGAAGGTGTTGTGAACAATCAGGGACGTCCGCAGTATTATACATTATATAATTAAATAATAATTATTCAAGGGATGAGCACTTGATAATTCTTACACACTAGGTCCTCCTCTTTAAATTTAATAATGGACACCAAATCAAAATAAATCAATTAATCTGATATAAGGGGCAGATATGAATAGAACTACAATTTTATATTGTTGAGGGTTACAGACGACATATTTATGTAACTATACTGTTCATCAATATAAGTTCCTTATTTCCACTAACATTGTAAAGTCATCAGGCTCAAGTACTAGACTCATTTCATTTGTATTCCATTGAGCAGGGTGTTATATAATGAGGAGTGAATATATATGGAGGGTATCATTTTTAATTTTGTATGTGAGAGATGATTAAAGAATGGAGAAGGGAACAGCATAAATCATTGTTAAAGGGTCAAATCATGATGAATTACTCTTGATTAATTAATGTATGTTGCGTCTGATATGATTTTGATCTTATATTGTTCGTTCTACGATGTATGCATTGTTGCTTCATTTACCGGTAGTGAAAAAGGTTACCACAATAACACAAAATTTACAATGTATTTGGTTATCAGCTGTCGATTTTTCTACTATCAGTGTACTGAAAGCTGATGGGTATAATTGGAGTTAGCTTTTGTTAAGCTGGAAAGAGCTATTGAATGAATAACTATTCAATAGTGGCAAGAGTTATTAGTTAACTACCAACTGATTTATAACTTTTTTTTTCTTCTTATGGAAATGCAGTAAACATACGGAAAAGGGTATGCTTAATAATATTTGTTTGAGTATACATTGGCATTATTAATTGCTATCCAAAAGTTCTGTAAATAATAATTATTATTCAGTTGTTATTGCTCTACGTTATATATTTTTTTAATCCGGATTTTCTAGATGTCAAAAAAATATGTCATCAGATCTCAGACATGCTGCACATCAGGGGCGTTTCTAGCTTTCATAATTTGGGGGTTGGAGCTCACAAATTATCAACTCTTTTATATAAATCGGTCGATTTTATATTTATACGAGAAAAAAAATTGGGGGCTCCATAAACTTTTTTTGGGAGTGAGCCCCCAGAAAGGGACTACCATTGCTGTTCTCCAATTCTAAAGTGTTATTCATTTGTAAGGAATGGAATGTATCGCGATCTGTTGAATAAAACGAAAATCGCACTTAACATAAAAGGTGTGTCGGAATTAAATATACACCCAGTAATATTACTGTTAAATTCATAATAATTTATTGAGCTTTACGCATAGAGAAGTTCGTCCTATGATGTATGTACTTAAAGATACACTTGTATGATATGAAATTATATACATGATGATATTATAACCTTCATAAACAAACGAAGACAGAAATATTTAATCTGCTAACGGTATTAGCATTAATATTATCGACCAAGTATGATCAATGTATTGAACCATATCTCTCTTAAACTTGACTTCAAGGTTCTTTGAGTCTGACAGTAATGTGGAAAGTATCGTGATTTGTGCTATATATATAGCACTACTCATAGAACGTGAAAATATGTCATTCTTTTTACCACATAATAATTGTAATGTCTTTCTTTATTTTCAATTTGTGTATAATGACCTGCTTTATTGAATATTATGTCAGTATGAGTGTGTGACCATGGAACAACTAAATCTAATTGCAATCGGCATAAGTCGACGTTTCCCCCCTTATGTACATACATGGAAATTCCTAGGTTATGTTCGTATTCATATAAAGGATATATAATATAATGAATACTTAGATAGACGCCATCTTAAAAATATATAAAAGGGGGGACATTTCATATATTTGTAAAGTAAAAAGGAAGTTGAATGAATACATGTGTTCCAACTCTGGTCTTGAACTTGAAGATCTATGTTGTTGTGTTTTTGCTGTGGTTGTTTATCTTGATTTTTAGATGTCCTTCGTCAAAAATACATTGTCAATGAAGATGTCTTTTTATAACGACGCGTCTTGTTTTTTCTTTTAATGTTCGCATTATATTCTTATTTAATTATCTTATCCTTTAACATTTTTATTTTTTATTCTCATAATGTAATCTAGATAATTGCTTACTCGTTCTTTGTATGTACTACTACTACTACATAATCCATGGGATTTCGTAAATCTCATCATTGTGTACGCAATTATTGGGGAATTACATATATGTATATGGTGTCCATTTTCTCTTATTTGAAAATATTCTTAACTTAAATTACTTTTTAAAGTACGTATGTGTACAAAGAGTATATGATACATATTTAATTAACAAAGGAATACGAATTCATTGGCCTTTTTATCGAGATGGATCAGAATGATTCAACTCTCTTATTCTTTGTAAAAACGTCTTAATGATGAATTAAAAATAGAATATATTTCACTGACTTTTTTTATTCATTCATATGTACATGAGACATCATTAATCTTGGAGATTTCTTTTCTATTATGTCTTACGTCTCAGTAGACGAGGAACCAATCAACTCTCTTTTTAATTTAAGAAGGGTGTCTATTCAAACTAAATGCAGAATGTATTAGCTATACGAGAATTCACTTACATACGTTTCTTTTTAATATGTCATTGTACAAGTGCCAACCCAAAAATGAGAAAATCAATTAAGAGTAGACATGTGATGCAATAATTGAATAATATATTAATGATGAAAATTACTAATGAATGTTCTTTGACATTGTAAATGTCACAAAACTATAATAATTATCATAAATATACTTCAAATACGTAATTTGAATAGATCCAAATGAAATGAGGGCATCAATTAACAGATGGTAATTAAATAAGCTGCAATGAGACATATAAATTGAAACTTGTACAATTAACGCATACAAGTTGCATCTGAAATTGCTATATTTACCAGGGGTGTCCGTATGGGATTGGGTTAGAGCTCCCTCCCCAAATTAAGGATTTTTTTATTCTTACTCGAAAATTTAATATTTTATTTTATTTTCTTTTTCAAAAAAAATTATATTATGGAGAATATCTATAGATTTTAGAAATTTTTCTTCGAAAAATTTAATTTTAGAAATTTTGTTTTATAAAATTGTAATTTTGGAAAATTAAAAAAATAAAAGAATTACATAAACAAATGACAAAATGTTTTACTTTTTTTTATGTTTAATTTTTTATTAATTACGGCTTGACAAAAAAATACATGAATATATCTCTCTATTTCTCATGTTTAATTTTTCAGTTTCTGGGACGCTCAATGTTAATCAAAATCGTGAGTCTGTTACCCTAAGAGTCGGTGAAGATGAACACCTTCAATGTTCTACCACACTTACAATCAAGGGTTGTATGTTCCTTTCTCCTCAAGGCGATCAGTTCTTTATCTTCGACAATGCAAATTATGGACGGATTGAGGCTGCTAGTGAGACAGACATGGAATGTAAAATTCGAATCCCATCGATATCAGAACAAGACAATGGGGATTGGAAATGTATTATAACAGCATTATCAGAGGATGGCACTCCTATTCAGGGAAATGCTACAATCTCCGTAACTGTTGCAGGTAATTATTATTATTTTTGTTTTATGACGGATAACATAAAAGTCTCCTTACTAATAAATATTCATTGAAATGTATAGTTCCTCCTTCCAAAATGGAGTTGTTCGTGGATGGTGTGGAGGCGGAAAGTACCGACCTTCAAATGAAGCTAATTCCTGATGATCACAAGGAGATCAAATGTGTTGCTTTGCACGCTCGTCCAGCTCCTACATTTACATGGACTTTAAATGAAGAACCTCTTCATGTAAAATAAAATTAATTGGTTTTTCTTCTTCCGTTTGTCGATTTTTTAACACTATGTTTGTTACAGGGTAACATTGAGGATTCTGAAGAAGTTTTAGAGAATGGAACTGTGAACTATGCACAAACTCTCCTTTATTACCCAGATGCCAAACACAATGGAGTCGAACTCAAGTGTAGCCTGAGCCATGAGGCATATAGCCCTGCTCAACTTGATTCTCGGGAAAATGAAAGAGGACTAAACATCAAATTACTTTACAAGCCTTTGGAGAGTGAAAAAACACAGGAATTCTACGTTCAGAGTGAAGGTGAAGCTAAGACATTTAATATGGTATTTGAAGCATTTCCTGAGCCAACAGAGGTCTACTGGGATTTGAGTGGAATGGAATCTCATCTTCAACAAGGAGACACTAGTTTCAATGACAAGTACACATCCTCCGAACTTACCCCAGGAGTAAGTCTTATTATCAATGAGTCAATTCAATAATGTCGATAGTATTCATTCTTATTCATAATTTCTTACAGGATACTAACGGAGAATACAGTATCTCTCTCACTATCGAAGGTGTTTCAGTTGAAGATACCAAAAATGAGAGTTCCTTATTCGTCAAAAACTCAGAAGGAGAGACAGAGTACAAATTCAAAATTAAATTGGGACGAGAGCCTGCTGCAGGTATTAAAATCTAAATCTATGTTATAGTACCTCAAATTCAAGAAAAATGCAAATGTTTTGGTTCCTAATATTACTCGTTAATTTTTATTTTTGAGTATTTGATGTTATTCGTTCTATTTATTACTTTGGAATGCGGATTTAGATGATGACACATGTTGTAATTTGCACACAATACTGTTCATCTTTCAATTTTATTGTCATGAGACTTTTTTGATTATTGCTGTTTTTTTTTATATTATTAACTATTACTTCTGTAACGGTGTTAGTTTTTTTTTCTTTGGTTGTTGATTCCTCTTCAGCCTTTAGATTTCGAATGACACATTCTTCAATTAGTAGATTGTCTTGTCGAATTAAGGTCTTGACACCACATTATTGAGTTATTATTTTCCTCATTAAACATATGTTTTTTCCTCACTAAAATTTTATTCGAACTTGAATCTTCTTACAGATATTCCTAGCGTGTCACGATCCGAAAATCCCGATGAAGGGGGTAAGTTATGTTCCCTAAATATAATTTAAGGGACAAATACAAACGAAAAGAAATTGCTTATTTTATTTCCTTCTTGCCTTTATTTATCGATTCGATTCTTCATAGTAAGGATTCGATTTTTATGGCTTTTTACTATGAAAGGATTGAATTAATGTAAGATCTTCCTTCGTATCTCTTCTTCTCCGTCACTATCCACTTTATTTCAACTGAGTTGCATGGATTCCTTTTTTTATCATTCGACTACTTTTAAAACAAAAACGACTCTTCTTCGGTGATTCTCTCTTGTTTCAAAAATTACTCTTTAAGTTACAAATTTCCAATCATTTATTTACTTTTTCCATTTTTATAGGTACAAACTCTATTATGTTTTTTGCATGTATTATTAATTAGAATTTTTATTTTACATTTGCATTATTTTATTTCGTTTAAATATTTATATAAATCTACGAATGCGTTACATTTAGTGATGTATTCTATCTTTTTTCTAATAAAACCCCCTATTTTTGCATTGTTTTTGCAGAATCCATGGGCTCTGGACCCGTTGTTGGTGTTGTCATCATTATTCTCATCATCTTAATATTAATTGGTCTTGCATTACTTATTAGATCAAAGGGGTTATTCTGCTTTGCAGGTGAGTAAATCATTTTTACTATACTTATTGATAATTAACTATTTCTATTATCAATTCAATGACTGTTCAGATGTTCTCCATGCATGTTTATTTTTTTAGTTTTGAGGTAGATTCTCTGCAATAGCCATAGTGTTCTTGAAATTTACAGCCCGTGGAAACAGGGATTTCTAGTAAATGATAGCATTTCATTCCATGAATTATGTGGCTGGTATTTCCATTCAGATTACTATTTTGCTTCTATTTTTACCCCACCATTTTGTTGTAGTTTTATCATTTATTTTTTGTTTTTATATCCATGTTCCTGCACTTTGTATTCGTTATTTTTATGATTTGTCCTTCATTTTTTGTTACTCATTTCGTTATATTTTTGTTTCCAAGTATTCTATAAACTCTTTTTTATGTTATGTTAATTTATTTTATGATTTGTCCTCTATTCTTATTTTGTATCTCTGACTCATTGAATTGTCCATATGCATAATCTTACAAATATTTGTATCTCAATCACACTTTCGCAACCCTATTGATTTCAGCAAAAGGTGGAGAGCCTTTAGAAGAAGAAAAAGATGGGGCTGCATTTGATGGAATGGAAAAGGGAGAGTCTGTTCCTCCTCCTCCCGTGGTTAAACCCGAATCTTTGAAAACCCCTGAAGACAAAAAGGCGACTCCAGAGGAAACTAAACCTCTTACAGAGCCACTAACAGTCAATGAGCCAAAGTCCGTGGAGGCACCAGCTCCGGTCTCTGATGAGAAGAAAGAAGAAGGATCGGAGAATAAATAGAAAAAAAGTTAACCATCTATTAGGAGAAGGAGACTTCTTCTCTATTCATTTTTCTTCTTTATGGACTCAATTTGATCATTTAATTATATATTATAATTTCTGTGGATTTATATTGATGAAGGGTATATATTAAAAATGACGTGATAAAGTTTGTGGATGGGATCCATGTGCATACTTTATTTTTGAAGGACATGGGGTGAAATTAGAATATTAAGAAGAAATGAATTCAAGAAAAACGTGGATTTATACTAATGAAATGATTTGTGTTTTTTTTTTGTTTTGTTTTTGTTATAAAGATTTATATGTATTTAAATAACTTCAAAATATCATTCATTATAAATCGCCAAAGAAACAAAAATAGACATTGATATGTATGTTCTAGGATAAAATCAACCAGGCTCTAACACGCATTTTATTGAATTATAATTTTTTTTTTTTTAAATTGCTTCGATTTGTACCTATTCCCTAGTCTTTATATACATAACATATTATATTTTTTCCCTCTCTGTACTTAAAGTCATTAAAAACCACCATCTTTTTCTAATTAATGGAAATTAAGTAGTCATTCCAAAAATCCATCAAACAAATATCTGGAGCTTTTTTTCAAAGGTGCATGACCTTTGTATACATATTTATATTTTTATTACATCAGTAAATTTTTGCACAATTTTCGAAGCATTTTCTAATTAACTCTATACAATTTTTCTTTCACAAAAAGTTTGTGTTTAAAACTCTTTTTAGATATTATAGATTCTGTGTTTTTCAGTTTTTTTACAATCTCTCATGGACTCCTAGAGACAGAATTGAGTCAGCTGCATTTCTCAATTCATTGTTCATTATTATTTGAGGTGTTATAAGAGTGGATCAATAAGAAACAAATAAATTAAAGGAAATATTTATTTGAGGACTGCAGTCAACAGCTGTCTTAATTATGTCTCTAGTCTAGTAGTCTATATCTCTCTATGTATATATTTTGATTTTTTGACCAATCAAGGAGCGTTTTATAAAATTGTCTTTAATTGTTTTATAGCCCCTGCTGCCGCTGCCGCCTCTCACTCACTCCTTCTTTCCCTATTTCTTTTTTTTTACTTTTGCATATAATATTTTAAATAAATTTTGCTTCTTTATTCCAGCAAGACAAATATGAACTAAAACGTTAAGAGCTTCTCTACTATAATAACTTTTTATTTTGTCTTTCAAAAGTAAAACACAGAGCTATCATACTACTGGTTCATTTTTATATTACATAGCTTTTAAAATATTTACATATTATACTAGCTGCAGATATCTAAAAAGTAAAAATAATTGCGTGTTCTTTTTTTTTTTTTTTTTTTCATAAGAATAAAATTTCATATTTTCTCATAGGGAATGCCGCTTGTAGGAGATTCAAACTATTGCATTTATATCTCCTCTAATAATATAATATATATTACCATTCTATTATAATAATATAGTATCAATATCATCATTATTCTCTGTTTTAATTTTTTTTTTTTTCAAAGCTAAGAAATAAACATGTGTTTTCTAATTTATATATTTACTTTTCGGTTTTATAAAAAGTGAAAAATATATAATTTATTTGATGTAAATCTGAGGAGTGTTGTCGTATCTTTTTTCTTTTAAATTATATATATATTTTTTAAAATAACTATATTTCAGCCAAGACGAAAAAAAGTCATTCCAGTGACGTGGAACGAGCTGTGGAAAAGGAAGGGTAAGTAGTCGTTTATTTTATTCCCTATTCTGATTTATTAAAATTAATTAATTATCTTATCGGGATGACTGGACATTCTTTTTTGTCTCTTTAACAACACTTAGGGTGGCCCTTAAAAATCAATGTTTTTTGGTTTGACTTGTCCCATCCTTTCAATGTGTTCCCTTCATATTAAAACCTCACTCTGCAAAATATTTAATGATGTCCCTTACTTGTTAATGCTTTAGCCTACTAAAATTAGATATCCCCAATTTTTTTCTAATAACTTGTCTAAATAACAATATCTTCAAAACTTATATCAAAAGTATAAGTGCCAAGATGTTATAATTTTTGGCAGAGAAATATCTTACACTATTAGAACCGATTGAGAGGCTGAGAGAATTAAAATATAAACATTGTTTTTTTCTAATTACAGAATAAGAGCCACCCTAAGAATCACCTGATTCCTTATATTTTAATTATACATAATATTAACTTTTAAACTAATACATATTTACACGGCGGCTTCTTTTGGTTGGGGCTCACGCTTTTGTCCATAATTATCACTCATTCACTTCTTAATTGCCTTTTCTTTACTAATTAATATGAGATGGAATTATGTATACATATGCTCACTGCTTACATCCATGACTCTTTAACATCATTATTTCGATTAGTATTAGGAATAAATCGGGGACTGTTTGCAACACTTTTTACCTTTTGTGTTGCTGACTCAGAGCCGGTTTGACTTAGACACATACTATATTATATACCTGGTATTTTTTTGAAAAATACACCAGTCAGTCAATGAATGTGATACTCCATTTAATAAAACTAACTTTCTTCATTCCCAGATACAGTTGCAACAGTTAAAAACTTTATTTGAATTTAGTTTTATATAAATACAAGATTATGCCATCATGTAATAGGGCTTGCCAGAATTTTCAATTTGATGTACCATACAGACTGCTGGGAAAAATATACAGATTTTGACGTCATAGAATATAACAACGGTACTCTAATAGTAACAGTTGTAACTTGTAGAAGTCGAACATAAGTCGGAAAAGCGTTATTGTATAACCTTGTATTTTTATAAAGCTTGAGTTTAAATTGAAATTAAGAAAATTAGACCATATAATATTTTTGGAAGAATAAATAACTAGATCTTTCATAGTGTTGAATTATTAGCTTTGATTGTAGTATGTATTTAGATTGTATACGATGTAATAAGATGTATCGTAAAAATCACTGATTAGTATTTAAAATTTCATAATCTTAAAATTAGAATCCTAATTATAAAATTATATTAGCTGATATATCATTGGAATTATGGATTTTTTTTTTTTTTTTGCTAAGTTACAGCTGCAACATTGGCAAAATGACTGTATTATTATAAAAATTATGATCCTCAAAGAAATTACATTTACCTTTAAAAAAATTTAATAAAAATGATTGATTTTTTGCCACAATAATATGTGCTATATCATGCAACTGTAATAGATTTTTTGTTGTCCGTTTATGTTCAATAAAAAGGGTTCATTGCAACTTTTCCCGGTGTCCTTAGCGACTAATGAACATCACTTGATGAAAGACCAATGTACTAAAGTTAAAGTACCAGTTAAGATATTTATATTATATTAAACTAAAGTAATAAATAGTCAAAATGTCTGTTTAAGTACACAAAAAGTGCTTGTCCTTTTCTTGGAAGGAACCATATATGTAAATCAATATATATTAGATTTGGGATTCGATATAAAAATGCATCGTTAGTTGTATATGGGAGCAATCAAATGAATTAAATTTTGTATGCTTTTTTAAAAGTTGTCAGAACGAATAAATCAAGGAATCTTAGAGAGCTCAATAGCCTATTTCTCACTTTATCATAACAAAAATCCTAAGGTGGAGGTGGGGAAAGGGGGTGCACACTCACTAAACTAATTCATTAGTTCAAATATGATATTGTTTTTTCTTCTTATCAATAAAGAAGTGAAACTGAGAGTTCCGAGGATCGCGATCCCAAAGGAAATCCTAAGAGGCCTACTGGCAGAGTCTCAGTCAAGGTCTCCAATTTATTTGCTGCTATGAAGTCAGTTGCTAAAACGAACAAAGAAAGTAATAACACTACTAACAAAACTGATGGTGAAAACAAGGTGAGGAGTGCTTTTTACGTGTAAGGATGTGTTTTTTGAGCAAGCCCTGCTTTCATAAGTTGCTTAAGTATATATGTAATTATTATTTCTTTGCAAAAATAACAAGGCATGAGGTTGTGTAATTTAAAATAAAATAAAAATTAACGAGATGCATTTGTTCAATTGTAGGATACCACCGACGAAAAACGAAACTTCGAAAGGGGAAGCTCAGATGTAACCTATGTGGAATTGGATAAATCCGTTCTTAGTCAGGGTATGTGTTGTCTCTTATTCCATAGTATTCTACATAATATATTCATATCATTTTTTTTCTTCTTTTAGGTAATCGATCATCGAATACTCAAAATAACAGCGCATCAGAATACGCAGAAATTCAACACAATAAATGAAGTTAAATGAAATTATGCTCAAAATTGAGCTTAAATGATGATGTCTGTGTTTTTCTTATATCGTTCCCTATGCTCTGCCTCACTCTATATCTCTTTCTTTTCAAAATATGCGAAAGACAAAGCAATTGTTAGTTTTTCTGTATCTTAATTTCTCCTCATTATATTAATAGATAAGAATATCTACTTATTGTATACGATGTGTATAGATTTGATTTTTTTTTTCATTCGCTTTAAAAAAGTCCCCCCCTATGTATTATTTATGTATCTTGGTTCAAATATTAATACTATTTCATTTATTTCGGAACTGCGTTTGAAATTCAGTGTATTATATTATAATAATAATTATATATATTTAATATATTTTTATATATTTTCTTCCATTATATATAAAAAGTCGTCGGTGTATAATCAATTTATGTTATGAAAATAGATTTATTGTGAAAAAAAAAACGAAACAAATACGAAATAAAGTATACCAAAGAATGACTTATAAATCAAAAAACATCCTTATTTCATTATAAAATTTAATCATCCTACTTAGGGTGCATTTCGCACATATTACTTGATCATGTAGACAGGTTTATTTTCAAGAATATCTCTGGGTTTTACACCTACGGACTCCGCAATACATGTATTTTTTCAGAAAATTCAGTATTTAATTATTTCGTAAATATAAAAGCATAAAATTGAATTATTTGTATTTGGTTAAATTAAAACGTTAAATACATACTAAATGAATAGTCCCTTGTTTTTACGTCAAATGCTTTACAAATGATATGGTATGTGTTATGTACAATTTGCGACTTGTATAAGTCTTAAAATGCAGTATTTAATAACGTCATTGGTCATTCCAATAATCAACTACTAAATTGATACTAAGTACATACATTGTTGTAATGTATTTATGAGTAATATAACTGTGGGCATTTTAACTTTATAATGTACCTTTAGAATACGTGTATTTTAGTCTTTATTATTAAAATAGCTAAAAATTACACCATAATATATTAATGCAAAATTTAATTATTGCATTATCATTATCCTTAGTACTGTTAATCCTTCATTTATTCATTATTCATCTCAGTTTTGGTTACAGCTTTTACACAACATATATGTCGATAGTGATGCCCGACTAAGCACCAAACATTTTTGAATGATGGAACTGAACTACAACATCCTATTAAGACATGTGCTGATATCTAAATATTTTCATATCCGATATTTTATAGATGATTAGATGTACCTGTTAACCTGAAAGCATATATTCTGTCAATTGGTTTGGTTTGGTTAGGTATCTAGAAATACATGTATTTCTAGATAACTTGGGTTTGTCTAGTTTGTCAACAGATTCATATCCTAGGGATGCAATATTTTAAAAAAGATCAAAACCAAATATTTAATAGTATCTTTAGAGTGATAAGATTTTACTGGGATCTGAAATCTGACATCACATTTTGGAGTTGTAATTATTTAATAATATTTTGCTCATTTGTCTTGTTTTAACCCTTGTTTATTAATAGCTTACTTAATCGGAAAGGCCGACTAGTAAGAGATAAAGTTATTTAGATAAAAAATATTTGAGTTATAAAGTACGGATTCATAAATTTTTTCTCGATTTAGTAATGTTAGCAAGACAACCGTTTAAAGAAAGAGAGGGATTTTTATGGAGGAGAAACTTGAAAAGTCATGGTGATGAATAAATCTTATCTTAGATTTTTTACCTAATATAATAACCTGGGAGTTAAACGTTGTACTTCTCTCTATTTAAAAAAATACATCAGTCATAACACATTAGACTATTTCATTCATTCATCTATGTTGAAATACTTGTACTAAATTAAGCATTCATTCCCTGCCTACAAAAATTGAAAGGTTTTTTTTCCTTCTCTTTCCCTGATTGCAATATATAAAATATCGGAGCAAATATCGAAATTTCTAAGAATATTTTCGAATACGATGTAGATATTACACATTTTCCCCGATATATCGGTTTTCCCACTTCCATTCTATATACTACCCGACTTCTAGGTCGTAGTCCTTTTTTAACCACCGTATATTTCTATTATTTGCATTATAAATACAAGTGCATCATATAATGCAAGTTTGATACTCGTAAAAAGGAGATATGGAGTAGGAATCAACCCAAAAATGCACCCATTATTCATATGTTAGGTAAATGATTTGTAAAGTTTTCCATATCCACACAAAAGTTCCATATTTTTAATATAATATGTGTTTTTGAAGCAGTATGATCAAGTGTGATATTTCAGATATTGTTTGAAATAACTTTTTCGGAACATTATTTCTCAATCACGAAACCTGTATTTTCCTTGTGGATTTTTGTACATTGTTAATTTATAACTTTTTATATTAATGTAAATCGTTCAATTGTAATAGTAAGATTGAGGGAAGTTTAGTGAAATGAATTGGTAATTTTATTTCAGCCCACTACTTTGTCTCAATTTGCATCCGGACAAGATGTATGAGCCTTTTGTATATTTTCTCAATATTTTACCCAACCTCAAACCTCAAATCATGACTAAAGTAATACATTAAATATATATCTCAAAGTTATTTGATGCAATTTCGGTAAAAATGATTTCTATGGATTTAAGTATTTTCTGCATAGTTTCAATATATCTTTTGAAATGATCAATATTTTTCAAGTAACTACTCTTTAGTTGTCCTTCAACTAAGAAACGCATAATCCTTGTCTTTGTTTCTTTTTATTTTCTCACCAGTGTTAATATAAATATATGCCGTCATTCAATGGCGACTTCATCCTCAAATCTCCCTCTCCAAGATTCTGGGAGTATTAATAGTGAATCTGGGATTCGTTATTCTCTCAAAATAATGGAGGAGCCCATTTGTAATTTCGAATTCCAGACGGGTATCGATCTTGCCAGCATTGTAAACTCAGAAATCTTTGATAAAGTTCCTCCAACGAATAGTAGCAGCCCTGTTCGTCCCTCTTCTCCTAGACCTACTAAAGTTAGATCTCCAAAGAGGTCTTCGTCCTTTTTAACATTTAAGAGACGATCACTTCCTCCATCCTACTTACAAGAGGCTCTACATTCCTTGTTTCAAAAATCATCTCCTGATTTCAATAATTGCATTTCTAGCAATAAGAAGTCTCTGCGTCCTCATAAGTATCCTCAACATGATCTTCCCCTATCCTTTCTCAATAAGAGACTTATTTCTCGCTTTCCCTTAAATCTATACGAAAAATTCCGGCATAAATCTCACGCAACAATGAGTTCTTTCAATGAATCATCTTCTGGTCCTACTGAACATACTACTTCTTCATCGTCTAGCTCTTCTTCGACCTCTATATCCCCCACAGAATTAAAGGCTCCAGGAGGTTATGTAGAAGCTGTCGAAAGAGCGGATGGAGCACTGAATACCGAGCTTCATAAAGAGTCCAGTTCAGATGGTTCTGTAAATCTACGAGTTGTAAAGAAGAACACCATCCTTTCTAAGGGAGTGAGTACCTCTAATTCTGAATTAGATCAATTTTACAATGAAAGTAAGCGTATTTATGATTGTGCTTTATGTAAGTGCATCTTTAAGTACAAAGGAACTCTTAAGAGGCATCTATTGGTCAAACATACTTCAGGGGATGGAGTAATTGACTTCAACAAAGGTGTAAAAAGCCAAAGGTGTTTGAAACAATCGCTATTTCGTAAGCGTAATTAATAATTTAGTTATCAAATTAGTTATATGAATCATTTTTTTATAGATAAAATATTTATATGTTAATATTGTTAATAGTTTAAACTTCATATTTAATGCCAAGAAAAAATAAAAATTATTTTTTATTCTCCTTAATTGAAAATCAAACATTCCTCATAAATGTATTCATCTATTATTACTCATATATAATTAATTAGTGTTGTTATTGTACTATAAATAGTTATACTCAAATATGTATTGAAATATAAGCGAATCAATAGATTAAAAGCAAATCTAATTTTCATTCCCCATCCATTTATTTTTAAGCTCTGGGTGTAAAAGTTGTCTTACTACAGAGAAGTAGCTAACTAATAACAATATCAATAATAATTAAGGATTGATGCGACAATAAAATCACTGAATACTCTTTAAAGTATAGAATGTGCATTGCCAGAGTAAGTAAGACCAATTTATGGATGTTGCCATGGGTTGGAAATTTGACTTAAGGCTTGCAACTCAATTTATAATTGATTCCATATTTTGAGGACTTGCAACTTGACTATCTTAAAATCAAAGACACGATACTTTACATGAACTCGACAACTATAACTCATAATTCGATTTAGAACGGCAACCATTTTAAATTTAACTCAACAAAAGTCTTAAGGGTGTATACAATTATAATGATAATTATGGACTTAAAATGAGCTCAAACGAAATCTGAGGAGTAGATAAAAATATAAAAGGACTTTAAGCAAGACTCAGTTTGGACTTGAAGTATAAGGACTTTTCCTGAACTATGATAAGTATGACTTTGAGAATGATACTCAAAGTAAAAGTACATGTGATTGAATTGGCAGTACACAGTAAAATGTTTCTTTTCCAAAGTCAGTCTCCAGAAGATCTCATCGGCCTCTAGAAATATAAATTCTCATGATACAGATATTAATTGTGAAATGTTAATCGATTGTATCATCCCCCTAATTTTAAATTAACCTTTTTTTAAATAATAAAATGAAATGTTGTTTTGTAATTTTGCCTCAGGACAATTTTCCTTAAACCATTTCGCCTGAAGACATTTTAAAATGAAGGATATTTTGCGTTAATTTATAAATAAATGATATTTATAGTTCATTTTGGTTAAAATTAATGTTCCTTGGAATTTTTCAGATATGTCATGTGCATTACTATAAAACACATTAAATGGTTATTTTCTCTAGGAAAAACCATGGAAATATACCCCAAAATTTCAATGCATACACCAACACAACCTCAAAATCAATGTAATGAATTCAAACTAGAGACAAAGAAGGTAATATAAGTAGAATGATAAGAAAAACAAATAGTAATAAACGGGGCAACGATTCGAATGATGAATTGCTAATCACTTCTTTATTAGTAATTATCATTAGAGATGAGGGATTGTTCATGGATTCACGAACCAGCATAATATGAGACAAGAGCATAATTTCACCATTATTCCAACAGAAAACAAACATTTAATAAATTTTATAGTAATAAATGATTGATATATGGATTTTTAAAATTCAAAGGGAACATCAATTTCAACCAAATATAAAGAAAACGACTGTATGTGTATATGATATACATATATATACAGTGACTGTTTTTCATGCATACATACATACAGATAAACTTTGCTTAATTCAAATAGATTTACATAGTTTAGGAAAAGGGCCCGAAAAAAATGAGTTGACCTTTTTCAAAAAGAAGAGAAAATAATTACCGCAATACAGAGGATAACCTTTCACATTTAAAATAGTCTTAGTCCAGGGAAAATATTACAACTATTTTCAAATTCATATAAGTATATTTATTTTAAATTAATTTACACCCAAGATAAGCGATAATTATATATTTAAAGGGAGATGTTAGCACACCCAGGACTAATTAAATAATGAATAAAAAAGAAGAAAGAGCAATCTCATCAACTGTTTTTCTTTTTCTAATAGCTTTAACATATGTTTCTTAACACACAACCCTTCTTTAGGGATATAATACTATAAACCTGTCAGCGAAGGATCAGGCACAACCACTACAGACTGAGTAGAAGAACCGAAAAGTTACAACAATGAGCCATTTTTCATATTTATATGAAAAAACAACAAAAAAAAAACAACACATTTATTAGAATCAAATAGTCGAAAGTATACATATAAGTTATACCTTCAAAAGAGGCCTGTGATAGGCTTGTAATTAAATAGTTTCATGAAAATTGTGATTTATGAATTTCACAGGCCTAATTTTTTATATAAGTATGTGGGTTGGGAAGGTACGCTAAACTCACGATTCGGTACGAACTGCAGTACAAGCTTAGGAACGATATATTAGTAGAATTATTCTTTAATAATTTATTTTCTGTATAAATAAATGAATCCTAAATATACTTAACTTCAATAGAAAAACAAAGGGTTATATAATACTATAATTCCTGAATTATTGTTATTATTATTTTCTTTTTTGCAAATAGATGAGCTTATTAACATTTACTGGTAATAAATAAGAATATTGTTAGCTGTTGAAAACATGTTTCTTTTGGATAATGTTTTATTTATTACATCAATATTTAACGATTTTAGGCCCACAAGGAATTGAAAAGAAAATTAAAAATAGTTATAGTCAATTCTTGATCTCTTTGATCATATTAGAACTAATTAGAATTATTTTTTTAATAACTTCAATAGGTTCTCACGAATTTGATGGGTGTGAACGGTAACCTTTTATTATGTATTAGCAAAATACTAAAGTTACGTCATAGAGTTGATTTCTTAACATTTTTTAATTATTTGGATATACTTTTTATATATAATTCAATTGAGTTTTTCTAATATGAAACTTTGATTAAAATTATTATAATAACTGCTTTACATATGAAATATGATGAAACAATTTCTATCTCTCACCAACTATAAAGTAAGATTAAGAGCCATACAAAGACCAAAGTTCGATTTTCTATATTTTTGCTTGCACAGTGTAAGCACATCCTTTTCTTTTTTGTTCAAACTCCCGTAAATGACAACTATGATTGTCCATTATAACAGATACATTTTTTCTTTTGGTTGGTCTAGACGATTGGGTTGCCTCTTAAGCCCCTCATAATATTTAAACAGACTCTTGTCAATTACAACTTTGAAGTCAAGAAGCCATAATTTATTTAGATATTTAATGTTATAAGTGATATAGGATACTACATCTAGAAGATCGCATAAGATTTTTAGATAAAATTGTGTTGATGACTGATTCTTAGTGGTATGAAGCAGTCCTTTGATCTATGAGATCGACTCCCCCATGAAGGTGTTGTAGAGCTTAACAATTGTATGACAAAATTTTGTGAACCTTCCATTCAGATAAACTATAAGTGGTCTTAATTTATATGGTTTATCACTCTAATCATCTAGAAGATTATGATTAAAGTGAAAATTTCGAAGTATCATAATAACGACGGGAACGTTGGCTTCAAGAGTCAATGAAGCATCTTGTACATTCGTTTCTGTGGTAACCTCTTCATCAGCTATAACTTAAGAATTAGAATCATATAATGAATTGTCAATGTCGTTTTCATCAGCACTGTCTTCTTTATCTAAAATACTATAAATTTGGTTACTAATAGTGCTGCTAAAAAGGTTAAAATATCTTATTCTTTGTTTTGTTTTTTTCCATTTATGAACAACTCTACATTCAATAATAAATTATTTATAAAAATATTTGTATGCACATGTATTACTTGCAATTTTGTCTACTAATAAAGAGTACTTTAATATGAATACTCTAATAAAAGGACAAAAACTAAAGATACATGTCTCATCCTGAATAAGTTTTAAAATCTAATAAAAAGAGAAAAAAATTACCTTTAATTACCAACAATTTTAAACAGCCATAACATTTGCATTTTTCATCAAAACATGGCAAAATTATAAATAATAATACAAATATTAAAACATCAATAAAAAAATTAAATTAACCATACATCAAAAGCATATGATAGGTAGAATGTTATTGTATGGAATTCCAAAAAATGATATAGTTTGAAGACGTATATAGGACGAATATAAAGTTCTATGATAAAATGTTTTTTAGAAATTTTAAAGATCTATTTGTACTCTTTCTAATAATTTAAAAATATCTTATATATAACGAAAAATAATGCAAGGACGAAGGAATGAAAATACGGGACACCAGTGTCCCGACGATGCGAAAGGGAATATTTAAGGCACAATAGATATTTATGACACAAAATATATGTTTAAAAAAAAACAAAAACCAAAGCAATTGCTCTGGTTTATTTATATATGTATGTTATTTATATTATATGAACCAAATTAAGAATGATAAAAAAAAATAACCACAATTTTATAACATCAACATATTTAATATGTGATTATATTTATACTCACCGTGCCGAGACCAGGGTAAAAACGTACCTAACTCTAAGGGTCGTACCGAACCGAACCGTGCTACAACCCCTTACCGTACAAGCCCTAATATATAAATGTTTGACTATTTAAATCCAATAAATACTTAAATAAATATGAGAAATGGCCTTTTCAACTTATGTTACGTCATTAACAATGTCATATGCTTTAGTATAGTTTAGCTACTCGCATATACGTAACAGAAGTATATTTTTCATTCCAGTGATAAGTAGATGGATAGCTTGAGTGAATAAATAATGGTTCATTCGGATTTGAGGGTGTCTATAACTTTTAATCGAGTAAAATCCAATGATAATTTGTTATGAAATCCGGAAGCACAATAAACTGGAATGTTTGAACTGAGACTCGTCAGATTTGGATAATATAGCTTTGGTTCATATCAAGTTCACTATGAAGAACTTTCAGGTAATAACAATAATTAAGAATTTAATTTTTTTCTTCAAGGATATCAATTATCCTCTATGAATAACTTAAGAAAGACTTCTCTGTTTAATAATATATCACATATGAAGCGGCTAGGTCTGTAAATGAATCGTAAATACAGCCCAAGCCACTTCTTTATCCCTAGTCGGGCCCGCACAAAAGCTCATTTACTTTTAGGAAATAACTTTTGCACTAGATTCAACCACTATCTAAATATTATAAGTGGATAGTAATAATGTATGGAACCTTTTACTTTTTTTAATATTTGGGATGAGGACTCAAAAATTAGAATCCTCTTCGAGGGTGTCTAGCCTTAGTTCTAAAAATCTGACAATTTTGTACTTGGCTTCACTCGAAAGAACTAATAAAAAACCACAATTTGATGTTTGTTTTGTTTTTGCCGCTTCAAAAATGTGCGAGCAACAAACAAAACGGCAGAGGGTGTGCGATCTCATTCGCGCTCAAGTCGATCTCCGACAAGAAAATCTTCACAGTGGACACTGTTCTGAACAAGAAAAACGATAGCTTCTTGGCTGAATCAAGAGCTTTGTTCGAGGGAACCTTCAGGCCCAAACATCCAGCTCAGTTCATGGTCCTCGGCGTCGTGGCATCTGACAGCAGCAAGATGCCTCCCCACTTTCTCAAGGACAACGATAAAGTCAACACGGACGTCTACTACAAGGTTCTCAGATACCATATCATGCTATATATTTTTTTGTTCCTAAATTTAATTTATCAATTTGTTTCCAAAATATTTTAATTTTTAAAGTTTTCTCAAAAAAAAAATCCAAAAACCAAGACCCCCCCCATATAATCCTGCAGATGCCCCACACTATATTTATTCATATTGTCTTGAAAGATCCGGTGTGAACTCTTTGAGAGTGAGCCCTTCTCCCTAAAAAGACAATTTCTGAGGGTTTATTTTCTTTAACATTACCATACGCCTTCTAAATGAGGATGAGAGCTAGTCAAAACTTTTCAAAGAACTCTTTCCAAAGAAACAGAAAAAAAACCTAAAAAAACAGCAAAAATACCTATGGATGGATTCCTTTTAGCAAATGAACGTTTCTCATGAGCACATAAGATATAGTCCCAAATAAATACTCATCTGTTCGAATAATTAATAAATCACCACCCATACGGCATAATTTGATCAAATCAAAGAGTGATCTAATTTGTTTCCCAAGTAGAAATGCTAAATATGATTGTTTATATTTATAAGATTTAGATATATTACGTCATAGAATAGGAGTGTTTACCATTGAAATTGTTATGAAAATAGAGTCTCTGATATACCTTGTCTCTAAGTATCTGTAAAGCTTTAAACCAAGTAACGAAACGCAACTGTTAGCTTGAGGAGATACAATGGTGCAGCGTTTTAAGATTTTTTCGCTTTTCATATGATGTCACTTTGTTTTAATGACGTAGACTGGCAAATTGATGAAGCACGTCTCACACTCTAAAATTGTTGTCGGGAAAGAAGAATTTATTTTATCAATTAATTTTTCCTTTTTTGAATATCCTACCAAAGAGAAGAGGAGTTAAAACATTTAATTATCATTTGTGATTTACCCCTTGTCAATATGATAATTAATAGTATAACAATAGAAGTATAATTTAAGATACAATGATCAATTATTGTCAAAGGTAGCTATTATTATTTTGACACTATATATATAAGTATATTTATTGTCAGCTGTATTTCATATTTCCTTTTCTTAAATTCAGAATATACATGTCTACTTATCAACGTGGACGCGTACATCTTCCTTAATTACCAAGATATTATAGGTGGGAACTTGGACTTGAGACTTGACATGGGCTCCATAGTTTAATTATAATATATATTTTTTTAAATTATGAAATGTATGAAAAAATAATGCCTAATAAACATAATCCTCTTTGAACTCGAATAAACAAATTAGCGGGTTAGCAAAACTCCATATTATAAACATCTTCTCTAGAAAAGCTAAGTCCGTCTTCCGGGCCTAAAATGAGCATCTTTTATATATAAAATAAAATGACAAATCCTAATTATATCTGGAAAATAACTAAGTACTACCTCTAGCGAAAAAAAAAATGTTTCTGTGCACAAACACTATTAATCAGCTAATAATCACGGGCCCTCCTTTCGCTACTTGATTTAAAGTTTAAAGGATCTTGAGTATGAGTAGTTGAAGAATCGATAGCTGATAATAATAAAGTGTACATTTGTATGTTAGTGGGATAATGCCGATTGAACGATATGGAACTTTTGTAAGAAGATATGTCATTAATGAAAGAAATTATAAAAGTATATTCACGCTTCAAAAAATAATTTTATTTATAAATTGAGACTTAATACTAATGTTATTTACATATTTGTCGATGACGTTTTATTCAATGACAAAAGGGTGACATTATTATTTCCATTATTTTGTTCATTCTTGTGTTCATTATTAAGGTCATTATTACTTTTATTCTTGTGTTCATTATTAATGCCATTATTATTTTCATTATTCTGGTCATTATTTTCTTCATTCTTGTGTTCATTATTCTGGTCATTATTTTCTTCATTCTTGTGTTCATTATTAATGCCATTATTATTTTCATTATTCTGGTCATTATTTTCTTCATTCTTGTGTTCATTATTCTGGTCATTATTTTCTTCATTCTTGTGTTCATTATTCGTGTCATTATTTTCTTTATTCTTGTATTCATTGTTATATTCATCATCATAACAGGAGTGACAAGTTTTCTTACAAAGAGCACTAATCATTAAGTTACTACATGATTTATGCATGCGTTTGCACTTTTTTATATTTGCATCCTTACATTTTGGCCCTAAAATGGATT
The DNA here is from genome assembly GCF_016086655.4 of Lepeophtheirus salmonis. Taxonomy (NCBI): domain Eukaryota; kingdom Metazoa; phylum Arthropoda; class Copepoda; order Siphonostomatoida; family Caligidae; genus Lepeophtheirus; species Lepeophtheirus salmonis. The sequence goes on from NC_052132.2 coordinate 27,130,545, forward strand.
TAAACAACAAATATACCACAAAGTCAATTTCATATGTTCATTTGCATGTTACTCACCGCAAAAATGACAAGTCTTTCGGCAATTATATTGGGTATCTCGAGAAGTGTAGCATTTTAGGAAAAACTTTTGATTTCCACACCAGTGTTTCTTGAAAAAATCCTTGCAGTCTAAATATACAGATATTAGAAGAAGCCTTATAGGTTTATAATTTAAGTTCAGATCTCACCTTTAGTATACTGGCGGTAAATTGGATCTGAAATAAAATAAGTATAAATTAACATCATTCAGGATACAAAAAAAGGACAATTCAAATCATAACACGAGAAACATTCGAAATCTAAAAACGGACTTTAAAGTCTCAAGGACTATAATGGTAGTAGTTTAGCCATGCAAGATACACAAATAATGTTTGTGTTGTATAAACATTATTCAATCTTGGAGTTTGAATAATGTTTCGATCAAGGTATTTTTTATTTTGATGATGAATTTTCGCACTCATAAACTATTTATACTGTTTTTATTAACACTTTTTCAATGGATATTAAAGGATCTTTTTTACACTTGTCTGTAGCACAAGATCCATTTTTTTGCAGACAGGAGGGGACAAATCAAATGTGCAGGTGCAAATGTTGATTTATGTCAACAGACAAATATTTGCAAATAACTTCCATTAGATTAATATTTTTGAAAATGAAAATGACAATGTGTACTTATATCTAGCGAAACACTCATTCTATTTTACGAATCATAATTTGCTACAAAACTAGATCTAAAAGAGATCGCTCACAGCCTAGATTTGGACTAAAACCATTGACAATTGGATAAAGAGCCCAGTCTTATATATATGAATTACATCTCTTAAAGAAGCTGTGAACGACTGGATTTGGGCTTTTGAATATGCCTTCAAATACTTTAGTATACTTAATGCCTAGAGATGGGATTTGTGTAAGAGGGCGAGGAGAAGGGAGGAAGCAATTTTGAAATGCTTCTTTTCCCATTTATAGAATTACTTTTAGTAGAGTTAAATCAGTGAAGGTTTTGGTCCTGCTGCTCTTTTGCAAATATCTCTGTGCTCTCCTCGGATGAGTTATTTAATTTATGTGAACCATTTTTTGCCCATATCGATACCCAATTTAAAAAATTTCATTCAAATATTTTATTATTGCTCTGGTTCAGACTGCCCAACAGGTAGGCTACTAATGAAATACGCGGAAAATGTTATATCTTTACAGTGGGCATAGATGACATAGTCAACTGATATCCAACTAAAAGACTGCTGATCGTACGAACCCATTTTAAATTTTCACTCACAAAAACCACATAATGCTATAGATAGGTTTTTAAAGGGTACATCATTTTGGTAAGTTAAAAAAAAAGTTACCGAAGCTTAACGTGGTCATCTTGACCATTTATAAAATATTTGGAAGGAGAGCAGCAAAGTTGTCATGTCAGTACACTGTAATCAGTTGTTATCAGGTCACTCCATAGCAAGAAAAACATAGGCAGGTTAGAATTTGATGTCGATCCTCGATTCTACTCTGAATCCGAGAGCAATTTACACTTAAAACTCCCCAACAAATCTTAAGTGTTACTCTCTCTCATTTCCAGAGCAGTACACATACTCGGGGTGACACTTTATACATTGATGTTCCCCCTCAATAATGAAAGAACCTACGACTTCTATATATTTATTTGGTCTTTAAATACGTCATAATATTTGTCGACTTTTACATCTTTCGATAGCTTTAATGTTGAATACTCGTTAAACCAGACTTTATAAAATACAAATCTGACCTGATAAATAATGTAACTGCTCTATCAGCTTATATCTCCTATTGATCTACTCAGAACATATTTCATATCAAATTGTATGTAAATGGATAAATCGGTAAAAAAAAAATAACTACTCGTTAGTAGGGCTAGATACTGTTATTTTATTGCATTCTCCTAATATCTAAAAGGGTAGGCTTTAATCATATTTTATACCCCTGAATTGACTGAGTAAAAAAATTATACTTATTTTCTTATTCCCCGGTACATTTAACAAAATATGCATTAGTGAGGGAGAAATATTGTAAACATATCTAAACTAATACATTTTTCAATATGTACTAAAGATAAATGATCAAAAGTATGCGATCAGTGGCTCCAAACCTGTGGGTTACAATCTTAACTGGGGTTGCCGAAGGCCCTACTCAAAAGTTGTTATATGATACCGAATGACGTTGTTGTTTATTCTAGTGTTTATATCAATATTAATTAATTATAGTAGTAAAGTACACTAAAATTTATTTTGTAAATTTTTAGATTGCCCATGAGACAAGTATTAGGGGAAAAAAATATAGTAAGGAATTTTTGAAGTATGGTTTTACTTTTATAGTAAAAACAGGACTTGAAAAGCTACAATGTTCCATTTGTAAAGAAATGATGTCATCCGAAATTGAGGAAGCCCAATAAAATGGAATGCCATTTCCACGCTAAACATCCTAACTTTCAGGCACGGATGTCCAGTATCTTAAGAACAAAGCTGATTTTGTAATTTAAAAAAAAAAAAAAAAAAATGATTTTGGCAGCAAAATATCCCAGGTATTGAAACTTCCTATTTGGTGCCTCTACGATCGACAAAGTCAAGAAACCCTCAAACATTTGCCGAGGAGTTACTACTGCGAGCAATTATATAAATTGTGCATTTATGCCTGGAGCTGAATATACTAACAAATTGAATACAATATAACACCATCACAACTTTGGTCCAAAAAATTCAGCTTAACTCCATGACAGTTTATTAAAGAATAAAAAAAATAGAACGATAGCATAAACCGTTTTTTGTTTCGTAATCTCTACAACCCATCACTATATATGGAATACTCCATATTTTTTGTCAGTGTAAGATACACTTACTGTAGAATAATGGGCCATTAACATATTGTGCCTGTATTAGAACTGTAAATGCCAGTTCCAGAATTTACCTGGATAGATATTTTAAATATATAAGAAATACCCAACTAAAAAAAATGTTCATTAAATTATACCATTATTTAAAATATATTACTAATTATAAAAAATACAGAAATTAGAGTAAAAAAAAGATACCCGCAGTTTATTTTTTTATAAAAAACGAGAATTCGAAATTACTTTCTTTAAAAAACAAGGATAATAAATTTAAGTAATAAAAGAAAGAAAAATGCCCACACATTTATTTTTTCTCTGGACTCCTGTGAAAATTGTAAATGGGCCATAAGTAGATGCATTCTGGTTCTACAGCAACACATAATTTAAGCTTTATATATGTACAGTACACGACACCGAATCGTGGGAAAAAAACTTAGCCTAGTCCAATACCTCGTTGAGTGTGGTCGAAAAAAATCAATATTAATGCAATTAATTATTTATATCTTCAACTTTAACTTCTCAAAATGTCCCCCACAGCTCTGCAGCACTCTGTATCCTCCGAGACACTTAACTCCCATGAAAGTTTTCCCATTGACCTTATTGGATTGTCTTCCATGGTGTCCCCTAATTGCTCCAAAAACTCATCAGTCCTCAGTTTGTTCTATCCTCCAACCCCCGGTTTCCTCTCCAAACTTTTCCCATCATTGATCTTCTTTTCCACCTCATAAATAAGTGTCTCTCCGCTAGAGATAATCTCACAAATGGAAGGCACTGGTATTCCAGCGCGGAGCAAGTCAGCAACTCGTTATTTTTTTATTCCCTTTCAAACACATGTCGTAGTCTGATTTGATCAAAACAAAAAAATCATTTGAAAGCTGAAATTCAAAACTTTAAAACCTCTGTTCTACAAAATCTCCAAAATTGGTTTAATGGTCTTTCTGCAATATACTGACGCACTTTGTAGTCACTTTTTACGTATAACATGGGGGTTTTCTTGCTTCGTTTACTATATCCATTTGATTTATAGTAGGATATATAAATCATACTCACCATGAAATAATTATAATTAAATTAAAACTTATTCCATATGTAATTAAAAAAGCTATAATTTAATATTGTATATGAAGTAGTACCCACTAAATCTAATTGTATGTATTTCAAGTCTATGACAAATCGAAAAAACTTTTCCTCCAACAGAGACTAATTCAAAATTACATTAAATATGAGGTGTTTTGGAAAGTTTCTGACATCAAAATAAAAGTTAATTACGTCTATATAGCATTTGTTGACTTTTAGTCCCTAAAATTTCAGCCATTTTGGATGCACAGTTGTTATGTAACAGTCGTTTGAGTGAGCATAGGCATATTGCCTTCCAAAAAAATAAATATTTAATGACAGCTTGATACTTTAATTTGTCCATTTTTACAAAACCACTCACATCAACTCACTTAAACGACTGTTACATAACAACTATGAGTCCAAAATGGTAATAAACTTTGGTAATAATGACTTTATCATAATAGAAAAATTAAGTAACGAATATCGATCTACAAGGTGGATATAAAGAATCGTAAATAGCATGTGAGTAAATTAAATGCAAGTTTTATAATTTTTGCATGGAGTTGTAGATGTTCATTCGTTACATGGGGACGTAAAACCATTAAGATAAAGACTAATCTGTTACGATACTCTAAGTCCAAGGGAGAACGAGTTTTAAATTTGGTCGAAATACTTCTGCTTTGCGAGGAAGAACTTGAGTATCATATTATCCAATGATGCAATGGTAGTGTTTGAACTCCTATTTGAAAGAATTTTCAAGGATGACGTCTAATAAGGAGATCAAATTGACTAGAGTCCGGAAGTATAGAGAAGCACAATTAAGAATGTTTGATGCTGCAAATAAAATATGTGAAATATAATATACATATGTTAATGGAGAATAGTAGAAACGGCAAAGAATAATCAAAACTGTCTAAATGATTGTGGATCAATGGGTGTGAACACAAGTACAATATCAAGGGGACTCATTATATACTGAAGAAGAAGAAGTTAAAACCGTAGGAGTTCGTGGAACAAAATTCAAGAAAGAATTTGTAGAAAGTGTGGTTTCTTATTTCCTCGTATGAAGGAGAAAGTTTCCAGTGCAAAAAGCTTCGAATGCACAAGATGTCGTAGGAAAGGCCACTATGCAAGAGTATGCAGGTGTCTAAAAGAAAAATTTATTTCGATCATCAACTCTATTCAAAACTTTGAACTAAATAAATTACCCATCGATACATTGAATGTCTATGGGAATTACTTCACAAATATAATAGCTACATATGACAGTGGTTCAATTGTATCTGTCGCTGGATAAAGAGTTCAAAGTAAATATCGATTCCAACCTAATTAAAAGAGTATCGTTTAGAATATAACTTTAACTTAAATTATTTATTTATTTACACATGAAGGAAGAGGGATTGTTGTATATTATTAATATTTAACTTCCGTATAAATACCTACTTATTATATTCTGTAAATTTATGCAAAACAAAATGTATTGCCAGTTAATTAGAAAACATCAAACCCATCATTATAGGAAGTGTACTCATTACTTCTTATTGACCATAGAGGATGAATAGATAACTTTAGCACGAAATCTAAAGAATAGAAATGAGGCAATAATTAACAATAACTGTTGACAATTAAATGTTTACAAAACATTCATTCCATTTGGTGATCAATAATTCCTCCAATTTCTTAGTACTTAGTTTGGACATCCATTTTGTATTGATCATATTCATCATACTAATGCCTCTCTCAGCTTGACAATTGGGAGTTTTTCCCATGTTGAGAGTTCCTTTAGTTTTATGTAGGCAGGGCTCTTTTGAGCACTTCTTTTAACTTGGTCTGGAACAGGGCTTCCTTCAAATCTTGAGTCAAATTTTCTACAATGGTTAGGCAGGTATGAAGAGGCAATCTTTCCTCAAGCGCACTTATTGCCTAAGGTATTTGACGGAAATTTTCCTGTCTAAATACGATTTTTTCTCGTATGGAATCATTATTAATTACTTCTTTTGCTTTTCTGGTTGCTGCAAATCTTCATCAAGGCTGTTTAGATATTCTCTGAAGACGTCAAAGTAATGGTAGTAGTACTCCACTGCTTTTAATCAAGCTACCAATCTTTTTATAATTGGTGATGAAGGGAGGTGAATTTCGTATGAAATAGTAAATATTTGCTTTCTTCTTCCAGAATTCAAAAACATCTTCTTCATATTGGAAATAAGTTCGTTCGTTAGAGGAAACTTTTGTTGAACCATATCTGCACCCTATGTAATCCATGAGCAACACATGTAATCTGAATCAATTCCGAGAAGGCGCCATCAGTGATGAAAACTTTAAGACTACACGGGACAAAATCTTCTCCCAATAACTTATAAGCTGAGCTCATGGCGATGTTCTTTACATTGCTTGTGTTTGCAATCTGAATATCAATCAAGTCAATAAGGTAAGGTCTCCCACAGAAATGTCCGTCCAAAGGGGCAACCAAAATTGCAGTCATTAACCTACCTTGATGATCTCCTATCTCATTTAATGCAACGAAAATATCCTTTTCTTCCACCTCATCATTTATTCTATTCAAAACTTGATGACATACTTCTCCGGCATAGTTGTCAACGACCCATCGACCTGAAGTTCCCGGCATATTTTTCAATTAACTTGGAGAAATTGGGATGATCCAGGAGAGTTAAAGGGATATTACCCGACAAGTGGGAAGCAAAATTTTAGAAATAAAAAGAAATATATATATATTCTTTCAAAAAATCCAAAAGAAGGACCTTAAAAATTTTCTTTTTTTGTCTTTTAAAATAAATTAAATTTTGTTTTATATTTTTAGTCAAAAATGTACCAATATATCGATAACTATATCGATACCGGAACCCGTACAAAAATATTGGTATCGTCATTACACTATTAGAAAATATCAATCAAATTCATGTTTTTAACCATTTGCTAATTGTTCTCGGAAACAATTCTTGGGTCAAGTATGATTTGATTAATATTTGATCATTTTTATATCAAATAAATGAGAGATAGCTTATGAATCATATATTTATATTTTTTCATAGTTGTAATTTTTTGAGAGGGTTCCAAGAGAAATCTTCCCATGTGGTTTTACTTTCTACATCTTCATTTTGAAGTTATTCTAGCAGATTTTACTACAACAAAAAGACAATTATATTTTTTTATTAAAATAGTTTTAACAAACAAAATATTTAATTTAAGAAAGTAGAAATTCTAAAAAAAATGTATCATTTAAAGATTGTTACTTTTTGTAGATCTTTTAGTTTATTGTACAGTAATCTTAAATAATCCTTGATTATAAGATTGATTGTAAACTTACGTGTTGGTACCTTTGTTGTATCTTTCAACCTTTTTTCAAAAAATAATAATAATAATCTTATACTCAATCTGTAATCAGCCAACTCTTCCCAACTATACTAGGTGAAGAAAAAGGACTGAGACCTGCGTCCAAGTAGTCATTAAAATACTCATAACTCATCGGGATGATGTTGTACATAGCTAATTTTATTTCATAAATTTTTTTAGAATAACGAATCACATTGCTTATGAATCTAGCCCCCATCACCCTCAATGATAGCCCCCAACCACCTCCAGAACCCCTTGCACACATTGGCAATTATCCTTTTCATGATCCTGCACTGTTGGTTAACAGATGTCTTCAGGGAATCAATATTTGGGTGGCGGACTTTGAAGACCTTCTTCTCAATTTACCACCATATGGAGTAATCCATTGAATTCGGATCTGGGCTCTGAGAGGGCCAAAGGTTCTTGGACCAGAAGTTCATGTTACTACTCATCCATTATTGTACAATATTAGCAGTATGAGCCGCAGTCCCATCCTACTGAAATACGTAAGTGGCCTTGCTGGACTTTTTCATAGTCTTTGGGATCTATGGGATCCCATTTTCCTTCAATAAATATTGATGTAGTCGGTGTAGCTGGTATCCAACAGCAAACCAAATTAGAGATATTTTTTATCCAGTTGATCCACAACCCCCAAAATCAACAAAGATGGCAGATTTTTTGTCTTGGTGACTGTCCTATATATATATATATATATATAATTTTTGTTTATACCATGTGCATCAATCAAAGGCATGGAATCTAAGCTATTCAAAAATAATCGGAACTTAAACATTTAAAATCTAAATATAATAATTAAAGTTTCATTTTCATTATTTCCCTACATATGACGTCATCATTCTTCTTAAACGTGTAATTTTTTTTGAGCAGGGAAAACTCCTATGTAGACTGATGTAGGGTTCTATTGTTGCACGTGTTTTACATAATAAATTTACAAATAGCTGCTAGGTTTTGTAAAGATTTGATTTCTTTAATTTGGGAGTTTTTTTATTTGAAGAAATATGTAATTATTTTTGATGATACAAATTTAATTGTTTTTGAACAACTAGAGATAGTACATACCTTAGAGCCGGTTCCAAGGGGTACAGTATAGTAAACTTGTATTATCTCAAAATCCGAAACCCGGGTAATCAAACCTTTCTAGTTCATAAAAGAGATCTCAGTGATTTTCCGGATATTAAAAAGCTTATAGTATTACTTAATACTTAATCTTATTTATTAAAAAAAGATATTATCTTTATCGTACATAATATTTTTATTTATCTTGATTAGGGCTTGGAGCCACATCTATATAAGCAGTTGCATCGCTTGATGATTCCAAAAAGGTTTTATATCACTACCACAAAAATGTACACTGTATTTGGTTGTCAGCTGTTGATGTTTCTTCTTCTTTTGCTGTAATCAGTGTTTTTAATATTGATTGTTTGTATACGAATAAGTTCTGTGGCGACTCTAGGTTCTAGTCGTTTTTTTGTGAGCAATAAACTATAGTTCTTATTAAGTTGTGAACAATTATCAACAATGTAATTTGTATCCTATTTTATTAAGGTTTGAACTTGGAGTAAAATGCTCATAAAATTGGAGACAAGTTTCTGTCTAAGTTGGGTCTCGGTTCTGCATCTGAAAGTTCGGGTATCCGAAATGTATTCGAATATTTACTTCGTTAGATCTGAAAGGACCCGGATTTGAAAAAAATGTGAATCCGTTATATAATTACTACCAACTAGTGTAAGCTTTTTTTTATTGAGGTTTGTAATACGACAGTTGACGTATGAACATGTTTTCTCTACAAATGTATTAGCACAATTTGAGTACATATAAATGCTCTGGAGCCTATGCTCAGCCATTTCATTTATTCTCAGAGCCCTTGCAATATTAAGTTAATATTATGCAATGAAGAGCACCAGCCACTTCTTGGATTGAGAAACATCATTTTTTTAATATAAAATATTGTTGGTAAACTAATATGATTTTTTAAACAACTATACAAATAAATTATATTGTGGTTGCTGTGATGTGATAGACATATCACGTATTTTAATCAACTTTTCCATTAGATAATGTTATTTGATATATTTCATTTATTGATTGTTACGAAATTAGTGGATATTTTAATACATTTAAAAACACATGTATTGTATTTTGATATCTCAATTAAAATTTAATTTAAGTTGACTTAGACACAAAAACATTAAATTACCCATGAAAAAGAAGAATTGCATAATGTGAACACGCCTTAAAAACTGTCAAAATCAGGGGTGTAACCAGTAGTGTTGCTAATATATTAAAGCACCAAGGAGTGAGAAGGGATAATTTTTTTAAGGGAAAGTTTGTATGTTGAGTTTATACTAAATTTGGGAAGCATCTGGACTCTTGCTACACTGAGTAGAAAAGGTGTAGTGACCCCACTGGTAAAGATAAATGATTCCATTATATTATATTTAATCATTGTATTGATAAGCAGATCTAATAGTGGAAAAAATAAAACGATTATATTCATTAAAACTACTTAATAACTTTCATCTGAGGGTGCTCATGAAAAATGGAAAGTAACAGTAATGTTTTTTGTTATCTTCCATATTATTAATTGCCAAGCTTGTCTGTCATCAACGCCAAAAATCTCGGAATAATGCCGTGTAATATTGCTTGTGTTATTAATAAAGAAAAGTTTTTATATATTAATGTCTAAAAAAAATTTGCAGGGTGTACAGTGTGCTCTCTGACGTATACCAAAACATACTTTGATCTAATAAATAACAATGTTGTCACATTCATGAAATATTGCTGCTGCGTGAATATAGCATTGAATAGTGCACCCTGATGTATAGTATACACATATTTTTGATATAAAACAATGTAGTCGTGGGTGTGTGTTCTTTTGTTAGTGCACGCTCTAGAAACTAAATTACCCATCACTCATCACATCATATTAATTTTTAATCTCTCGAACTCTTATTATCATTCATTCATTCTGGAGGAGATAAAGTCTAAGTTTTGAGCGACTGTACTCATAAAAAACGGAGAGTAACACTAAATATTTCATGGGGAGTTATTTTCTATAGTATTAAAACAAAATTTGTCTGTTAGCTGACGCCCAATTACAACTAGCACTACAATTGGGCACTACCACAAGTTTTTAGTCAAAAAATAAAATAGTCTATTGGTTAACTAGTGTAACTATGTTTGTTAAAAAATTATATAAACTACAGTTAAAGGGTTCAAAAACCCATGGGGATAATTGTCCAATTCCTCAAGGTCAATAAAATAATTCTTGACATTGTAGATCAATCATTTCAATAAACAGTTTCCTGACCTTAATTTTATAAAATAAGTCTAGGACTATTAAAGTATTACATATTTATAGAGGTTAATTATTCACAAACTTAAAAATTGAATATCCAAGAAACAAAACAAAACAATTTAAATCTATTTTTATGATAAATATGTACTTAAACCACCAAATCCTTTCTCATCTTTGAATATTATTGAATCAGTTTTCTATGATTGAACATCTTTTATAAGATTTTATGGAGACATTTTTCGTTATATTTTGAAAGTCATAAATATGATTAGACTCTCATTATGTACATACATACCAACATATTGTATAATGGGTATTCATAAACCTTCTGATAATGTGTGTGACTTGTGAATTCTTTTTGAGTAATTCATTTTAAGTGGATGATGCCTGTATATATATGTAATCGTTCTCAGAAGAAAATAATCTATTCCAACTCTTCTTTCCGAAGAAAACACCCACAAGTTTTTTGAAGAAAAAAAGAAACAGGAAAAGATCCATTTCTTGTCATATTTTTGACTTACAAGGCCTTTTCTCTATTTAAAAAAAGATTTTAAAATAATTAAACTATTGGTTTAGGTTTATATTTTTTGATGTATTTCGTATTGATTTTATTCCGAATTGTCTTTGTTATTATGGCTTTAACTGTTAAATTTTACTTTTTTATGAATAAATGAGGATATATTTATATATAAGTATATAAGTCAATCTTTTTATTATTCACTTTCGAAAACCGTTCGTTATTATATCTCATTTTACTTTAAAGTAAATCCATTTAAAAGATTCGTTTTAGATTTTTAAAGGGTTTTATGATGTTGAACTCAATTCTAGCAAATTAAAAACTAATAGGATAGACTGAGGATACTCCAGTACCCTTTTTTAGTTTTGTGAGGTTTATAACTTTTACACATAACTATCATTGATCGTATAATTAATAGATCCTTTTTTTATAAATTTAAACATGCATTTGTACAATTTACAATTTCGAAATCAGGTGCTTGCCAAACTTTTTGAAGGAGAAATCCAAATTATGAATATGATATGATCCCGGCTATGAAGTTCGACGAGAAAAAGAAGGTGTACCGATCCACGGTTGGTAATGCTGTAAAAAGGATGGAGGAAAGTAACTCAAGAAGATTGAAAGGCCCCTTATCTTACAACAACCCCAACTAATCCGTCAGGAGCCTTGTTAGAGACTTCTGAATGACTTAAAATACAAAAAAAAAATTGTATAATTAATTTTATAATGAAAATATATTCACTTAGGTTCCTGGCTACAATTATCAAAATTACCTGGTTGTTTGCTTTTCTAATACTAGCAGAAATCTTAGAAATGCCACCAAGATCAAGCACCCGCCCTCTGTCATGGTGTTAGGGTGGAGCCTATAAAAAAAAATGTAATTGAAAAGGGTCTCAAGACTTTATTCCTTCGCGATACTTTAATTTTCAATACAAAAAATATATTTTGATCAACAATGATTATTATATTAAATATACCATCAAAATTATCTACATATAAGTTTCATTTTGAGTTTCTTTGATTAGTCAATATTTTTCAGTGAATCAATGATTACCTCCACCAACGTAGTTGAACGGGGTTTATGTTTTTGCCACTGCTTTTTTGTATGTTTGTCTGTTGGACCTAAGGATTAAGACCAAAGTTACAAATCGATATAGATCTAACTTGGTAACTTTGATTGAATATTATGGTCACATTAAGAGGTCATAATTTTTCTTAGATGTCAAGGTAGTGCAAAACGTTAAAAATACATAATCGAAAGTAACCGGCTAATATATTGAGGTAAAGAGCTCAAATTGGTGTCATTATGTTGGTTTAATAAAGATGTTTTACAAAACCAAAAATTCAAGGTCAAGATATATTGTCAAAGTCACAAAAAAATCAAAAACGCATAATCAACCCTCACTTTTGAACAAATTGAGATAAAAAGCTGAAATCATGTCTTTGAGGCACACAATATAATTATAAAGTATGAATGCAATGGATACTAAATTTCATCTAATTTAAAATCGCAAATTGTTGATTTTAACATCGAGAAGAAATAATATTTCATTTAGGAAAAATGCCTTTAGACGGAGATTTGCACTTTACCATACGCACATTCTAGTTATATCAGAATGTTCAATGTTGTCGCCATACTTTTTAGACTTTAAATATAATTAAATTTTAAACAAAAAAATAAACCTATCTCTCTCACCCTGGATAATAAAATAAAGGTTACTTCTTCCATGAAAATAAACTCTCTGCTAACATCTCCACCCCCCTCCCCAAAACCAAAATTGACATTTTAAATTTTAATCTTTATTACAGGTCGACCAGTCTGTAAGAATTCTATACATTAATGCTTTCACCAGGGAAATGAAGCTGATCTGAAACGATTTTTAGTTAATATATATATTTTATTTACATTTGGGGTTTATTTTATTATGTTAATTTTTCCTTTGCTTTGTCACGTCATTTAAAATTTTTTAATATTCGTATCTTAAATGCATCACTTTTACTATATATGATAATTTTTTATATTTTATATACGCTAAATATATGTCGACCTTTATATGCTTTGATTATCGCCGCTAGTAGAAATAAATAAATAATAAATGTTGTCAAGAGTAATTCAGACAAACTTTCAGGGGCGTTCTCGAGATGTTTACTTGGTTTGGGGACTTGTACAGAAATTTAATTATATAACTTTTTTAAATACCATTTTCAATCTTTATTTAATTTTGGATGTGGGTGTTGGTCATGAATTGGGAGACAAGTTCTGTTTTGTTTGTTCAACACTTTTATATCGTAATGCCACTGCAAATATTGGTATTATAATGGCGTTTTAAATGCGTCAGTGCCTTGTTACCACTACTGTATCGGCCTACCGAATAGTACTAACATTTTTATTTAAAAAAATGGATAAAAGAAAAATACGGAAATACTTTTTTTCTGATTGGATTTCATAACATTTTTTAAAAAATAATTGAAAACAAGGACTTTAATTGTGAGTCCATTTTGATTTAAAAACTAAATATTTGCTGCAATGTTTTGATCATTATAATTAATGCATAAAATTAATAACGCTATAATTAAATAGCATTATAGATGATTAATTATGTTTAATGAATGTCTTATTTATGAGATATATGCGTACAATGCAGATACAGTAAATCTCAATATCGCGCCCTCACTTTTTGAAACAACTCAAACTTCTGTATTCTTTCATTTATTAACAATAAACCTTGGAATTTTTTTGTTGAATATAATAATTTGCTTTAATTGTTTTTCTATGTCAATAAACGTCAAATTTATTTTAATATGTCTGACCTAGTGAAACAAATTAAATGCGCAGATAATTCATTTTTTATTTAAAATATTTATTGTAGACGGCGTGGGCAATTTTGGGAGGGCACCAGGTACATCGTTAGTATTCAGGAGGATGTAGTCCCACGTGTTAGATATATGTTAAGGTCAAAGTATCCTTAATCAGCTATGATGTGGGGTCTAACTGTCAATTATACTTGTTAGAAAACTGTTGAATGACATTGGGAAAATGGCTAGCAATAAAGCAAACTATTTTCGCTCACAAACATTGAAAATATTTAATTGTTTACTTTCTATCCGTTCAAAAAACAATGTATTTTGATTGAATCAACCATGTATTTATTTTAAATTCATGTTTTGATCCGAATCTACTTACTTAATAAAATATATATTTTTAAAAACACTCTAGGATGACCCACCATGTTACTCCTGTTCTCAACAACTTCTATGGGATTTGGAATTGGGTATGGACTCAAAATACTCTCCATGCCACACATCACAAATGCAGGGGGTAGTGTGGGAGGGCTGTAGCTCACCCTCCTACAAAAAATTGAATAATTTTTGCTTTTACAATGAGACCTTGAATCGACTTGTGTGACCCTTCGAAGTGCTATTTAACGGAATAACTCGAAAAAGTCCAGATCCGTCTCCTCTTCCTGAGTCAATATATTGTTATCTTCACTGTCCGTCCTTACACTTGACGTAAAAAAGTTATTTCTTTATTATAAAAAGGTTGCAAGAATTGAATTTCAACTATTTTCTGTCGCTTTCACCAATTTCGAGATAGAAAGAGAAAGTATGACGCGCGGGCAAACTTGTACAGGATACCCAAATCGAGTCTGCTGTGGAATAATATTAATAAACTAGGTTATATTAGTGATACAAAATGATAAATAGGGAAAAAACAAGATTAAAATGGATTAAAAATTAAGAATTCAGGCATAATTACTATTTCCTGAGATTTTCCTTTCGACCATTCTTATATTCCAGTTTTTATCTACATGTATTTAAAACTTGCCCTTATAACTGGTGATGACAGTTGTCTGTATTTTGGAAATGTAAAAAAAAAAAAAAAAAATTTACATTAATCATCTACAATATACTAATTTCTATATAAAAGTGTAAAAACTCCCTAAGGTATTTTTTGCGAAGACTCTGAGTTTTAATTATTTATGCATATTGTATAATGTCATGTTAAAAAACCTGAAAATTAAAATGGTATCAATGACAATTTTCAGAATGTTTTTGAGGAGAGGAAAAATTACTCCAATATTGATCCTCAATTCTTCTCTTAGTCCAACAAGGACTTACCCTCATAACTTTGCAACAAATCCTCAATTTTACTCTCTGTCTCTTATGAGCAATTACAAATGTTCAAGTATCCGATTTTGAATATAATTAAATGTATTAAGAAAGGAAATTCACTATTTCGAAGTTCAATAATTATGTCAATTCTTATGAAAATTCATTTTTCAGATTACTAATTTGAAAAAAAACGGACTTGCTAAAAAATACACAAGATTTACATCACTACTTTTAACTGTGGAGCAGTTATTTTCCCTAATTTTATGCCTATCTTTTTATTATAGTGTTACTTCACTACACAATACTCTAGTTTATGCTACTAAACGTAAATTGATTGAAGACAAATGTGCTCTAATTAAGATGTAAACCATTTCCTAGTAATTAAATAATATCACTTTATTTTCTCTTTTTGTAGGAAAAGTTGAGAGATACAATGAGCAAGGATTTTATGGACAAATTACAACATTAGATTTAGAATAGAAATATATCATCTGTATTCTTTTGTATCGAAAAAAAAAAGACTTCTTAATATTCATTCAAAACCGGATGATCAGGTGGCTGCTTCCTTGATAGATCAAGGATAGCGTAATTAATACTTAATTTATCTCTAAGGGTTCATTAATCGAAAAATAATGAAACGAATGGTTTAATTACTTTATTATTGGAACTCCATTGCATAAATATATTAATGTACAATTACATTAACGCAACGGAACCATGAATAATTCACTTCCTTGATGATTTTTATTCAAAATAAAATAATAAATGGTTGAATATAGGTAATTGCATGGGTTAGGTATTTTTGCTTCATACGTTTTCGCCTCTTCGAGATTTTGCCTAATAAAATATTTGTGTCTCTTCTTTTTTCAACTATCATTTTCATTTGTGTCTCTTCTTTTTTCAACCATCATTTTCCTTTCTCAAATTTATATTTAAAAAAAGTGATGCGGATCGGATAAGTTAAAACTTTAAAAGTCTCAGACCGCTCGAAATAAGTCTCTTCTTTTTTAAAACAAATTTATATTTAAAAAAAAATATTTTTCCGGACAGAAACCAAATACTATATTGGCTGTCCTTCCTGGGGGCCCTGGTACTTTTGTATTAAACTATTTTGCCTAAATCCATGCTGTCTTATGAAATTTCGACTTAAAGCCATTTTCCCACACTAATACTTTTCTTTAAAACATTATTAAATGAGGTTTATACGTTGGGATTTTTCATTTCTGGTTAAAATTGATGTTCCTTTTGGATTTTAAAATCAAAATATGTATTATTTTTATTACTTTAAAACACTTGGAACAGGTTGTTTTCTGTTGGAAAATGGTGGAATTAGACTCTTGCTTCACATAATGATTGTTCGTTTATCCATGAGTATTTTCTAACATGAATAAGCTATCAAGTCTAATGATAATTAATAACGGAGAAGGGATTAGCACTTCTTCGGTTCGAACTGTCTTTTCAACTTTATTTTGTTTATTACACTAGTTCTATCTTTTTTTTCTCTGGTTCGAACTCAAAATATTGAATTTCGATAGTATGTATACATTGAAATTTTGGTACATAACTCCATCAATATTCCAACAAAAAACAAGCATTTAATGCGTTTTATCTTGATTATCAAAGTTCAAAGAGAAGAATTTTAAATAAAAATAAAAAATCCCTACGCGTAAACCTCATTTATTTATATTTTAAGGCGAAATATTCTTGAGGGAAAATGGGTTTAAGGGAGAATAATTTAATGCAAAAGTACCTAGGCCACTTCTTATAAAAAATCTTACCTATCATATTGATCAAACATACAATATAGGCAATTTGATAACATTCTTCAGGTGCATATAAATGGTATTTGGTTATATCCGTAATTATGAAGTATTAAAATAAATAACCACCTGGAACAGATTATAATATAAAGACATTATACATATCTTAATAGATGCGTCTACTTAATAATGCGTCAAAAAAGCGTACACGCCGAATGGATGTGCGTCAGTATTGACGGGGCTTTTAACAAATGTAATATTTGGAAAAATGTATAAAAACAACATATTATATTTGTGTGATTAAAGAGTAGAATCGTCTTCATTTTTAACCCTCGTTTAAAATTATATTAAAGAAAAGTCGAAGAGGGATTTTAGTGCTTTTTCTACACTTGGTGAATCGTGATTCTTAGTGAAGATAAAAAAAAAGTGCATTATTTATACAATCAATATTCTGTATATCTTTTTTGTAAAAAAAAACAACAAAAAACATTCATACCTAAATAACATTCTTGGGGTTTTTCGGTTTTGAATAAAGGTAGGTAATCTTTTTATTCACTCATTCATGAGTCCTCTGGCATATATTTAAATAATACGTATTAAATATGCATTTATTGCTCAATATTTTTAGATATAATTAAGAAACAAACAATGATTAATTATTTAGTATATATTAATAATATTTTAAAGGGCATCTCTTGCATACAAAAACATTCAAATATTGGATAATAATCTTTAAAACTAATTTAATTTAAATTTGACTTAAATATCATTAATTTGAAAATAGAAAATAAGTTTGTTTGGATAACTAATTATAATATAAGTCATAGATCATTCATTTCAATGTAGAGACGAATGTCGATATATATGTTGAATATTTTACTGTACTGATATGTAATAAAAAGTATCAGCATCGATATCAAGAAAATAATTGGTAATACTTTCAATACTAAAATATTTAATATTTTCACCCCCTTGTGAATCCATCATTTAAATCTATCCACTACGTTATAAAAATAGTTATAATTAAAAATTGGAATATATCATTTTGTTCAATTTCTCAGAAAATTATATAACAATTAGGTTTTTAAAAAGGAAGTTAATCATAATAAAGATATTTACGCAAAACCCGAAATAGCATTTCTTTGAACAGTAAAAATACATTCCTTGAAATTAATAACAATTCTTATCATTTAGAGCTAAAGGATTATATAATATGTAGAGTGTCAGGATAAAAACAATCTTGAACAAAAATTAAGAAAAATAAAAAATCTCATTTATTATTTTACATAACGAGTTGTCCATTAACATCTTATCAATTTAAATTTTAGACTTTTAATACGATAAATTAATTAATTAACTGTAGAATTTCAACAAAATTAATTCCATAAATAGATGTGTCTCTGAGCTCTTTTAATCTTTAATGTAACCGCCCTTAGCGGCGATGATGGTTTTCACGTGGCAGGAGAAGGTCTAGAACCTGATGACGATGTATTCTTCTGTCATGGTGTTCCAGGGTTCGCTCAACGAAACTTTGAGGGGCTCAGTGTTTGGATGACGGTCTATAGAAGTGCCAAAAGTGTCAAAAAATAGTTCAAACGAACTCAAAAGACTCATTCAATTTAGAGTCTTGCAACGGAGAAGATGGTTTTTTTCATTGCTGGTCTCTAAAGTGGCTACTCAATCCTCACAAGGCTCTTTCCACCCACTTTTTTGGTAGTTCTCTAGGCAGTCTATGTGAAACTCCGAGATTTCTTGCATAAACCCTCACGAACTTGTGAGTATTAGCTTGGGGTGTTTTCTTTAACTCATATGTATTTAGTTTGGCAGAGCCCTTTTCTTTCCCTTTTTTCGGACTTGCTGATGGCGTGAACGGTGGTCCTGGAGACGTCCAGAGTCAAGAAGTGCGCCAAAGAAAATTCGTCGATCACGTTCAAGTGTCATTTTCTCGACTTATACGTAAGCTAAAGAGCTTATGTGTTTTTTTTTTTTTGTAACTAATTATTTATGCTTTAATATATCGGAATATGAATTAATTTCAATTACTCAACTTTCCTTAATTGTTGAATTAGTAAGTGTTTAGATTTCAATGGACCCATCCGATACTTTATATATATATATACAAAATGAGGCCAACATATCATAGACTTAGTTGAGTCAATTTGATTGTATTTCCAAGAATTTTAGCTATAGTTTAAAAACTTTATTTTATTTTAAAGGCTTATATTGGTCTCAAATTGGCCTTTCAAATAAAATACGTCAATTTATCATTCTTTTAGTGTTATTTGTGACGATCTATTTTGCCTACTTTGTCTACTCAAAATATTAAGATAGAAAATTACGGCACACCCAAAAGGTTGATCATAATTATTTGTTGATAAATTTGTCAAAGAATACAAATGTAATCATTACTTAATTTTGAAAAAATCATTTGAACTTGCTTTTTTATTGACGGGCCACATATTTTCTCTTGTGGTTCATTTTTATTAATTAAGAGGTTCCTTTACTTCAAATTGACCACTAAATAGACTCCTCTAATGTTAATGATGATTTTCAATATTATTTTGATAAATTAGCTAAATTTTCATAAGGTTCATAAGGTTTTCATAAGAAGAACATACAATATTTTTGACATCATGCTGACTGAAGTTTTACATAAAATGATGTTTTAAAAAAGGTATGTATAATCAATTTTCTATCTCATTGAAAAATAATCCTGAATTTTCAAAAAAATTATAATACGCTTATTTTAATATTAAGTATTTTTCAACTGAAAACGAAACTTTGTGGATTTGATGAATAAACATTTGCCTTACTTTATTATTTCTTGTTACTGTTGCTTAAGAAAAAGACATTCGGAAAAATACAACCCAAAATCAGTTGGTAGTGTAATTGTTGGGAATTGTTCACAGCTTTACAATACCTAATTCTAATTACTAGTTGACAACACGGTTGGAAGAAGTTAATTTCATTAAAACAATATGCATATTTTCGAATCCCTGTCCCAGATAAAAAATATACACATGATATGTTCATGAAGTAAAGTCAAATGCATTAACTGTACTACAAAAACGTCTACCAACAGCTAATCAGTGCAACTCCATCTGACCATCTGATAAGTATACGAATTCAACTAATTGACACTGATAAGGGGGAAAAGAAAGACAATTACAGTATCAACTGTTGATATCAAAAACAGAGACAGATATTGACTTTAGTTCCTCAAAATTTTGAGTCGCGGAAGTAAGGCTATGTTTATTCTGATCAGACCAAATTCCGGTGTTCTGGATAGTAAATTTGATTTGTTGCTAATAAGTTGATTTGTTTTCATACAACCAGATCGATTCCCCGTGCCTATTAGTTTTTTTAAAGTTATGAGCTATCGATTCGAAAATGTACAAAAATATTAAAAAAATCCAATAAACGAATTATTGTACTATGAACACGTATATTAAATATTAACTAAAAAAGGGAATTAATGAGAGGATGAGTTAATTTCAGTATGTACTTTCTATTTTCATTCTGGTTGAAGAAAGAACATGGCCAGTTAGCAATGACAATGACAATAAATAAATCAGAGGGTTCAATATTTGAAAAAATTGCTCTCCATTTACCAAATGTTGCATTTTCAAGAGTGTCAAAAGGGGTTGCAGGTTTGATTATATTTACATCAAATGGACAAGAACAATATTTTTTTGCATAAAACGAGGTTTTATAATAGAAATTTGCCTATTATAAATTTATAGTTTATGGTAGATCGATTTCGTCTAGAATTTTACCATACATAAGCTAAATAAAAATAAAATATTTTTAATTTTCATTGGCTATCTTTAAGATGGCGTGTTTCTGCTAGTCTATTATTATTATTTCTTTATTCCTTAGGAGGGAATGTCTAAGTTTTTGAGTGAGTATCTACGTGTGAGTGTGCACATAAGATACGGAGGGTAACGGCGAGGATTTGTTAGGGTGTTACTCATAACTCTGAGCAATCCTGGATACTACCGCTAGTACAATTAAAAAAACACGTCGCTTTTTAAGCAAGTTTGTAAAGTTTGTATTTTAGAGCACGTTTGTAAATGTTCTCTAAAAATGCTTAAATTATATTATATTTATAAATAAATAAATATACATGAAGATTAAGTATTAGTTCACAAGGATTCTTTTTAGAGCAGTGTAATTACAGGTTCCTCGAAATTTTTTATACGTAACATGTAATAATTCTTTGTTTTAGTTGTATATAGATTACATTCTTTGAATGTTATTATTTAAGTAGTGAATGATGACTTACTTACGTGTTTTCTTCGAAGGACAAGGAAGTGGAGGTTTAATTAATATATTAATAATTAAAAGAACATTATTTGCCTGAAAATAGGACCCTCATTAAATTCAAACTACAAACTAAATAGCCCCTTAAACAAGAAAAGTGTGGAATGGGTGGCCTTCATGTCTTGAACAAAGACTTAAAGGATTTGAGATAGAAAATATAAATAGTTACAGGTAAATACAAATATGAGCAAAATTAAGATAAAATCAACTTTTTTTCGTATTTAAAAATCATCAATATAACTTTTTTTTTGATAAAAGTAGGGACGTTGCTAGCGTTTATCCTATTGGGAGGGCTTAGTCCCGAAAATTATCAACACCGTTAAATAAATATTATATATATATATATATTAGCAGAGTGTGCCTCCCTTGCAGTACTGAATAGAAGGGAGTAGAAACAAAGAATGAAGGTAGAAGAAAAGGGAAAGAGGCGGGGATTTAGAAAGAGAGAGATATAGAAAGAAAGAAGAAAAATGAGGTTTTATTTCCGTAAAAAGAGGATTTTAATGAAGGAGGCACTGAAATATATAATAAGATCATGATTGGTCATTTTATACGTCTACTTGCTAAATTTCGGTTTGATCTGTTCAACCATCTTGGATTCCACTTCTGATAACACCCAAAACAGACTTATAAATATATATAAGTTATGATAAAAATTTGGGGATGTGACTTTAGAAACTTTTAGGGGGCTCGTCCCCCCCTCCCCCGCCCCAAAAGAAAGGAGTGAGCTCGCGACGCCACTGGATACAATTGCCTTTTAATAACTCTCTACCACATATAAACATAAAAAATATATACGGACTTAAAAAAATCATCTCACTCACAAATATGCATTAAAAAAAAAGACATTTAAAAACATATTTCTGAGATTACTTTCTTTCCTGCACATACCAATATAACATGTATTTTGCCTGGATATGCTCTTTTATTAGCGTATGATAACTTTTTATAAATTCATTAAATCTCTGGTTTACATGGGTTTAGTAGACTTTTAAATCGACGTAAAATAAAAGTTAATTTAAAAATAAAGAAAGAACAAAATTAAAGTATAAAATTTTACTAATTTCAAAATATTAAACCCTCCCCCTAGAGCCAACATTGATTGCATCACATGCCTTCTTTTTTGGAAATCAAAATGTCTTACATTTTGATGAATTATTCAGAAAAAACAAAAATAAATAATTCCTTTAATATGCTAAATATACCTTAAATTTAACTATTAAATAAGTTTTAACTATTACCTAAGTTGCACCCCCCCTGCAAAAAAGAAAGGGAGAATTTATGTTTATTTGTGATGAATACAAAATAATTATATAGATTATATATTAGATTTTTGAAAATCTATTATTATTGGTGTCGTTTTGTTTATAATAAAATTACTATTTACAAAGTATTCGAGAACATACATATAAAAAGTGTCCACACTTGGATCATTTTTTAACATTTTATAAACAATCAATGATACATGGCATTGCTTGGCATTATTAGGTGTCCACGAACAGAAGAATGCTGCTTTAATAATATACACTTGCATTATTAATAAAATCCACAAATAATTATTAGTGTGAGTCTCCGTTTTCTATGAGCACACTCACACACAGCTACTCAATGCTTAGACTTTCTCTCCACAAGAATCATAAAAGAATTATTACAGCTGGAGAAATTAATAAAAAAAAACACATTGTTTAGGTTGCCAAATACACGGCATAATGGTATGTAATTTATTCTATAGTGTCCTCCATGGGTTTGTTAATCTGATAAACGCTCATTGGAGTATATAAAAAGTTTGAGAAGCACATGTGCTAATAAACAATTAAAAAACGTCATTTTACATAAATAAAATATTGAAAGGACTTTTATTCAATTGACCTTTTCTTAAGATAGTAGATACTAATTTATAATGTATGGTTTTTCCATCTTAAAAATTACATGTACATTTTATAGACTTACTCGTCAATGAAAATATAAAGGGTGTCGACTGTTGGATTAAAGCACAAATAAAGCAATGAAAAAGAAATATGTTGATACTTAATAACATAATTCGATAGGATGTAAATAACATTTTATTGTAAGCAGAACTTCAAAACAAATAAATAAATATTAAAATTATTCTTGAAAATCTTTGATAAAATACTTATTCAAGAAAGTAAAATTATTAATTAAGTAATTCCTTATTTTGAAAAGTTCACTTAAAACTCCTTTTGAGTGGGAAAAAGTGTCATATAAAATATGGACGGATAAAGACGTTGAAAGGATTTAGAACAGTGCGTCATAAACCTTTGAACCAAATGTAAATAAATATAATGTGTGCAGTATGGAAATATGTATAATTATTAATATTATACAGTGACTAACATTTCTTTTGTATGGGAGAAGACTTCTTTTTACACCCTACCCGGAGTGTCCGGTTAATGTATTATAAACTCATGAAATTTTTAGTTTTTATACCTTAAGTATTTTTTTCAATCGATTTAAAAAATAAAGATAGAAAAACCAAAATCATTTTTTTTGTAATAATAAAAACTTATTTATATTTAATTCTTAACTTTGTCTCAAATTAAACTATTAACCCTTTTCCCATAAAACCAATACTGTCCTCTTTTTTTAACAAAATATCGCAACCTTTGGAAAAATGTATTGAAATATGACTTTTGAGTGAACAATAAATGTAAACAAACCTTGACCCTGATTTCAAATAAATAATATTCATTGTTAATTCAGCCTATTATAACTATTTAAATCGATTTCAAGGTCAGTATAGATATTATCACAATTACTAATCAAAAACTTTAATGGGAATGTTTATATAAATGATTGGTATATTATGTTAATAAATCCTATTTTGAAGGTAAACTTTTCTCTATTATCATATGGACAATTCGTACAAGAAAATAACATCAAAGATATAATAAAGTTTCTTGATTAAAAATAACAACTTTGAGTTGCAAAATTATACGGATTTTTTTCAATTATACATTTTTGCAATATTGTTTCTGAGTAATTATTAACTTTTAACATGCCAATACTTGAAATACGACTCTTTTTGACTATATAATGGACTTTCGTTACAAATAACAAAATTCGTTTTAAATACAAACAATATTGAATAATCTAATAGATGTTAAAAAAGGTTTGATATTGAAGCTACAAGAACTAAAAGTAGTAATGGTATTGGGATAAAATGTATTTATATTTACAGTCAAAGTTGATGTTGTAACATTATGTTATTAGGAAAAATTGAAAATATCGAAATTTTTCCTGGCAAATTTTTAAATGTAGGCCAAAGCATTAAGAAGTCTGGGACACCATTTAATATTAATTAACGTCAAAAATATTTTGGCTAGAGAAGTTTTGTTGTGAAATGAACTAAATAAAAGGGTGAGACAATTAAAAATAAAACATTTATTTTTAAAGGCCACCCTATTTATATTTGACTCAAATCAAGTCAAAAGTAATCAACCTCATGTCTATATACGTATGCACTTAATTAGAAATCCCACCTAGCATATTTCTGTAAAATTATCCATGCGAAAATCTACTTCCGGTTGTTGTGTCTATATGTTTTTTGTAAACGTTGTTCAATAATTAGTATAAATTGTCTACGATGTCGTATTAGAAAAACTGGTCGAATCATTTTGTAATCCTTATTTTATTATTGATTCCTCTTACATCTAATTTAATCTGTAGATTATTGAAATGAAACTAAGATAAATTGTTCTCTTGAACTGTCACCTGAGGGTGGCTACATTAATGATTAAGAAAGCTCAAACACACATTTATTTATAGTATTAATTTTGTTGAAATTCTATTGTATAAATTATTTCTTGTTGAAGTTTAAATTGTTCATATTTTAATGGAACACTTGGAATAACAATGATATATTGTATGCAGTAGAAAATGAAGTTCACTCTCAGATATCAAGTAATAAATCTTCTGGTTTCCGACTCCCAAAAACAGGTGAGCAGCTAAAAAATGCAAGCGATAAGCATCACTGGTAATTAGCCACAAAATCAATTGATTCATAAATTATGTATTTTTATATAAATGTTACATTATTGGATCCTAAAATAGTGTTTGAGTCTGTTGGGATTCAGATAAACTAAAAATCCTGAGAATTCTTCAGGAATACTTTGAACAAAATCTACGATTAAAGTAAGGGAATTTGTTATGAAATATATATTATATAAATGCCAGTCTAAGACAATTAAAGCAAAATTAATTTAATATATCCCATATCACAGCATTACTCTACATATATATTTTCTTGTCAGCTGTCATTTTCCTATTTCTTTTTCGATTTCCGATTTTATGTATCTGTAACATGTTGCAACCAAAAACTGATATGGATAATTTTAGACGAAGAATATGCAAGAATGATACAATAATTGAATATGCTGTAGATGGTTGATATATTAATGGGGTACTTTTTGATGAAAATTACTCAATGATAAGTATGCTGTGGCACATAAGATAACCCAAATGTCCGCAGTTCCCTTTCTCGTAAATTTACAATCCCCTTCCCAGAAAACTCTGAGGGACTCTTGTAAGTGCAGGTGAATTGTTGTTAACAACATTTGGGTTATGTGGGTATCTTTGAAAAAGTATCACATGTCCAGGTCTGTGACTACGGGGGTGGTGTTGTGGGGGTAGGGGTATTCCTCCTTCTGATTTAAGCGTGTTGTCAAATTTCTCGGAATGAAAACATTTAATTATTGTTTTTTGGTTGTCACAATTTTGAAATTTTGGTATGTTTTAAAATTTTGTTTTCGATAAATTGATCAAAAAAAGTTATCTCTTTAAATTTGGACTTAAATAATAAAGATTATACGGTGAGATATATTCTTTTGACAAAGATTATAATTGGAAAAAAATAGGTGATACTGTCAAACCTTGCTTCTTAAAAGAAAAAAAAATTATAACATTTTTCAAAAAGTTTTATTTTCAAATTTTTGCCTTTCCAAAATTTTTTTTTTGTCATTTGTAATTTTTTAAAGATCTTATTTGTCAAATTTGTCATTTATAAAAACTAACAGCCTTGTGCTTACCGATACCAATTTTTGTACTGGAATTGTGACAACACTAATTTGTAATTTTTAACAAAAGAATATATTTAAGCAACATTGTCTGATTTCTCAATCCATGATAATAGAACTTACTCATACATAACAATGGTACAACTGTCTTAAAAGGAATGAGTAATTTATAATCATTAGAAAATATTCACTTTAAATTAATAGGTTTGTCATTGTTACCAAGGATATACGTTTATCATTATGAATACGACGACTTCCAACATTCTATTTCTGTACAAAGAAAAAAAAATGTTTTAATGAATCCATTTAATAAAAGCGATGAACACATTAGTATAATTAATTACGATAAAATGACGTGTAAGTCATATTTTTATTAGTATTATTTAAATAGGAATGTCCCTCTTTTAGTCTGTGTGAGCATATATTTTAATTTTACGAGTGAGGCTCCATCACTTCCGGGATTTTCTATCTCTTTTCTAATAACAATAATAATGTGATATCAGCCCTTTTGATCTTCATGATGATAAATGTATGTATACTAAGTAAGTAAGAAGAACAGATAGTTTCTGCGTATTGAACAATAGGAAATCAAGAAATGAAATCTTTTACATACACTTTGCTTTTCAAGGACTCGAAATGAATTCTATGTATGAACTTATAATGAATTAGTTGTAATTGAATTAGAGACGTTATATTCTTTTTTGTTTTCTTTTTGAAATTAGAATCAATTTTCGTTTTTATGTGACGTCATTATTGTGTATGTTGGCCATCTTGAAATTATAAATAAACAATTTTATACGAATAAAACCCTTTAGCTTTATTGCGTTTTATAGTCTAATATCTATTTAAAATATGTTATTACATCCTTATACAAATAAATTAACTAAAGTCAAACCAGTATTAGCAAGGGAAACTGAAAAAGCGATCATTTAGTCCAGGTCACCTCTTAAGCAAGGTTTCTTATTTTATAACTATTTTAAATTTGAAAACACTTAGAGCAGGTGACCCTTAGACCAGGTTCGACTGTATTATATTTGCAAGGATCATATATTTAGTACAATATCCTACTCTTGTTGTGTCTAATCGATCCAACACAAAATTGGTTGTACAAATCTAGCCATTTTAGTAGGATTTTGAATACGTTTTACTTTTATGTTTATTGGGATCAAATAGGTAGTATACTTAATGCAGGTGTTAAGTGTTTATTTTAAATCCCTTTGATGAACTTTTTCAAGATATATTAAAAATTTGTTTATATATCTTGTAGAAATATCAACTTTGACCCCCGAAATGGTGTTTCCTTCAATTATAATGCAATTTTTGACCTTAGTAAAAATGCTATGTGGTGATGATCTTCCCAAGTGTATCGAAAAAGAGAACTATACAAGATTCATCAATCTCCTGTCCCGTCCCGTAAATTTTTTTGTTACGTCTGAATCGGATGCAAAAAGTCGTCTTATAGAAAAATTATTAATTAACGACTTCATCATAAATCAATATTCTATAATTTTAATAAGTATAATTTAGACTTTAACTAGGCCTAAGTTCAGAATAATGACAAAATATTCAAATGCATTATTGTTACTTAAGTTTTACAAGACTAATTCAAATGGTAAAATCAGATACTTTAACACAATATTAGTGAAAAAGAGGGCGTGTAGAGTGTCCCCAAAAATTGATACGTTTTTAGGGACCAATAAATGGGACAAAACGTGGGACAAGACCAATTTTCAGTCCCATATTAAGGATCCTAGTTTGTAGCTTTGAGTATATTAAGAGTAGGGATAAAATTCATGTGCATTTTTTAAGCTCAACTGTTTTTTTGGAGTTGGCAAACGGAAGAACTAATTTTCTTTTCCTAAGGTGTTTTCAGTATTACTTAATTCCTGAGGAGTGCACTTCCTCCACTACATACAACCTATCATCGATATACATATATGAAACTGGATTGAACATGCTTGTGTGCTCATAAAAGGCTCGTAACTCCGAGGATTTGTTGCGTAGTTATAAGGGACTTGTTGGACTCAGAGTAGAATTGAGGATCGATATCGGAGTAATTTTTCCGTATGTCCTTGTTTATTTCTAGTTCTCCATAAAATCCCATTATAGATGATCTAAGGAAACGCCATAATAGTTAAGCTGCTCTCCTGCAAAACATTCTTTAAATTCTCATGGTTACCATTTTAATTTTCAGCTTCTTATTTTAATAGTCCCAAAATGCACCCATTAGCATCATTGGGTATGAGCGTTGTTTGTTTATTTACGTCACTCAGACTCTCTTGAATGTTGTGTCTCTTTTCCCATTCTTCTTCCATTGTAATAACATCAAATCATGTTGAGTAAACGTTTTAGAACTTACATTATAAAATATTCATAATTAATTAAAACTCTGTTTGAAGAATTATGAAACAGTAGTTATTTCTTCGCAAGAATACTTTAAGCAGTTCTTGTAGATGATATCAAGGATCATAATGCATCAAAGAAAAGAAAAAAAGAATGACGATGAATTTGAAGGAGTTAGCCTAATCGAAAAAGGAAGTACCTACCATGTAAATTGCACATATACATAACATATACAGAGGGGTTAAAAAGTTTGATTCTTACAGATCAAATACATCACAGACAAGCACATCAATCACACCTATGTACAGTGTACAATCACTTTCCTTATCAAATTTAGTATATATCACTTTTTTTATTCATTTAGTATATATCAGTTTCTTTTTAAAATTTAGTAGAATAATTAAATTTTTAATAAATATATTCAACGGGTGGTCCCGAGTCCAGAGCGACCCTGCTAATTACAACTGCCCTCGTCTCCTACACCTATGCTAAAGAGAAACTATTATATCTTCACTCATTAGCTTCTTACGTAATCAATATGCCTTTATTCATAGTTTCCAATAATCATTTTATACTCAAATTACGTAAAGTGCAACATAAATCAAGAAAGTCCTTACACAATGAAGATGAATTATTATAGGCGCTTCTTTTTCGTGAAGAGTGTCTATAATTCGCCTCATGTAATATGCATATTTTACATATAAATATATGTCCAAACAGACCTTGAAGAAGAAATCACATCTAAGGTCAATGAAAGAAACTAATACGTATAAATATATTGTTCGTTTTTCTAACGCAGATGCATTTTGATTAAATTTGATACCAATCAAAATATTTTTGGGGATTTTTCTTTTTTTCTTTTTCAAGGGTGATCTTAAAACTACCTGACTTTAAAATGTTTTAATCGGTCTAATTTACTCTTCCTATTGAGCTATTATGATTTCATTATTTTCTAAATAATATACTTTTTCGATGCTCTCATTGAATAATTGTTTTTCCTTTGTTCAATATTTCAATGTCATCGCTTGTTATAATTTGTTTATAATACATATACCTATAATTGAATTATTTTAACCACTTGTCGTCCCATCCATAGAGAAATAAATATATAAAGCCGACAAGAGTTACGAATGGTTAAACAAAGGTATCAGCTGACAAAAAACTTTATACACAGAAGTAAAAAACTATACAGCAGTACCTTGACGTACTGACGTACGAGTTAAATTCGTTCCTGGAACGGAGTTCGTAAATCAAATTAATTTATTCCAAAGGAATTAACTAAATTACAAATAAGCATGAAGTTGTTCTCGAGTACCATTGCTAACTCTCGACCGCTGGTATCTTAATAAAATTTTTATGTTATGGAACTCGTATCTCAAGGTATTACTGTTTTTTTTCTCTCTACAGTTTGACATTGCTGACGTTAAATGCTGCAAACTGAAGATTTTAATCTACTACAGGTTTACTATCCGAATTGCCAATCGAAATATTATCTATTGTATCTATTTTTCAAATATTTATTGATGTCTTAATCCCTGCAACATAAACCATGAATCATAACCTCAAGGATACGGCAATCCCTAAGAAACTCTTCGTTAGTATCCGTGTCTATTGACCCTATCGTCACGGGTTAAATGAACAAAAAATGAGTATCAGATTCCTATCAGAGCAAAAGGTCAACGAATGTTATATCTATAATATCATGTAATATATTCCAAAAGTATAAGGATCAATATATATATATATATACATAAAATATTTGCTTTTTCGGTTAAGTCTAAAATAGCTTCAATGTCAAGAAGTTGATATTTCATTAGTTAATTGAATAAATAGTAAAAAAAAGTTTATTATTATTATTTAGTTACAAAAATGCCTATTTATTTATCTATCTGGAAAAGTTGTATCATAGAAATATAAAATTTAGTAAAAATTAGTCCATAAGAAATCCATTATTTGTAATTTTTTCCCTTTAATGTTAATTTCCTTGGCAATCAAAACAGTAACTTGTCTAATTCCATGATTGCCATTGATTTATTCACATTTTATACTTTTGGCCTTCCAGAGCCTGAGGTATCTTTTACATCAAAGTTATCGAAATGGAATAGATTAAACTAAAATTACGCGTGATTGGCTGTTAAAATAAGAAGACAATAAACACTATTCACATTTTCAGCCACCTAGCATGCATTTTTGCAAGAAAAACTGAAAAACAAGTCGTATTTTCTCTTTGTTGGTGTCCATCTTTGACGCTCGCTCAAACAATACTGAGTTAAATAATTCCCGAAACTGTTTAAGAAGTCTTTTTAGTTCTGAAATCTTATTATTTAAGTATTATATTGAAGATTTTTTGTTATTTATCATAAAAAATGCCCAGCAGTTGGGAACGATACATTAAATTGAAACTTCTTGCAATAGTGACGTCATAGACAATGAGTGGTTGTTTTGTCAAAATCTGCCTGTCTTACCCAGCAGTTGATACAATACATCAGATAAAACCCCTATTTGATACCAAAAAACTAATTATGTAGTAATAATATATATAAAGATATCCCTTAAATGATTAAATTGTCTTTATTATTGTGAAGTTGATTGAACCGTACACCATTGTGGTTCAATAACATACAAAAAGATGGATTTACTTCGAAATAAAGTGTAGATGATTATTTTTGTATTCTTTCACGATAAATTATATTCAACTTCTTATAAACCCTTTGAAGTTGCCGCTTATTGCACTTACAGTAGCCAAAATTAATCGTCATAATAAAAAAATTGAAAATTGTAAAAAATAAATTTAAAAGGTTCCATATTGGTACCAATATAAGTCTCTGAAATCAAACAAACGTTCTAAACCATAATTAAAATTATTGGTAATGTTAACTTGTCCCACAAATTTGTATAAAAAGTCTATAATTGACTCCAATATGTCGATAAAATGTTGACATGTATATGAAGTAAACATTAAATTTGGATTTTCTTCTCTGAATGATTTTGTTCGCGATTTTTTTTTATGTTGACCCACCACAAATGATAAATTAAGGAAGTATTTGTATGTATTTTAACGTCAATAAAAGGAACTACTGCCTCAGAGTATTGAAAAGAAGAACAAAGCATCTTGCAATTATGTATATAAAGTTTTGTTAAAAGATGACTTAAAAATATATATTTAAAAAAAAATTACGCCATTAGTTGATTGGTCTTGTAATGGGTGAAGGAGAGTTTTAATGGCTTAATTGACTATTTATAAAAGTAGGAGATTTAACTCCTTCCAATTAAGAAGCAGAAAAAAAAGTTTGTTCGCAAAGACTAAAGATGTTATTATCTTAATTTGGCTCTTTATAAGGGATTTTAACAAAGCTTTTAGATTAAAAATAGTACATATTTATTTTTAAATAAATGTCACGATAAACACTATCAAAGGATGAATGTAACAATAAGATAGGCGAATGACCTACCTATGTTAACTTTAAGCAATCTTTGTACGTAATTGCGAAAACAAATCAAGCATATATTATACAAAAAAGGTAAATATCATTTTTCTTATAACAAATGTTCTTTAGGAAATATATTTAATTATCATGACATAATTAATCATTTGGATATTACTTATTCATTTATAGACTATTAAGACATAATAATCAAATATTTATACAGTTTACCAATTGAACCCCAAAAATGGTTGACCTTTATCAAAAATAAAACTTAAAAGGTCATGAAACATTAAATATAAACGTAATTCGATAAATATCGAAGAAAATTTTTCATCAAGAAAACCGTTTATTCTTTGGGATTAATGGAAAGGGGCATCGGCCTGTCTTCTCCTCCCCCCTCCCCCAAAAAAAGAAAAAGAGAAATCATAACACTGGCCTACATACGAGTGTAACAAAGTGAGTCAACGACTAATTTATTAAAATGGAGCTACGTAGCTCAGTCGACAACGATTTTTGAAGAAATTATTCCCCATAACTCAATGTGAGTTGGTTATATTCACGGTCACTCCTTGAGAAGGAAATATTCATAAAATACACGTACATACATGGGCTTCAAAGATAATTCTTAGGGCGGATGGATTAATTGATATACCAGAATGTTTACTTATAATTGAATCAGTGCAATTCCATCTGATTTATTAAAGGAACATGAAAATAATATACATTAACTTGAATGAAGTATAAACATTATTTTACCATATAATCACTCACTAATTTAAAAACCTCTTCCTGCAATTTTCCAATTTGCTGCAGCCTTCATGAAATATTCTTGATCTTAGACTCTTTATGGCTCCCTCTCAGATATTCTTGACCTCCTGCAAAGACCCAGGTAACAAAAAAAAAGACACCTAGAGCCAAATCTGGACTATAGTTTGGATACTCTTATTTATCCAAATCTCATTTTAGTGTTTTGGTTAAAGAATTATTGGTATCCATTTAGTACAACGTTTTGGAGACCAAAATCTTCATGAAAACAACTTAAAATGTTTAGTAGATTTGCTTTAATGTTATATGAGATGTGATACGATGATCTTTATTTGTAATGATCTTTACAGACTCGATAAGCTTGGAATTTCAGATTTTGTTAGAGAATCCTGATTTGGCATATGTATATGCTCCCATCTTCATATGACTCATTCCTGATGATCCTGAAAGTAGGACAAAATCTCCATGAATAAACCCGCCGATGGACATAAAAACTAAAAAGCATTAGTTCGATATTTCATAATTTTTTTGCTATAAAGACTTGATCATTTTAAAGTTCTTATAGAATTTATATAAAATAAGATGAATTTTGAGCACTTTCCTGGACATGTTAGTTGAAAAAAATATTCATAGAGAATAAAAATGACTGACTTCACGTTATAAAATATAAATTTTAATGTATAGGTTTAACTAAGAGCCGAACCATTGATCAAATGGTAATAATATGGTTATATGTAATAAATAAAATATTCATTTTATTTCTTTTAAACTCTAAAGCTTGGCAGATAATTCTATTTACCATGCTATATCCAGTTATAATACTGGAGGGAAAAATTTTCTTCTTCATATCTACAGCTGATATGTTCGGACAAGATAACTACTAATGAATATTTTGAATTATTTTTT
Source organism: Lepeophtheirus salmonis (assembly GCF_016086655.4). NCBI lineage: Eukaryota > Metazoa > Arthropoda > Copepoda > Siphonostomatoida > Caligidae > Lepeophtheirus > Lepeophtheirus salmonis. The sequence continues at coordinate 27,164,354 of NC_052132.2, forward strand.
GACACTTTTGGCCCCCAGACCTGATGCCCGATTAACCCCTCCTCCGACTACATTTTTGAATAAATGTTGATCTGCAATTCTGTCGTCCCAAACATTGAGGACCACAAAGCCACTGTCAGGCAGCACTGGGACGCCATGACAAAGGACTATATCTGCAGCGGGTGTGAGCTCTTTTGCTTCACCTAGAAGCCATAATTGCCGCTTAGGGTGGCTACATTAATAATTAAAGGAACTCAGATACACATCTATTTATAGTATTAATTTTGTTGAAATTCTTTTGTTAATTTATAAATTATAGGTTGTTGAAGTTTAAAATTCAAAGTGCTCAGATTTTAGTGGATCAGTCGGTATTTTTTGTCCTGATACGAAAATATCATATGAATTTTTGATATTTTGAGGATATAATTGCGAAGAAACAGGGGCAATATAGCAACAGGTGTCATCAAAATAAACAAATAATTCGAATTCATTTTTTGATTATTATTTGTCCTAATATGAACAAAATATGCAATTTAGCTAGCCACAATGCTTTGAAAAACGAAAAAAAAAAGTTTTTAGATGTTACATCATTAATAAGAAGGTAAATAATATTTTTATATTTATTTAGAAATTCCAAACAATTAATTTGTAATAATTAAACGATGTACAAATTACTTAGTAATATATTCCTTTAGAAATGGACAAAATAGTTATAATTAACAGTTCATTGTACGGAATAAGAAAATAATGGATGGTCATTAGATTGTCCGGATTTTCGGAATAATATTTTTATCTCCCTTGAAACTATAAAATAACTCATTTTAGCTTAATTTGAGGCCTATTATACGGTTACCCTGTTTTACCAACCAAAACACAAGATGATGTTCCTTTTATTTGTTCAACAACTATCACAATTCAACTACAGTTCAATTTTGATATGTTAGTCTTCATTAGTAAATTATCGAGCACATCTTATTACATCCTATATAACTATTAAAAACAAGGTTTAAATTATTTTTTACTAATAAACCAAATACTAAAGAATATAATTAGTACAAACTTTGAACAGAATATTTTGACCCGGAAATATTTTTTTTTTTACAACTAAAACGGCCTGAACAACGGCAAAATTTGCTTGAAATGCCTCAAACTTTGCCAAAGTCATTTTTTGTATAGTGTTCAGCAGATAAAGTCTTTCTGCAGATGAAAAAATAATACCAACCCGAAAACGGGACACTCTAATGTTCATATTCGATGCAAATGTATTCTGCACATTAATTAATTATAAATATTTATCCAATGCAAACAAAATTCTTTCCATTTAAAAAAAATAAATTTCACAAATATATGTCAAATAAATATTTTCTTCTTCTTCTACGAATTCTTCATTTCTGAACTCTTAACAATGTTTGCTTAACTTAGTAAAAATATATAAGAATACCACATGTTATTAAAATACCTTTATAATATTTTTAAATGAGTAAACATCGATATTTTTTATTATTATTTGAAATTTATCTCAGCAACAAATCCATAACACAGGTATTTGAACATGAATCATCATTTTAAGCATACGAAATATTTAGATAGGAAAGTGTTTTTAGAATATTTTAAGCGATGTGGCACTTTAGGATTTCAAACAATGTTTTATTCCAAGAGTAATCTCCTCATTTTCAATTCATCATTACGTACTTTTCGGGTCATTGGAAGTGCCTTTGTAATAAATTTGTCGGAGTGAGATAATTAAAAGTTTTGCCAGACTAGCTGATTTTTGACTTCTACAACTGAAAAAAATATAATTTAGCTGATAGCTGGGAAGTTTAGCTGATTTTTGCAATAGTTTAGCCGAGTTTATGCCGATTTTAATAATGTCAGAAATCCAAATAAAAAATTGTGTAAATTGATAACTATATTCAAATTGAAAGTTTCAATGTAATAAATCACAACACATCCACGGGGAATGAACCTTATAACAGTCTAATCTAGGCTGTGTCCAAAAACAAAAAAAACTATTTACATAAAACACATAATCATTTTTTTTTTTTTGGGGGACAAAATAAAGGCTATTTTAAGAGTTTTATAGCCATTTAATGAAAGAGTGAATTGAATTAATACAATTGTGTAATAAATGGTTTTATATTATTATTTTTTTGCTCTATTAATTTGACATTATTAAAATTAGCGCCAGATATTAACTTCCTTTATCGTGGAATTTTTTTATTAATTTTTTTTTTGAAAAAAATATGCTCATTTTAGACAATAAAAAATGTGTTGGCTATGAGTAAAAATATATATAAATCTTTTTGGTGCATCATAATTAAAGCAATGATTATTTTGCTTTAAGACATGCACATATATCATTAAATGTATTAAATAAACATAATTATTTCCAGATATTTTTATTTAGGGTAGGTAGGAGGATGTTCAAGTAGGTTTAGGTAATAAAAGGAGCCTTAAAAAAATACACCCTCAAGCTGTAAACTACAAAAAATATTTAATCGATTTTTAGTCCGTTTGTTGTTGAAACTAGCCGATTTCAGACGTACATATAGCCAATTTTGCTTAAATGGATCGTGAAACTCTGTTTTTTAACCACCCGCTACTTCTCTTCAAATCCAAATACAATGGGGTGTTAAGCCACCCCATTGTATTAAAATAGATATTTTAGCAATATAAAACTATATTTGCTCGTTGTAATTATTACATATGACTAGTGCTGTGTCGATCCTTATTTAAGACTGAAAACTGCAGTCTCGTCCAGTTCAGTCCTAAAAACGGATAAAGTTTGCTCCTTGATAAATTCTCTCAACTGTATTTCTTCTTTTTTCATCAGTTCTAGTACTACTAGACCGAAGGAACGGTCACAAGGACTGATAGTACCAGTCCTAAGACTGGACCAGACCAAATAAATAAAGACTGAGACTACCCTACATATGATACGTACTACCAATGAACAAATTGTATACCTTTTGCCACAATATTTAATACCTGTTAATTCATAGTCTAAAATAATAGTTGGCGTAAAGAATATTAAACTGCGTAGGATAGATTATGTCTAAATTACTACATTATTACAAAAAAAAGACATGTTGTATTTGGAATAAAAAAACCCTTTACTTTTTTTTAATACTCATCCTTGGGATAAATAAATAATCAGAACATATGAAAAATATCTTTGAAGCCTCCATAATTCGTAAGTATTTAACTGATAATGATGAAAAAAGTTGTTGTGTTTGTTTGTTTGTCTTCTTTAAATTTGATTATTTTCGTCTTGCATGTACTCATATTTTGTTGTGGTAGGATTTGATGAGTGTGCTTTTCTTACATAGTCTTTAAAACATTAGTTTCAATATTGAAGGTTTGGGGTTTGATCAAGAAGGCCTGGCATACACTGCAGATGTAGTCCTTTGCCATGGAGTCCCAGTGATGGCTGATCGTGGCTTTGAGGGTATCGTCGTTGTTCGGAATACGGACACTACATGCCTTCCCAATAGGTGTAGTCGAGTGGGTTAGCATCAGGGCTTCAGGTGGGGGGGGGCAAAAGTTTCAAAAATGATTACAAAAGATCTCAAAAGCTCATTCAAAATAAACTTGCAACGGAAGAAATGGGTTTTTTTAATTCCTGCTGGTGTCAAAAGTAGCCTCTCCACTCTCAGAAGGCTCTTTTTTCATAGTTCTCTAGACAGTCCTATGAAAACCCTGGATCTCTTGTATGGCCCCTCCTGAACTTGAAGGGATAAACCTTGGTTGTTTTCTTTAACTCCTTCAGGTTCGGTTTAGCCTTTTTGACGAGCTTATATTCCTCTCTAACGTTTCGGACTTTCTGGCTGCATAGACTGCTTCGAGTGCAGAAATGGAAATTCGTCGATCACGCAACTAATTGTTTATGCTTATGATAACTTTATGATTTATTGAATTAGTATGTGTCATATTTCAATGAACCACCCGGTACATACTGCTCAATATTTCAGAGACAACTTTGAGACAATTATAGGGCTTCTATTCCAATTTGATATCGCCCCTTTCAAATAAAATCATCAATTTATAATTATTTCATTGGGATTATCTATTTTGGCAACTTTTAGTATAATTTGCGATTGTACTCCAGACTCAATTTTGTGAAAAATAGTTCTACGTTGCTTTTTTGTTGACATTATATACTTTTGTAGGACCAATATATCTTTCTACGTCTAATACTTTGCAATTAGTCATATCCAGATCCCGCGTTCACAAAACGTACATTCATTGTATGTACAATAATTGTGGATACAATCTCGTAGACAAAGTCATACTTCAATTTGCTAAAAAATTATTTAATCACAATTTCGGTGTAGTGATTTAGCAAATAATTTTTAGAAACATTTTTTCGTTGGTATTATTCTCATTATCTTGCTACGTGTTTGACTCTGTCTTTTCAAAATGAAATATTTATCTTCATTTAAGATCTTATCAAAATAGAAATTACTAGACACACACATTCTAAAGATTGTGTTTCCTAGAAAACATGCGGAAAAGGGGTGAAATAAACAAGGTTACATACAGCACATTTATAAAAATAATTCAATGTTTTGTCTTTGGCACTTAGACTTGAATTGTCATTTTCCAAAGGATATTATGTTGTAATCATGTTTGAAAACTGCTTCTGATCGTTTCAAAAGTACATAATAAATACATTAGAAAATTTGTTTAAACAAATTTACTTTTCCAAATTTTTTTCCAGAAAATATAATTTTCTATGAATAACTATTTATTTTGAAAAAGAATTTCCAAAAAATTTAATATTTGAATTTTTTTAACAATTCTGTGAACAGTTGTGGATTTTGTAAATTTTTCTTCTAAAATATTCCTTTTTTGTAGATAGCTGTGGATTATGGAATTTTTTTTTGCAAAAAATTTAATTTTTTTGAGAATAACCACGGGTTTTGAAAAAAAAAATCCACAAAATTTAACTTTTACGATTGTATACATTGTGAAGATGCTATACATAAATATTTTAATTAATCTACATATTTTTACATGTCATTATTTATCTATCATTCGTAATATAAACACAATTTATTTTCTAATAACTTTGTATATTATAAGCTTCAAACCTCAACAGCTCTCCCTGTCAAAATAAAGAAGTTCTACGATTTAAAATGTGTCTTGTATGGATGAGAGAAAACGCCACGTTAGTAATGTTTATGCTTCCAAAATTTCTTGAGGTTTGAAGATTATAATTTGCAACATCTTAGAAATACATTTTTTATATCACGTGTATATGCATGATAGATGCGGTAACTCACATTATCGTTTTTTTATTGATATTAAAATACAATTACGTATAATTGATAATTACTGGAAGCATTGAAATAAACTTAATTAGTATTATGGTGATTCGACTAAAAGGGTGATTCCATTTTCAAATTTGAAAAAAAAAACTGTAGTCAATTTCATATTTTATTAAGTCGACTTGATTTAAATCACTAAACCTCATTGAATGTTTTGCGTTTTGTGGAACTGTACCCTTAGTGATTTTCTAATGCATTTCTTATGAGGTTAGATAGTTTCTGAAAAGACAGACTATATATAGATAATAATACATTTTTATTACGAATTGCACGCCTTATAGTTATTATAAATTTTAAACTCATTAGTGTTCACAAATAACTCAAAAATATATAAGTAATGCATAAAATAAACACTGAATGTGTATATTTAAAAATAGATTAATAAATGGGCAGTAGGCAAATATTAAATTTTTTCCGATATTTTTCCTTTTCCAATTTATCAAATCGACTCAAGTCGGCACGACACTGAGCTCAATGAGCTGCACGTATTATGGCTCTCTCTTAATTATTATTGGCACATTTGATGTACGTACTTTAATAGCTAATTTTCAGTAAAATCGAGCAGAATGTTTTATAGTTAACAGTTTCTTCATAACAAAATTTTATCAAAGGAAAAACAACATTCAGCATTTTAAAAATTCCTACTAAACACAACTTGCCCTGAATTGCAGAAATTTTAACAAAATCCTCTTTAGAACACAAATGAAAGTTATCAGGAGCTATTCAATCGATACGATGGAATCTTAGCCAAACTTACAACAGCTATTATATTCATTAGCTGATATAACAGATTGTAATTACTTATTTTACAATTTCATAATGTATTTATTTGGATATTTTATTCAAAAAGTATGAACAAAAATGCCGATTAGGGGTCCCTCTTTAATGTTAAGAATGATGGATCTTAAACATTCGTACATTTTAAATAATATGATGATCTAGGATTTAACAAAACCTTAAAATGATTTCAAAAATGGATAAGTATTTTCATAATTTTAGATCCAAGCACAGTCAGGAACCAAAATAATATATCTTTATTAAATGATTAATTTGATATATAACCCTTCCAAATTTTTACTACCATTAATATCAACAAATATGATTTTTAATTTCCACTTTTTTTATGTACGCTAATCTTAAATATACAGAGTGCACACTGCACAAGCTATATAGGCATCTAATTTGGCGTGCTCTCTTGTGCAAACACAGGCACTTAGGCAGTTGGTTTTTTGAAATAGCTTATTCAATCTTGCACAAGTTGGAAAAAATTGAATCAATTGACGAATTCGTTATCCCAAATATTTGAAAAATGGCATGGAGTCCTCCTATGAATCCTCTTCTGGAGCTATAACATTACCATTGCTCGAAATCTGAGACTCAGTGAGACGTTCGTTTGCAAGGTAAGGAGAGAATTTGAAGCATGCAAAGTTGATTTTTGGAACCCAGTTTCCTACCACACTTCAAAAATAAAGAAGTCTCAAATGTCTTTTTGGCCTCCAAACTCATTGGATCTTAATCCCAGTGAGTTTGTTTTGTATGAGGTGCGATCGAACAACAAACCAACCGAGCCCCTGGCAACACCAAAGAAAAACTTATTGGTCAGATGAAGAAGGAATTCCCGGATTTGCCAAGGAACTATGTGGCGAAAATAAAATAATATGTATGCAATCCAGCGGATGCCCATGATGTGTTACTTATAGCATTATTTTTATCCTAAAGTGTGATTTTTTTAATACCAAATAACTTAAAATTAGAAGTAAAAGTATCATTTTAGAATATGATTTATTTATTTGAAATATAACATACAACATTAACTATACAAGTTTTTATAGTAATATGTAGTTGTGTGTTCATTAGATTCTAAAATATCGTGTGTTTTTTGGTTTGTTTGAGAAATGGCTTATTCTTGATTCTCTAATTTTTGATTCATCCAATATTTCTTTCTTTAAAATTCCCTAAATATAAATGTATTAGTAATTTAAATAAAATTGTCACAAAGGGTTCATTACGTGTATTTACTTATTAGAACACAATCCGCAGGTTTCTCTGCATGCATTCTTAGTATAATCATACTGATTACATTTTCCTGCCCCTTTATATCCTTTGCAGAGGATCTGAGTAGCATAGTCCTTACAAATGTTATCTAAATTGAAAAATAAATATCAGGCGTTAATATAAACCAAAGCTAGAAGCAAAGAGGGGAAACGAATGTTTGTGCAAAGTAACTCTTTTTTATCCACTTGAGGTCACTGACCACGCAACTTCCATGAATTCACCCCTCAATTGAACTAACTAGGTAAATTCTAGGGACGGAAGAAAAACTTGCTTACGTCACGAGGGAAAATGATAAAGAAACGACGTATCTCTGATGTCCTATAAAGGGACATCTTGCAAATTTAAAATATTTTACATAGCCAAGGAATATGATCAAGCTAACAAGGGAATTTTGCCGCTTTAATCATAGCTTTAATGTAAGCTAAATAAAACTTACCGCATTCTCCACAAGATCTTTTGCATACGGATTTTACATAATCGTCGCTGCATTTATTGTTCGAATGGAAATGATCACAATGTTCATTAAGTAATTTATTTCCACAAAAGTCACCTAAATATGGATTGATGTGATTGCCCCAAAGGACTCATTGTTATTTTTAACATTACTCATTATGATCTACTCTAAATTGTACTTACCGCACAGACCACAAGTCTGTTGACACTGTGTGTAAATTTTTTGATTGTGACAGTCTGATATTTTGGAACCACAGTCCATATCATAATCCTTGCATTCTGTCAAAAATATGATGGTGAATAAGTTATATGTGATGTACAAATATTTATCGAAAATGGATATATCTACTTACGACAAACTCCGCATGTTTCTTTGTATTTCGTTCTATACTCTTCTTTTATACATAATTTAAAATCACATTTATCATCAATATCCTTGCAGCCTGTTCAAATATAAATTCATATTAGCTCTACAATACAGTATAATGTCGTCTTACTTTCCCCTAAAGTCAAGTTGATTAAAGTCAATCCGAAAATAAGAACTAACAACTTCATCCTTGTAAATCGTATTCAGATTTGACTACTAATAAAAACACTTTTTGAAAAGCTTTTGATAAAAGTTAAATCATACGTGTAAATACCTACATACACCTTTCCACAAGTCATGCCCTTTTTTAAGACTTATAACAAATATTTACTCAGAGTTTCGTTGTGTGGAAAATATAAAAAATCATATTTTATTTCATTTCTTTATATTTGTACAAATACAGCATATATACTTTAGCATCTAAGTATGTTATGTAAATATGTAATTGAAGTCTTCATTTCATTATTGGTGCGGTTCTTTCTATGAAATAAATATTTAAATATATATTGAAGTTAACATGAATCAAAAAATAAATTGATAAGCTGTCTAACATACTAAATTTGAACTGAAAATGAATTTGATAACAGTTAATAATACAAATGCCATTAATTTATTACTTTCAAGCGGCATTGCTTGGAGTTTTAGGGTGTCGATAAACAGACAAACTGTGCTTTAATAACATAGATATGTATTAAGTTGTAATGGGGGTGTAGGTAGTCTGTTTGATCGTTTCCACCATTCTCCGTGTTAAGAACTGCACTTCACTTGCTAATACTTGTTGGCCTGGGAGAGAGAATGGGGTACCCACACGCTGAGGAGGTTTCTGAAGCGGAGATTATCAGTCAGGATTCCAAAACCACAGTAGTGATGGAAAAACACCACTAAGACCTCTCCAACACTCAATCAGGGGTTTTCCTTGATTTGAGAAATGTTGTTGGGTGTCCTTGTCTCCCGGGGACGTCCTGATGAGACACCTTTCTCGAGCTTAAACATCCCGGATCTCAAACGCCCAGCAAAAGACGACTAGGGCTGGCATTGAGAAATGTGTCCAAATGTGGTATATAGGTATTAACTATTCAATCTCCGGATAACTATGGAGTATTTTCCCTCCATAAAATTGATGAGAAAGTCGATGTTGGTGGAATTTTGTAGCTAACTATTCTCCTTTCCCTTCAACCGATTCTGTCTCAATCATTTTGGAACAACCTAAATGCTCCATTATTTTTACTTTTTAATATGACACCCTGAGCTTTAGCTAAACACGCTAGTTACTACATTGCTATTTCTTAGAACAAATAGTAACACAGCTCTAAGATATTAAAGACACACTCAAAATGAGGCCTTCATAGAAAAATGGACAAACTTTGCTTTATTATCATAGATTTATGTACATAAAAATTTAAAATAAAAAGTTTTCAATCAAACTGTATTGTAAATAAAATTTGCCAGGGAAATATTTATAAATTAATAAAAATGATTGAAGTGTATATGTAGACGTTTGCTAATTTTTACAAAAGCCACATGATTTCCTACACAAATTTCTTGTATAATGTGACTTTTTGCACTGATTTGTTCCATTATATCCTGCACAAAGCACCTTAGTTCCATAGTCCTTACATTCTTTAGCTAAATTTCAAAGAGAGAGTTTGGATCCGTCTAACTTATTATTCTCAAACTTACCACATAGCTTACAGGATCTTTTACAGACTTTTTTTATGTATTCATTCTCACACAAGTTTTTTTCTTTTAATTTTTTACAATATTTATCACGCATTATGTTTCCACAATAGTCCTCTATTTTGAATAAAAATTGTCTAGGAATTGTTGCATCCTTTAAGAAAAAAAAAAGTTCATCAATACTTACTTTCACATAGTTGACATGTGTAAGGACACTGAAAAAGGACACTCGACAAGCTACAATTCATGTCTTTGGATCCACAATCGTGTAAGTGATCCTTGCATTCTATAATAATTTATGGATGAATATTTTTTGTAAAATTAAATGAGATAATTGAGTTAACGTACCGCAGGCTCCACAAGTATTTTGGCATTCCTCTCTATATGTTTTTTCCATACATTTTTCATAGTCACATTTATTGTGTTTATCTGTACATTCTAATTAAAAATAATTGTTTTATTTTCACTTCAAAGAATATTAAATGATTAAAATCCCAATTTAAATACTTTTTGTGAAACTCCAATCGATGAGAAAAATAAGTATAATAAATGCAAACAGCCTCATCCTTGTATAGTCCATTCCAATGGTCGTTTCAAAACGAAGTAAAATGTAGCAAATATATTTTCCATTAATGTAAAAACATCTGTAATGTTGTTGGACATATTTTATGCAAATTTTATGCACATTTATTCATAGTTTAATTTAATGAACTTCTAACTGTGCAAATAAGTAAATATAACATATTTCATTTTGTAAATAGTTGTATGAATGTTATTAAAAAAAATGTGTGGCCTGTCAACAATAAAGCAAGCTAGAATAATTTGTGTTAAATACCGAGTGGTCCATTAAAATCTGATCACTTTGAATTTTAAACTTCAAAAAGATATAATATATTAATTAACAATAGAGTTAATTAATATTAATACTATAAATAGATTTGTGCCTGAGCTCTCTTAATCGTTATTCTAGCTGCTCTTAGCGGCAATGATGGCTTTCAGGAGGCGGCAGATGGTCTGGCATCCGCTGCGGATGTAGTCTTCTGTCATAAAGTCCCAGTGCTGGATGCCAGTGGCTTTAAGGTCCTCGATGTTTGGATGAAGGACACTGCAGGTCTTCCCTCCATGTACATCCAAAAAGTGTAGTCGAGGGGCTGTAGGGATATTAAAAGTGTCAAAAAAGAGTTCAAAAGACTCATTCAAAACAGTTCTACAAAAGGTTTCTTTCATTCCCACTAGACTTCTCTATCTAGGCGCACGTGGAGACCAAGGCCTGCAAAAAACTACACATGAACATAGATGCCTTAAAGGCTGCTGTCATACAAGGCCTGGGCCTCCATGGACGCCGATTACATCCAGCAAGTCTGTGGCAACTTCAGACGTCGCCTGACCAGTGTCATTGAGTCAACTGGTGGCTACATTGATTAAATTTGATCGCAAACTATTTTATTATTCTAAAAATGTATGAATAAATTGTGTCTGAAGTCATTCGAAATGTCATTATTGTCCGCGATATGTTCTGAACAAAAATCGGTAAATAATTCTGCACGGCCCGGTATATATATATATATGTATAATCCTGCAGGTGCTTCATTAGTTTTTAAACAGAAAATTTATTTAATACATTATTATCAATGGGTTTCCATTTTTATATTTATCTCTTAGCCTCGATGCAAGCCTTCACTCTATGGAGAAGGCCTTGCAAAATTTCTCAATCTTGGACTTCTCTAATTTGTTCTATTCTTTCTCAACAAATTTATTCAGACTTGAAATATTGGCATGTTTATTCCTAAAAGCTTCTTATTTAATCTGCGTCAATACGTGGAAGTTGAGTGAGTTTGACTACGGTTTGTTTTTTAATCAATTCAATATGGTCGTCTTCTCCAACCTTTCTGTGTGTTTAATAGTGTCAAGGAATAAACTGGCACGACAACTCTGCTTTTAATTCTCAAGCCTTTGGTTAAGAGTCTCTTCATTGTCATTTCCGATATTTTTAGTTATCTTATTCAAATTTGTGGATTTTCTCATACATCTTCTTGATATTATAAACGGTACATTTGGAGATGCAAAAGCGGCTGGCTATGTCAATAGGTCGGTCTCCAGCTATAATACGCCCAAGGACTCCTTCCTCTAGTTCCACCATTTTTAACTTTGTAGACTAGTCCAACTATTAAACACAAAAATGGAAAATACTTTGTTTTTTCACAAAATTTTACATTAGTAATACATTAGCATATTTATTAATCTACTCGTTATTTAAAATTAATTAGAAAGTCATTGTATATAACACCATACAACCAAAAAAAAACAGCCAAAAACCAAAAACTCAAATATTCTGAATTCCGGACTTTTTGGTACTTTGGTTCAGGATTTGGAGGCTTTTAAAGTTTTGGCCTTGACGCTACCTACCCTATTTTTAAATCGCTGTATTTTGTATCTTTTTGAAGATATAAATCTATTTCAAAAGCCCTTCGATAGATAATTGTTTTATATTTTTATTGTATTTTATTGTTTAAGCCAATAAAATGAGTTTGACCCATAGGGTCACGTGGAAATATTTTGACCTCAAAAAAATAAATAAAACATGTCCATTTTCAATTTTACTCAAAATATTAAATGTTAATTTATAATATTTCATAAACATTTATAATAAGTTTTTAGAGATGTATTCGATTCCACTTAAATACTCCAGATGAAAATGCCTGTGTAGATAGAGCAAATTTCTGATATATGCTCAAACGTTGGATCAAACTTATTCAAGTGGGTTAAATTACTCAAAAAGTTGCAAACTAAAATGATCAAAAACCAGATTTGCAAAAAAAAAAAAAAAACAATCACAAATTTGTAATCAGCGTGTCAAGTACCACAACAGGGGATACTTTACTATGTAATCTAGTATTTCCTGACTACAATAATTAAATATGAAATATAAAAGATTCTGAAATATTAATATTTTGTTGACTTGTATAATTAACTTCCAATTTGATGCTAATTTGTTTTGCTGCAGAAAAAATAACCTTCAATTATACATTAAAGCTTATGAAATAAAACGGTTAATGTCATATAAATTACTTTTTATGTATGAATAAAAAAATTCGAAAATTAATCATTGGAATAAAAAAAGTGTGAAAAATCCCAAGTATAACATGTTTTACACATTAATTTCTCATGTTCAATAAAATTGATTCCTTTTTTTGTCAAAAAAAAGAATATTTTATAAATACTCTCATCACAACATTATATTTGTCCTCAAATTTTAATTTAAAAAAAAAAACGTTTTTATTTAGTCAGGGAGTATTATCATTATTTTACTAATGTTGGAATTTTTTTGACAACATTATGAAATAAGATTTTCATGCCTACTACGTGAGGAAAAGGCATTAAACAGAAGTGATATTTGAACAATTTATTTTATTACATAGTTATTAAATAGCTGAATTATCTATAATTATATACTGTTTTGATCTTATTTGGGGGTTCACATTTTATTATTTTCAATCCAGTATGACATTGGTGTAAAATTACGCAGAGGGACAACACGACATCTTATCTATGTATCGAGCTTGTTGAGACAGTTGGAAAGAGGAAAAAAGATTCTAATTTTCCTAAGGCAATAAAAATTCGGCAAAGTTTTCCTCTTTTCTGATGAATAGTTGAAAAAGCAGAACAGCCGCTACATCACAATCGAACATCCATACAATTTCTCAGCTTCAGTGAGACATTTATGTATTAAAAAAGCAACATATAACCGGAATAATAGTCTTGGGCGTTGTGAAGAGGAAGGGCGGCTCAATGCAGATGCTTAAATCCAACTTCTGGATAAAAAAGTGATACCTTGGGCCAGAGAAAAGTTCGGGCACAACTTTTTTTTTCACTCGAGACGGAGCTCCTTGTCATCCCGCAGCTCAGAGCCAAGCCTTCCTGAGACAACTTTCCAGACTTTTGGGATCTCAACATGTGGCCGCCAACTTCTCCAGAAGCGAACCCCTTGCTCCATTCTATCTAGATTCGTCTATAGGACAGGGTGTGTGCTACTCCTCACAGGAGTGTTCAGTCTCTAGAGGTTTCCATCAAGAAGGAGTGGAGACGCCACTCGAGTCTTATTCCATAGTCAAGGTCTACAAGGAGTTTAGTCCTCGTATTGAGGCAATTATTGGAGCTGAGGGCTCACACATAATATAAAAATTGTGCCTAGCACTATTTCAAGTGATGTTGTTCCATAAATGTCTTCGTAAAACCTCTCTTTAAATTTTACTATGGAAAATGATAAAATGTGTTCCATTACAAAGGATCAACCCGGTACAAGGTGAGATAAATTTATACTATATATAATCTTCAATTGAAATCTGTTTTACTCTATTATAGCGATGTGCTCAGACTGTTCTATGATTTTCAGACCAAAAATCAATACTACTGTTTATGTACATATATCCTCCCAATTTAAATCTATTGTATTTACTTTCTTAATAAACACCAGGCCTTGAATGACTAACCTCTTAACAATTAATTGTGTACACATGCATATATATATATATATCTACTTGATATTCATCTAGATTCGCACTCTTTTGATCATTAATTTTTTGTACAATACAAAATGTATTTTAAAATTTGTTTCATGTCATACAAAAGAAGTTTTTTGTTTGTTTATTTGTCTTTGAATTCATTTAATTGTTTTTGGTTCTTGTTTGTCAATGATATTTGCATTTGATATTATGGTTTTTATTTTTGCATGAAAACAATATTGTTTTTATTCATTAAAGGAAAGAAGGAAATAAATAAATGTGATTATTTAATATGAAAAACCTTAATGAAAGATTTGATCTTAATGACCAATGTTTTTATAAAATCATTTTTAAAAAAGAGTAAAAATTATATAAAATAATTTCAAGAGGGAACTTCAAAAACATACTATTGAATGTATTAATTAAACGAAAATAAATAATTTGCTTGTTAATTATTCTGCTTTAAAAAGGTGCATAAATAAGGTTCAAATATTAAACAAATTAATGAAAAATATTTGGTTGGTTAGAGTAACATTTAAATATATATATATATCGACAAAAGGAAGCTGCAATATTTTTCTCAAAATAGACTGCCGATTACATTTGTATAATTCTACCAATTATCGTTCTATGAACAAATTATTCATATTAATCCTTTGGAGACGCCGTAAATAACACTTGAAGAAGCCAAAATTGATTGTCACAATAAAAAAAGGTTAAATTAAAAGTTTATATTTGAAAGACCGTCTAGGGGGCCAATATAGGTATGTCTCTTAAATCAATAGAATTCCTAAGTATCTTAACTCATCCAATAATTTGAATACAATGGCTATCATTTACTCAAATATATCTATTAAATTGTTATTAACTCTTTGGACACTTTGGATAAATGATTATCATAATAAAATAACGAGAAATTGTCATATTTTATTTAAAAAGGACTATATCGGGACCGATATATTACATTGTTCAATAAGTCCCGAGGAAATATCACAGATGGCGTCATATTGTCAAATTTGTTTACAAGTTACAGTGATGCTAAAAAATGGACTCAAACCAATTTCTTTTGTTGATAAATCACTGCTTCTATCTGCTCTATCAAAAACGACTGTGGAACGTTGGTTTGCTGAGTTTAAACGTGGCCGTACAAACATCGATAATGCTGAACGCTCTGATCGCCCAAATTCTGCAGTTGTTCCCAAAACATATAAAAATTCCACTAAATTATTTTGTCAGATCGTAAAATGAAGGTTCACGAGATAGCTAACATCCTAAAAATATCAAATACCAATGGTTTTACTATTTCGCATGACAAATTATCTATGATAAAGGTAACCTCAAATTGGGTGCCACGTTTGCTCTCAGTCGACCAAAAACTGTAACGTGTTGAGGACTCGGAGCGTTGTTGGGAAAGTTGAATTTTGCTAAAATATTGAGTTTTACTTCTTAGAACGATGTGTTAAGTCTCTTAAATCAAATAAAGGTTCTAAAGTTCTTGTGTATCTTAACTTATCCCACAAATTTGAATACAAAGGCTATTATTAACTAAAATATATCTATAAAATTTTACCGTATATACCGGGTGTCCCGAAAGTACCTCCGATGGCTTTTTTCGAGATTTTAGAGACTTTTTAAATAAATGTTGTGTAAATAAAAGTTAAAGACCGTTTTAAGATAAACAAGTTTTGTTTACATAACATTTCGAAACTCATATTTGATTTTGACAGGGAGGCTAAAAGACATGAAGTAGCTGCTCTGCTTCGTGCAGGAATCAGCCACAAGGAGATCTTTGAGGCCATCAGCATGTCTGCCAGCACCATTGGAAGGATCAAGAGGAGGTTAGACAAGAGGGAAGGCCTTGAAGACAAGCCTCGAAGTAGGAGACCTGTCTTAAAGGCCACCAAGGCCACTAAGAAGAAGATCAGAACCCAGATCTAGATAAACCCTCTTCTGAGCATCTGCTGCCAACATTGTCAAGGACATTGGGGGCAAGTCCTTGGTCCGCACTACCCGTCCCATGTTGTCCATGGCCAATATGGAGGCCAGATACATCCGATGCAAGAAGATTTTGAACAACATGAAAAGCAATGGGGACAGAATTCTCATTTTTTCCGATGAGAAAACTTTTACAGTGGATCCAGTCTTCAACAGCAAAATCCATGACCAAGCACCCAGCCAGCATCATGATGCTTGGAGTTGTTGGCTCAGGTGGTAAAGCCATGCCTCCAGTCTTCTTCCGAGAGGGCTACAGGCTCACCTCGGAGGACTACATCAAGGTGCTCAAGACCAAGGTGGTCCCATGGATCAGGAAGGAGTATCCTGGCAAGAGGGTGTGTTTCCAGCAGGATGGGGCACCCGCACACACAGCCAAGAACACCCAGAAGTGGTTGAAAGAGAATGTGGAATTCTGGCCTAAGGACTTCTGGCCCCCCTCCTCCCCCTACCTGAACCCCTTGGATTTCAGCATCTGGGCGCACATTGAGAAGCAGGCTTGCAAAAAACGCCACAGCAGTACCAAATCTCTCAAGGCCAGTATCACCAAGGGCTGGACCAAGATGGACCCCACCTACATCAAGAACACCTGCTCCTCCTTCCGTCCCCGTGTTGTGGCTGTTATGGAAGCTAAAGGCCAAATTGTTAAAAACATATTATAGATTATAACCAAGCGATATTTTTTTATTAAAAACATTTCTCTGTATCTCTACTTTTAGTCCTTGTAGATCTTAATAAAGTTGGAATTTAGAAATCAGTCAGGACTTTCCGGTCACCCGGTATGTAATGATGTAAATCATGTATATTTTTTATCTTGCCTGTTTTTTTTTTGGGAATTGGTAATCTGAAGAATTAATTTTCTTTCAACTCTGATATTGTGATTATAATTTTACTCTTCTGTTCCAAAATTATATTAGCCGAAGCGCACTTTTACTGACAGTGGTGTTTGACTTTGACTCTATAATTTCAAAACGCTTGAAGGTAGACCCTTGAAATTTTGTATCTACAATTTGAAAAATCCATAAAATATGGTAATATATGCTTTATCATGATTTATTTTAATCGAGTTTAAAAAATATAACCAAATCCACAATATTGTAAGACGCATGTCTAAATATAGAAAGTATCACTAAATCAAAGAAATACTTAACTACTTTTGTCTTACTGTCAGAATGAGCCTCAAAAGTTGGACCATTTTTTGTGGGAAATTATTTACGAACAAATAAGTGTATTTTTGTTTCTATTTTAATATATTTCACTAAAACCATTTTACAAAGATTGTAGAATAAATTAATTTTTTGCTCAAACAACGACTGCAATTATTTGGGGTTTTCAAATCAAAACATAATTGAAACTCTTATCTCACATCAATATTATGAGTGTTAAATTATTATCATAATTTTGCTTTTTTATTAGTTCAATTTGCGAGATGATTAACTCTATGTTTGAAAACTACCGTAAATTACAAATTCATTATGAATAAGAGGGATTCATTTGAGATTTAATTGTATCAATTAATATTTTCATTTACAACATAGTTTAAGTTTAACTCAATAATTATCATCAAAAACTATAAAGCAGTGGTATTGTATGTGTATAAATATTATTCCTATAGATAAATTTATAACTAGGTCATGACAGATGATAAATTTATTTATGGATTGTTGGTTTAAAGGGTTTGTAAATTAATCATAGATGTAATTACTCGGCGACTCTGTAATTTTAGAATAAATGAATTAAAGTATGATATTTTTGTAATCATATATCATTACTGTGCCGGAAACAACTTACATAATTAGGTAATGTAGAGATAAATAGCTTCCTTTTTTTCAGTTGAATCTAAGTACAAAGCATTGTTGATGGTTTATTTTAGAAGTGCCTACGGACGCACTTCATATTAACTTTTCTTTTTAAAAGAAAAAGAAATAATACCCACAATCGAGTTTTTGCCAAACTATTCATTATCTTATTATATGGAGCTGTTAGTGTGGTCCAATGATGGCCAACCTCCATCTGTAGCCAGAGCAAACCCTCTGGACGCAGTCCTTGTACATGGTATACTACTATAAGTGCACGGCAGCCTTCACAGCATTGATGGATGGGTAGGTGATCCGTACAATTTAAATTTGATACTTGTTTTGGTATTTTCATAAATTATCTTAGTTCTATTGTGATTGCTGCATTATTTTACCCTCCGATAGTATTAATTTTAACTGTTTTATGTTCGTATTTTTTTGTAAATTTTAGTAACATTGCGATGTAATCTTACACCGAAGCTTTAATTTTAAACTAAAATGTTTATTTGTGTTTATATTTTATGTAATTGCTTCTGTATTTAAGTATAAGAACGAGAAAAAAAATGAAAAAAAAGGTCTAATATTGAAATTTTATTATCTATAAAAGTTGTAATATAGAACCAAGAGACAATTAAAGTTACGGCCTGTATATACCTAAATAAACCTACATACTTCACATTATCTGATATTAATATAAAAGTTTGTGGATTTTTATAGCTATAATTTATATGTCATTCAATATAACTAAACTAAGGGAAAATTATATAGATAATTTTTTAAATATATTTGGTACAAGTGGAGGTGGAGGATTTTTGTGTTTGGTCCATTCCAGTCCAGTCTTAGGAGCAGTCCTTCGGAGTGTGAGTACTAGAACTGATTATAAAAAAGAATATATAAAGTTGAGGGACTTCATCAAAGACCAAGCCTTATAAGTTTTTAGGAATGATATTCAGGACTGAACTAGACCGGACTGTTGTCTTCAGTCCTAAATAAGGACTGATACAACACTCAGAGGGAGATAGTTAATTAGTTAAATATTTATTACTGCTTACCATATATACATAAAATACTATTGTACAAATATAAGGCAACGAACACAACTACAGAACAGGGTATTTGTGCTACTAAAGTAGATTTTAAAACCTAGTTTACATTAAAATTCTGTTCAATAATAGTTTTAATTTTTTACATTTCATAAATTTAAAAAAACGAAAGTCTTCGTTTTCCTCATTCATTGCTTGATGTCTCTTGTAAGATAGGGCAGGGCATCTATTGATGAGATGGTCTCCACTTTGCAGTTCTTCCATACAGACATTGCACGTTGAGCTAATATCTTTCCACTTGCTTAGGTGGAATAGAAAAGGGCCATGTCCAGTGCAGGCTTGTACAATGAGTCTCAATGTTTCTCTTCCGAGCTTAATATACTTCAACTTCGGCTTATTAAGTATAGTATGCCTATGTTTCCTACTTTGATCTTTTTTATATGGTTCACACCAATATTGATAGAAGAAGTAATGAATTACCTTCTTTATGAAGCTTGGAGGCGTCCCAATAGTAAACTGGTTTTGGCTCTCAGTAGCCCTCTTCGCAAGTTGGTCTGCAAATTCATTTCCTGTAATGTCAGAATGTCCTTTGCACCATTCTAGACGTATATTTTTCTCACTCATTCCTTTGATGATGGTTTCTTTACATTTTAAAACTTCTTAACAAGTAGTAAGTGGATTGAAGATTACATTAATTGCTGATTGGGAGTCGGATCTGATTATTATATTTTTCAGTGTTTTTTCGTACTTGAGAAGAGCTTCTACACCTTGTGTTATGGCAAAATTTCTGCTTGAAGCACAGAAGCCTCTTTATTCAATGAAGCCATTGAATGACAAATTGATGCATCACCTCTGGCGATGGCCAATCCAGTCCCAGTGTTTCCGTCTTCGTCTTTAGACCCGTCCGTATAGATGATCACGTCAGGATTCTTAATATGACTATTATCTATGCGAATTCGATTACTTTTTATGTAGTCACTTGGTTGATCCATTCCGACTTGTGTAAGTATTTTATCACTATGGAGTAGCCGGTATTGTTTGGAATTACTTGTTAAAATATAATTCAAAGTTTTCCAATGCCTTTCTTACCCACATTAATTCACTTTATTTAAATCTCTATGAAAATAATTATGCTTAAGTTTAAATTTAAGCAAGTACGTATACAAAACGTTTAATTATTTTTACAGAAAATTCATTTAAGATTTAATTTATCAATCTAAAAAATTATTAAAAATTAGAAACACAAATATAACAAGACTCTTTTTTAAACAATATTTTTAGTAATTCCGCCTTGCGTTATGATAAATAAACCCTTAATACTATCAATTATTTAGCATGCAAAATTTTTGTTTTTGTTTAAATATGATGCACTAAGCTTAAGATAGACAGGCTCTTGGCTGAATGGATATTTCTTGGATAATATAATAATACATTTCTAGGATATTAAGTAAACACTCAAAAATGAAGCGTCGATAGACATACAAACATTTCTCCATAAATAAAGACTTAGATATTTGCTAAATTGGGTAATGATTTAGGTTCGTGATGTAAATATATTTACATATTGTATACAAAAAATAATGTATTTAAAATCTTCTTCTATTAAGAAATATGAACACTCAATCACTTTCAAAACGAAAATATTTGTGAAGTGATGACTTGCAAATCAGAAACATTTTTTGAGTTGGAAGAATTTAGATGTAGTATATTAATTATAATTATTAACTCGTGTCATTAACCTGATAACGATGTTACGTCCACACTAATTTTTGTAATTATATTACTATTTTAAAACATTTATAAATATCATTGAAAAGTTTGTGTATATTTCTCTAATTTACTTCAAGCTAAAGAGACATACATACAGCATTATTTAGAAATATAAGCCGTTCCTTTAATTATAACTAATTGATATTGTATGGAAAGGGATTTATGCAGGGGTGGCCATGAACAACTTTCACAGAGAGAACCATTCTTAATATTATCAATCCTAGACTACAGAAAATTTGCGGCTTCTTAACTTTTTTCAAATGTTTTTGTTTTTTGTTATTTTTTTAAATAAAAGATGAATTTGGTATTGATTTTTCCTCTTTTTTTAAAAAGAAATGTGCTACCCCCCTGAAACATTTGGTAAAATAAAGTTAATCTATGCAACAATGCTTTAAATGACCTTTAACATCGTTATTCATAATAAAACTTTGTTCTGTTATAGTTTGACAATTTCTGGTCTAGTACTACAATTGATTTAGAATTCATATATTTAATTTCAGGGACGTCAGCAAAATTATATATATATTTATTTTTTTGGGGTGGGGTTGATTTTTTAAACATATCAAAATTCCCATATTAAAAATATATATATATATATATTTTTAAATCTCAAATATTAAATTACAGGGAAAAAATTCAATAATCCATAGTTATTCCCTAAAATATAAATTTTTTGGAAAAAAATTCAAATCTTAAATTTTTTGCATCCAAAAACCAAGTACCTCCAATCCTGCGGACACCCCAAACTAGTATTTGGCCAGTCCTTATTTAGGACTAAAGGCTGCAGTTCAGTCCAGTTCAGTCCTTCAAATCAGTCCTCAAAACTTATAAAGTCTGTCCTTCATGACGTCACTCAGCTTTATTTCTTATTTGTTTAATCAGTTTTTGTACTAAGAGTCCAAAGGAAGGACAGTCTTAAGGAAAAATCCTATAACTGGATTGGATTGGATTGGACACAACACTACCAAGAACATTTACTCAGACAGTTGGAAGTTTATTTTTAATACATTTATTTAAAATGTGGTAATAATTGTTGGTTTGGATTGAGGGGTAATGGTGCATCTTGTGTTTGTATTAACGTGTTTTGTCCTCAAATTCTAGAAAAATAAGTTGTTTTTATTTAATTTGAAGAAATGTTTTTTTTTATTTCCTTGAAAATTACTTTTGAGATAAATCAAAACATTTGAGGAATATTCATTTGAAAAGAAAATATAATATTCCTACAAATATAAACATATTAAAAGTTAGGAATAAATCATCCGTGTTATGTACTTAAAAACACATCCATACATATATTAAATATATAGGGTGGTCTATAATTAGTGTGCCATTAACTTTAAATTAATGCAATTAAGATAGATATTTCGTTTCCCAATTCAGAAATATTACAATACAAGGACAGGTACCCAGAACAGACTGCAGAGGAAGGGAAAGTAATATTTTAATGTATTTTGGTACACAACATTAAGGCCTCCCTTTTTACATGATCTAAACACCCTTAATTTTGATATATAGGGGTAACAACAGAAAACATATTTTAAAAAAATCATCAAATGGTTTTTTAATGAACGGAAAGGGAGGTTGAGTGAGTTAGTTGACATCGTAAAGATATCAAAAGAACGTGTTGCCTTGTTATTTAATAAGTAATTATGCATTAGAATGCTCTGTTCAAAGTGCACTTCCTCACTGTTGGGCAAAAAAAAAAACCCACACGTGCTGATGAGATTCTGAGCAGTATTTGGCCATATTTAAACGTAACAAACTGGAATTCTTGTGTCAGTATGCGACAATGTATGAAACATTGATCAATGACGTCACTTTATAATCAAAAGGATCATTATCTGAGTAGAGAGCTACTGATGAACTTCGTCCAAATCACCCGAATGCACAACAACCAAGTGGAAGGATTATAGCCCCAGTATTTTGGGATGTGCGTGTCATAATATTGATAGACTATAAATAACATCAACTGTAAATATTATATAGCGTTATTAGAATGTTTGAAGGACGAAATCACGAAAGGATGGCCTCATTTGAAGAAGTAATCTTTAATCAGGATAATATACCGTGTAACAAGTCATTGGCAAAACTGCATGAATTGAACTTCGGATTGCTTCTGCATTATTTCTTTGCTCAAACGCCTTTATACGTCCTCAAAGTGCTATATTTAATGATCAAAAGACGAATTTCCAATTAAAAACACGAAATTTTGCTTTTTTTACAAAAAAATACTTCCTGATTTGCCTCCCAGTGACTATTGGCTGATCGCAGACATACAAAAATGTTTGCCACTAAGAAATATCACTCCCATAAAGAGGTTATCGCTGAAAACTGAGGACTATTTTTAGGAAAAAAATAAAGCTTTTTATAGAAATGACATTGAAATGTTAGAGCGGCGCTGGAATGATTGTGTTGCTCTTGATGAATAAAGACAATTTTGAACGAATAAAAACGTTTTTTTTTATTTATTAACCCCGGGACTTTTTAGCCCCTGCGTTACATCAGATACAAAGTCATTATTACTGGATACACTATCACCATGGATTGATCATCTTTGATACGGATGAAACGTTTTTAAGTACCATATATATTTTTTATTTTTTTTTATTACCATGAATATTAAACTTTTATAAAAATGTTTAAATTACAAATAATGGCTTAATTAGCATAATGTTCTACAACTGATTAGATCTCTATTACCTATTCTACGAAAATATTTATATATATTTCTATGAATTATATATTGGTTAAACACAGACCTTGCCCTAAAGTCCAGTGATGAGAAAAAGGTAAGACCTAAAACCATAGTGACATGAATAATATGTAAAGATGCCATAAATAACGTCATAGGGAACAGGGGATTGTTTTTTGTTTCTTTTGAAAAAATAGAAAGAGAGTCTTAAAACAATGTACTTTAAGAAATATAAGCAAATATTTTTTTATAATAAAAATATACATAAGATGAAATTATTTTACAAAGGCCATAACAAGAGCTTCAAAAAAGTTAAGTTTAAAAATAGATTATCATTTGTTAAATATAAAAATATAAATTAATTACTATTTTGTTGCAAGGGGGGGGGTGTAACAAAAAAACTAACAACCACCTTGCTGTACAGAAGGTAAAAGAAAATCACCCAGTAAGTCCACATGGGGGATGGTGGTAAAAATTATTTGAAAGAAATTGATACAAAATATGTATGGTCATATCAAACCTATCTACAACTTGAATTGATTTATTCCTTGAAATACTAATTATGGCTAATTAAAAATGATTCATTGCTTAACGGCCCTCAAAGGTAAAACGAGAGTTAATTCTCATGAATGAGTAACGTCCATATGGTGTACAATTTTAAAGTTCATGTCTACTTAAAACGGTTTGAACTTCTTCACGTAGATGAATATAAAATATGTCATGGACTAGATTATACAATATTTTTTCTGTAATTGGTGTTCTTAGGGCCGTTCTGACGGATATGTATATGTCACTAAAAAAAATGGGGTGTTAGTCGGAAAATTTATAATATTTAGTGTGTTGTTTTTAAAAAGTTAAAATATTCAATGACAGAAATAAAATGAAAAGTTTTTTAAACCCCAAAGAAAAATCCTAGGGATCACTCTGGGTGTTGTTGTTTGATATGGAATATATTAAATAAATGATAGGTTTTTGTCTTAGAAATATACCAATAGTTTGTGAGATCAACATGTGCAGTGTAATCAATCATCGAGGACAATAAATCCAAGGTCAGAACATTATTGACTAGGTATGATCTTTATAGAACTATGTTTTGGTTTATTTTTATGGAGGGTTCCTATTAAATCCATTGAACTCGAAAACTCATATATTACTCTAAAATATTAACCATGATCACTCATACATAAAAAATAATTTATTAAGTACAAATTAATATAGTTTAGTCTCCCTTAAAAGGCTCAGGTGTAAGTGATTGTATTTATCAATTAAAGCTACTAAGAGAAACACAAGTTTAGAATATGAGTCCGGATCTAGTTGACAAATTGAGGATGCATTAATTAAAAAACTATATAATACCAAGGTTGTACCCGTTTCAGATTCAACGGTTCCGATCTTGATTCTTTTATTTCCTGGGTCTAGGTATCGGTTCAAACTAGAGGTGTGGTTTGCTGCCCTACACTTTTTCATTTATCCTGATTAGTCAATAAATAGGATAATTTTTACATATATTCGGGTGGGTTGTTTAGGGATACATCTTCTAATTTATAGAATATTATCTACTTTCAATATTTCAACTCTTAAGCATAATTTTTAATAGAAAACGAATTCTCATTTTATATAATATGCTACATTTTCCAAGTAAACATGAATTATGAAGTGACAAACTGCAAGTCGAACTTAACTTAGACTTGATTATATACATAACTATCTATATAAACTTTTTATCCATCCAGATATACCTATTTACTGCATGTATTGAAATAACTGGAAACTATTATACTAATATAAGTCATAATTTATTCATATACATTAATAGAAGTGATGTGACGATTAATCGGAATCGGGGGCTTTTTCTGGAACCAATTGGAAAATAAAGTGTAATTTCCAATTCTTATGTATTATTATTTATTACTTTTAGAAGTGTCGTGAAAAAAAGGGGAAATATTTTAGTGTATTAAGTTTTGTAAATGTAATATATATTATCTCATATCTGGGACCGTACCGAACGTTACTTAAGGTGTACGAATTATGTTCATAGTACAGAACCGCCTTACCCGTTTAGACAGGCTAGTAGTGCTGTAATATCGGTGATGGCAAGTACTTATTACTCTCTAATCAGTGATTGTTTTACGTAAGTACAAATATGATAAGTTGCAAGGTTAGTAATAATAAGTTGTAAAATAGTCAAAAGACCGTTAGTAGTGTTGAAATAATTATATTTTATTCTCATGTTTCTATTAGATTCGGCAACAAGTTTTTTTTTCCTTGTTCGTTTGTTGGCCGCGGTTCAAGAAACAGAGCCAATATAACTACCACACCAATATATTTAGGTACAAGCAACCTTGTTTAATATACATTCTAAAGGATTAATATGCGAAAAATAGAACAAGATGATTTAAGAGTATTTAGTCCATAAAATCTAACTATTCCATTTATTAGGCTACGTCCCTCTCAATATTATTTAAAAAATTAAATGTAGCAGAATCAAGGTTTAATCCGATTTTATCTACACTATAAAATAGTATTTTTATGCTATATTTTATTTTATTAAATATTAAAATTGTTGATGGGATTGTTTTTATATTTGATATTTCAGATTATGGATAAAGTCAAGTTTGTTCTACTATTGATATTCCTGGCCTCCAAGAAAGGTAAGTGAAACAACTTCATTTTAATAAAAATTAAACATTTATTTGAAAATCGTAAATAAAAATGTAAAAAAAAGAAGACTTTTTTGATTCCATGAATTTTGTTTAAACTTATAAAACATAATAATTATTCGTGGATGGAATTCAGAGCCCTTGCATGATGTTCCACATGATCCTTCATAAAAGATGAAATAAAGTAGTAAGAGTGGTCATATCCAGGTTGATAACGTAATTGAATAGGATAACCAACAGAACCAGCGGCGTTGATCAAATTTTTAGGCATGAGTTGACTCTCCAAAAATCCGTCCTTCGTTCCTACATCAATTAGAATAGGTGCCTTAGGGCCTGAATACGTTTTGATAAGCTCTGTAGCATCATAAACTTTGCCATTGTCAACAGATCCAAGATATCCCTTAAAGGCTTTTACTCCCCAAGGGCATTTTGTGGGGTTACAGATAGGAGAGAAAGCAGAGACGGAAACATACTTTCCCGGATTCTTAAAGTGACAAATTAGAGCTCCATGTCCACCCATAGAATGTCCAGTTATACTTGTTCTAGAACCATCCACGGGAAAGAGACCATTAACATATTCTGGAAGCTCTTTCGTAACATAATCAAACATTCGATAATGTTCAGACCACTTAGACTCCGTTGCATTCAAATAAAATCCAGCACCAGAACCAAAGTCCCAGGAATCGTCTTGACCTTCAATATTGATACCTCTAGGGGAAGTATCTGGGAAAACAACAGCCAAGCCGTGCTGTGCAGCAATTGATGCATAAGAAGCCTTGGTTCGAGCGTTTTCGTCAGTGCAGGTAAGGCCTGACAAATAATATAAAACAGGAGGAAGAGACTTGGATGTCCTATCAATGGCAGGCTTGGGTAAAAAGATACTGAATTTCATTGCACAGTTTAGAGTTGAACTCCAATGCTTGATTTGCTGAAGGGTCCCCCCTTCCAATTTGACATTTCCTTCCAAAGTAGGCAACTGAATTGGTGTAGGAAGATCACCTAAATGAATATTTACAACTGCTCGTAAACAAGAGCCTCCATGAAGTGCTTCAATGGCACCATTAACATTTTTAAGACCATCAAACGTATGTGTGATGTAAGGTTTTAAGGGATATTCTCCTCTCATTACAGATTGAACAAGTTTAGGTACTTCTGAACGTGATTTCCATCCTCCAAAAGCAGATCCTTTCCATTGTCGTCCAGTGATGAGTTGAAAGGGACGAGTAGAAATTTCTTTTCCTGCCGCAGCTACTCCAATTACACAAGATTCTCCCCATCCTCGATGAGCCACTTCTAGAGCCGTTCTCATCACATTCACATTTCCAGTGCAGTCAAAAGTATAATCATATCCCCATTTGTGCTTCGCAGTAAGGAGCTGATCCTTGATATCCTCACCCGATACAACACATCTTGTTGCACCCATTTCTTTAGCCAAATTAAATTTTTTCTCATTAATATCGATACCAACTATATCAGAAGCTCCAACTACTTTAGACGCTTGAATAACGGCTAGACCCAGAGCACCAAGACCAAATACAGCGACAGATTTGCAGGGTTCCATCTTCATTGCATTAATTACTGCACCCCATCCAGTGGATACACCACATCCAAGAAGACACATCTCTCTTAAATTTGCACCTGGGTGGATTTTGGCCGCAGAAATTTCCGAAATGACAGCATATTCTGCAAAAGTTGAGCATCCCATGAAATGAAAGATTTGTTTTCCGTCTGAAATATAATACTATTAATAAAAAGGTATGAGGGGAAAATAAAGTGCTACAAACAAACCTAGAGTAGATAGCCTGGATGTTCCGTCCGGCATGAGCCCCTTGCCTTGAGTGGCTCGTATTTTGGGGCATAAGTTTGTTTTTGGGGATGCACAAAAGATACAATCGAAAGATCGACATTCCGGAGTGTAGCATGGAATGACCACATCTCCCACTTGAAGGGATGTCACGCCTTTTCCCAAAGACTCCACAATCCCTGTGGCCTCATGTCCCAGAACGGAAGGGAAGAGCCCCTCAGGATCATGTCCTTCGAGTGTGTACACGTCCGTATGGCAAAGGGCATTAGAAACAACTTTGATGCGCACTTCTCCAGCCTTAGGAGGATCCACGTAGATCGGAGTTACTTGCATCGGCTCATTGGCCTTCAAAGCTACGGCCGCCTCACATTTGATTTTTTGACCAGATGTCTTTGCGAATTCAGAGATCAAAGATGCCATTTCCTTTGCTCAAAAAGGGAACACCAATGCAATAACAATTATTTTTAAATAAAACTTGTAACTAACTGCTCTATGAATAAAAACAGGATTATCAACAAAAGGGAAATATTATGTTGATCTTAGATAGCCGGAGATAGTAGGATATTAGTGTTGTATTCATCAGATGGAATTGAGTTTTATTTTATTTTGCATCATATTATTATCGTCAAAATAAGTGCTTCATTTTTATTCTATACAATATATTGTCATCATAAGTCATTGCCTATGACATAATAAGTCATATAATATCGAACCTATTTATGACATATCACTATAATTAACATATTATTTAAGCAGGTTCTAAGTCTTTTTATAGACAACTTTCTCAATACATAGTACTCCTATAAATGTAATACTGTCTACTGAACACCACAATGAGATAGACTACAGTCCCATGACTTGACAGGGTTTATAAATTTTTTGAATTGTTATATTACTTATAAACTACGCTTAAGATCTGTAGATTTAATATATGTATTATATGCCAGACATAGTACACAATATACATAAAAATTACAAAAATTAAAATGTGAGAATTTAAAGTGAGAGGTTTAGTTGTCGAATTCAATTTGATAGTTCCGCTAATTAACAAAATTCATCTTGTCAACGATTATAATAATATATTTAACACAAATTTAATATATGATTATGCTTTTTAATTTGAAGATTCCTGTCTATTATATACCTTCTTATAATTTTCGACAATGTACTCATTCAATTTACATGAAAATGAGTAGATGTACGGCCGGACGTACAATTTAATAATAAAAACAGCGTGCCAATGAGTTTTAATACTATCTAAAGAATCACTAAGTCCAGTCACAAAACCTTTGTGGTGAAACATTTCATTTATGATGGGAAATTCTGTTTTTTTAAGTAAAAAAAAATTGAGTCGTAGTTGTATTTTCAAATATTAAAATCAATGGTTACATTTTAGTGTAATATTTGAAATCCCCAATCCTGAGTAAAAAAAAAAATTATGAATTGACAGAATCAAAGTCAAAAATCAAAGGGTTTTCTAAAGTAATTGTTCAAAAAATTATTTAATTAATGATTTAATCAGATGAATTTGCCCTTCAAAAATAAAGTATCCAGTTCATTTCGTTTTCAAGATTATTATGTTGCAAATTTCATTCAAATATAAATTATTATGAAATATTCTACTCTCAATTGATCTTTGAATGTTATCGTGTACAAATATTATAGCTGTATAATTCGAGGACTAAGAGGCAAATTGTGGAAATTGAAATATCAATTTTGCTTGATTAACCTTGGCAACTCCATTTTTTCAATATGATAATGGTGTTTTCAAATTTTCACTGAGAATCATTTATATTTATCTTTAGGTTTTAACATTAAATATTAGACTTCTATGATCACATATAGACAATAGTAGTAATATTTGTAATAAAACATCATTCGTAATGATAGAATTGAGTTTCCATGCTAAATTCTGTAAAGTAAATAGTTGAATTACGACAATTTGGCTCTTTCTCCACGTAATTATGTTTTCAAGTAAAAGGTTGCGTTATTCTAGCTGGTGCTTTCCAGATCCTATTATAATGAAAGTGCCTCTGGATCAGCTGTTGATTCATGTAAACAAAAACATTAGTACGTTGACGTGACAATATTCCCTCAGCTCAATTAATCATCATCAAAAATGAGTCACACGCTTAGAATACGAATCATCCGCTCCTTTCAACATCGGAATATCCGTTATATCACACTTCATAACGTTCCTTTTGAAACCACAACTGTTTCTTCTCTCATGAAGCTTATTATTGAAGAGATAAAGAAGTCCGGACTTCCTCCACCCTTCAAAACATACTCATTTGATACACTCAAAATTGAGCACAATGCCTTTGGAGCCAAAACAAATGATCCTGTTATCAACAGAGAGGACGATGATAAACTCTTATTGTCCCGCCCAGATCTGACTCTCAAGGAATATCCCTTAATTTTGAACGAAACGGAGATTTCCTTCTTTAAAATGTCAGATTATAAAGAGTATCTTTCATCTCCATCGCTTTCTTGGTGAAAGAAGTTTATTCCTTTAGGACATTCTAATGTGGTGGAGTCTTCTTAATGGGCACAAGTAATGGATTGTCTTTTAATATACAGTAGAGCAATGGAAAGGAAGAGTTCGATTCTCAAAAGTGAAGGAGAATGAATTAATTAAATTGGCACTCAAAAAAAAGAATAACCACGATGACTGAATATTACCTAAGATCTATTGATGTATTTCATGACTATATTATTATATACATCTATTTTTTCTTTAGAATAACAATTAGAAATTTTATTACTGGTTTTTTTATTTTGCATTTAATTTTGGTCATATGGCTTTGATGGGGCCTATTAGCGTAAGCTAATTTTTTATACATAGTGCATACAGATATTACGAATATAATTAGTCGAGAAGACTAGGATATTATGGACAAAAAGTCAGGGGGGGGACAAACTAAGTAGCAGGAAGGGCATATAGAGCTGTTTCACTGACGTCATAAATTGTATCATAATGGAACGAGACGCCATTTTGGAGGGTCGAAGTTGGTATTTTTACCACATCAAATAGACAAATTTCCAATAAATCTCAATGAAACTTCATCTAATAGCATTACGAGTACAAAAAGAATAAAAACCTAAAAGAACCTGCATTGAAGACTACTTTATGATAAACAGTGATATTTGAATTAAATCAAAAGTAATAATTACTAAAAATAGATTGATTTGTACTTTTTATTTTATTGATTAGGGACGAGAAAAGTAGGATAATAAGAGAAAAATATATAATTCCTTCCATTATAATATTTTTTATCTACAATATGAAAATAAGATTGTATATTGATATATTTTGAATACATTTTATAGTGATGTATAATAATACAAGGCATTAGAGTGATAGATTTTTAAAAGAAAGGAAGGTTTAAGTCACTTTATTTGTTGGTCCCATTTTGACATCCAGTAGTTCACTACTTTCCTTAATATTACTGAAAAAAGGGTTTACATTGTTGTAAAACTTGGTTGCTTAGGTCCCCAAAATAGCCGACATCAACAATGGTGACGTCATGTGAAAAAGCTCTATATATCAAAATAATTAAAGTTTTGAGCGTGAGGTATCAGGGAGAGGCAGATGCTCCCTCCGACTTCTCTATTTCAACGATTCAGTTTTTAGGATCTATAGTTGTACACAAATTTTCAAGTTTGAATTATTTCAAGTACCATTCAAGTACTTGGTCATCTTTTCATGCTAAGAACCTTTATTTCTGGTTGCTCATATACTTAATCAAGGTAAATTACATGTAAATAATTAAATCATAGGTATTATTTTTGATTTGTACCACATTGCTTTTATAATAAAAAATATAGTTTAATCCTAAAATAATGGTATTAAATTATTGTAAATAATTAGACATGGTAACTGGAGTAGAACTTAGACGCAAAATTCCCAGACATAACAACCCACTAGTCACTGTTACTTTCACCCAGGGTTGTGAGTGTTCCGCTTTTTTGGCGTTCTGTTCATTTTTTCCCGTTCAGCCACTATTTCCGTTCCGCGATCCAATCGTAAAGTAGAGCTATATACAATGTACGCCACCAAATCCCGAGTTCCACATTGATAGTGAGAGAGGCCTCATTTGAGAACTTGGTTTTAAGATTTTTTAAAACAATAATCCGATGGATATTAGTGTTCAGATGAGCTACATTTGACTCAAATTGGTTCATTCACATAAATTATAGCCGATTGGATTTGCGCCCAGCACATCAACAAGAAAAGAAAAGCTAGACTGTGGACTTGTCAAACTCCAAGAACGACCGCTATCTCACCTACGCGGCCGATGAAGTTTAGCCAGTCAACCAGACGAAGTTCTCAGCCTCCACGTGATGATGGGAGTCGTGGCGTCAAACGGGAAGACCAATATCCCGGTATTGGTTCCCGAAAGGACTGAAAATTGGGGACAAGAAGTACCAGGCCGTCGACAAGGAGGTGGTTTTGCCTTCGATGAAGTCCAACTACCCACAGGGAAACTAAAATGTGTTCCAGCAGGACTCCGCCCGGGGTTAAGGCCTGGAACACGCATCAATGGTAAAAGGAGAATTTTTCAAATTTGTGGCCTTCCTTCTCGCCCGACATGAAACCTTTCGACTATGATATCTGGGGCTATGTCGAAAGTTTTGCCTGTGCCGTCCCCCCTCCCAGCGTCGACGAGCTAAATACCCTCACCTGTGCCACAGCCACAAAATAGGTCTCCAATGCGTTCATCTTTGCTTTATCAGCCCTTTAAATCATATTTAAAAAATAAAATATAAACCTTGATTTCTTGAATTTTTTGTAAGTACTATTGGAACGGAACGCTAAAATCTCATTTTTAACATTCAACTTTAAAACAGCGTTACGTTCATTCACGCACATTCTATAGAACGCCGTTCAATATTGTGTTACGTTTACACAATCTATGCTTAATGCTCATTTCAGATGTTCAATAGACCCTCTCCTATGACCATATTGCTCATGATTTTGTAGGCTCAAATGGCACTCTTAGGGAGGAAGAAGCTCAAATAGACCAAGACATAAATTATTCTTTCATACGAAGAAAAGAACTAGCAAAATGACTACGGCAATTGTATGTGATTTCAATTTATAGCTAAATCAGTATTATTACATTTAGAGGGATCTATTATTAATTAGGAAATGATAAGGATAAAATACTTTTTTTTCGTACTAGCCTTTTAATTTCTTCTCATGAATATTTTATATTCTGAGAATGATTCTCTACATAGTACATATTTAGGTATATAAATAATTAAATAGAACTTAAATTCGATTTATTTTTCACCGAAATATTATGTAGTTAAAAAAAGTAAGAGGTACCAAAAATAAGAGTTGACATAACATCTCGAGAGGAAGGTGGGAGCGAGACGTATAATACTCCTGCATTAAGACCTTTGGTGATATCATCTACCTGCAGGTTTGCACCCGTTCACTCTTTTTTTCTGTTCAATCGTTAATTTTGTAAAAACTTGCCGTTCATATTTTTTTTTGTTCATTCGTTCATGTTTGAATTTTTATTTATTCATTTGATATTTATTTAGGATAAAAAGTACAACCTAAAAAAATACTCATTAATATATTAAGGCCTTTTTGTTTCGTAATACATAAAATGAGCCTCAAGGGCGTAGCTTACAATAAAAAAAGAGGCGATTCCAGGGTTTCTAAAATGATACTCTCAATTTTTATATAATGGTGTCCAATTTTTTCAAATTGTTTCATTTTTTTTTAATATCCTCAAAGTAGGGGCAGTACTTTAATTCAAGGCAACCTTCGATTTATTTTCAAGAGCCTCCCTCCTTTAAAAAACAGCTGAACCGACATATTTTTACTGAGTTACCTTATTTAATGGAAAGGTTGACCCGTGGCATTGATAATATAGGCAAATGCTAAGTGTGCTGTTCATTCAGGGGTGCCATAATGAGTGCAAAGAAAAAAAAGTGACCCCGAACATAACCCGACTTTCAGGCCAAGCATAATTTTTCCTACAATGTAGTTGGGCCAAGTTGCGCCGATAAAACTAGGGTCTGGTCAGTTTTTAATTGTCAGGCCCAGTCGGATTTAATTTTTTTATTTTCTGCCTGAATTTTTTTGGAGAAGCCTCTGATTGGTTTTAATTGCTTTACTGATTTTTTCAAAATTTTCAAAATTCCTTTTGCGAGTTCATCTCTGATATACCCAAAGTGGTCCAAGTTTGTCTATAGTGTTAACATCTCCAGACAGCGTCTAAGGTTCTCCATTCGCTTTGTTTTTTTTCAACTGGTTTTGCTTGAGGTCCATAATTGAGTAATTAAATCTAACTAACTCGAAGATGAAGCTATAAAATCGACTAGAATTATGTAGGTACCCAAAGACTTGCAACTGCTAATTATAGTTTAACACAAATGATATTGCAATAATAAATCCTCCACGGCTTACTCTGCCCATTCATCAAGCTGTGTATGCTACCGGGCCTTAAAAACATATGTCTCTCTAGGTTTATTACACAATTATTGTTGTGAAGCTCCCCAAATATATGACTGTTTAATTTCATAGTGTTTTGGAGCTTCAGTAAATTAATTACCTTGAATTGGAGTTCAAGATGAAAATCTAAATGTAAGTGTCAATTACATATAATACCTTCCCCAAAATAGAGCAAATAAAGTAGGTATATTACAGAATGCCGATAATGGAGAGAAAAAAACTTGCAGGAGGTGTACACGGTAGTATAGAAGTGTTTTTGGGATTATTTCATTACTTAAATGGGATAAATCAAATTCATGTGGTTTTATATTTAATGTAGATAAATTTTTAATATTTCCTCCAGTTTAATTTTTTTTCAATCCATTGCTTCGTTTAATTGCACCATTTGCTGGAAAATAAGGCATCTCAAGATAGCCTTCAAAATTACAAATTGAGTATAATGGATCGAAAATAAGTTATATTGGACATAAAAAGATTTATTTATATATTATCTTGTAAAGTTTCCATTTAATTTGATCCTTATTTCAACCTTTAATATTTGTTACTGCACAATATGAAAGTAGTTAGTCTTAATTTTTAAACTCTTCTTTTTTTTCCATTAATTTTCATTTATTTTCTGGAGAGCGTAGGAAGATATTCGTATTCTCGAATTTCCTACACCAAAATCTGTGATCTAATAAAATATGATATTTCAATAAAAAACACAACTTTCTTAAACATCAAGAGAATTGAATTAAATTTTCAGGAATTACAGAATACAGTATTGTGTAAAAGTTAATATTTTTAAATACCTGCAATTGAATTGTATAATATGAAATTCGAGTGTATGAATATTTTCCACCGCTCTCCAGACAAGTAATGATAGATATTGGAAAAAAAAATGTTCAAAATTAAGACAAAGTACTTTCATATTGTGCAGTGATAAAAATTAAAGGTGCTAATGTCGGGTCAAAATTTATGTACTTTTGACAAACAAATTAAATAAAAACTTTACTGAATACTATATGAATAAATGCATTACCGTCCAGTATACCTGTTATTTGATCCATTACAACACATATGTGATTTTGAAGGCTATCTTGAAGTGACTTACTTTCCAGTGAATTGTGTAATTAAACGCTGCAATGCATTAAAAAATAAACTAAATAACCTATATTTTAGCCGCCATCAAAGATAATAACTATAATTAAACCCATAATCAAGAAACAAAGATGTAATAATCTTGGAAAAAATATTGAAAAAGCTATATCTTATGGACAATTGGAAAATGAACGCCGTTCATATTTTTTCCCTGTTCATTGTTCATTTTTTCCGTTCGTCGTTTATTTATTTAAAAAATAAACGGAAAGAGTGAAGGCCGTTCGATTTTTCGTTCAATGTCCAAGCCTGGCTACCTGTTATATAATTTTTGAACGAGAAAATGAATTACCACTATGAGTACCTTGTACATTTAAAATAGCATTAGTGTAGGGAAAATATCCTAATTATACTTAAATTCATATATATTAATTTTATTAAGCATTTTTAAAAGAATTTACAC
This sequence comes from Lepeophtheirus salmonis, assembly GCF_016086655.4. NCBI lineage: Eukaryota > Metazoa > Arthropoda > Copepoda > Siphonostomatoida > Caligidae > Lepeophtheirus > Lepeophtheirus salmonis. Next base: position 27,200,486 of record NC_052132.2, read on the forward strand.
CAAAGATAGGTCAGAATGCTTTCTTTAGGGAGAAAAGTTAACACTACTACGACTAAAAATAAGATTTTTTTTTCTAATTTGTAACATTCCAAATTAAGGACAAATACAATTAAAATAAAGAATCATGTTTTGCAGAAGGAAAATAGTATAAAATGTAAAAACATTGCTTGCAACAAGTTATATATGTATTAGTTATATTTTCAACTATTTTGCATTGTAATTAATAATATGAATATTTTTTTCTCAGACTAACATTAATTTATGTGGAGTAATTTTACGTCATCTTTAAAAAATTATAAAACATAATAAGCTGAATTGGGAACTATTTTCACGATAATCGATGATTTTTTTTTGTGTGTGTGTGGGGGGGAGAAGGGATTGTTTTTATTTTTGTTTTTGGAAAAATCATACAAAATGACCCCCATTTTTATCTTTGCTCCAGGCCCCCTCACTCTAAAACGCAGAATGGCATATATATCAACCAGGCTCACGTCATATAAAAACACTCTATAACACGTCGTTACCTTTATTCTGTCAGACAATCTTTCCTCCAAAAAGAAACAGAAAAATGCGCGAAATCATATGGTTGTTAGTCAAATTAGTCAATTATACCAACTGCTATTTATCTCATTAGTACCCCCAAAGTTTGATTATCATAGTATTACTCCACAATTTATAAATGAACTACATAATACAAGTATACATTATATTCCATGATCGATATATATACAGGGTTCCGAAGCAAAATGTGGACTGAATGACTAATTTTAGAAATAATTTGAAATTTTTTTAAACAAAACTTTGCGACACAACCTTTGTGAGCATGTTCATTCAATATGGCCACCCTCAGCAGGAATTACATCCTCCACACGGCGGCGAAAAGCCTTGAACGAGTGGATGATGAACTTCTCGGACCAGTTGTTCCATACCTTCACAATGGTGGCCTTCAGAAAGTGAGATGTCCGGTGAGTCTCCCTCTTCTCTTAGTGCCCACACAGAAAAGTCCAACGTGTTCATATCCGGCAAAAATGATGACCACATGTCCTTGGGCCAAAAATCAGCCATGTTGTTGGCGCAGAACCTCTGGCATTTGGCTGATGTGTGTGAAGGTGCACCATCTTGAGTCCACACGTAGTGTTCCTTTGGGTAGGTGGCCTTGAGCCATCGTGGTATGGTGAACCTCAGCACAACTTGTTAGAGAGGCGATTCATGGATTTTGTGGGGTCCCCCTTGATCTTCTTCTTCAGGTCCCCAGAAACTCAGAATCCCTTTTCAAGTTGTGTCCCCACTTCCTTCTTTCCTTGAGAGGTCTTTTACATCCTTTTTCATATTGGCCACCTTGAAAATGAGGCTCCTGGAGCACTTCACTATGTCCATAATCTCTGCCACTTCAATTTTGGTATCCAGAATGTCTGATCTCCTTTGCGTTTTTGCTTCTTGCACACTCATGATAAAAGATTTGAGAAATGTTTATTTTTGCTTACTTATGCAGAAAGGACAGGAGATTTGGAATATGCAGGAACCAATCACAAAACCTCTCTATTTTAGTTACATAATTAGCATTTATTAACAGTCCACGTTTTGCTTCCGAACAAGAAATTGTATTCCTGTCATTTTGGACAGGAACATAAGTATTTAGTCCTTGGTATTTATCAAAAGGGATCAATCATGAAATAGCCATGACGTATCAAATGAAATTACATCAGGTATTTTTATCTTTGCGAGGTAACGCCGTGATAAGCAACTAGAGTATATCATTACTAAAAGAATTACGAAGAATAATTGTGGATCATATCCTTAGTATAACTGTCAAAAGAGGTCTTTGAATTAATTATTTATTAACTGTGCATATGTAATAAACTTTGTTTCCATACAATGCATATGTATATTGTACATATAGTTTAGCTAGAGGCTATATCTACATACATGAGAAATTGCATTTATCTGTGTTTCTTTCCACTCCATTTCTTTGTATATTATTATGTATAAACTATGCATATATTAGGCATATATATTCCCTTCCTTTTATACGAGGACTTGAACTCCAGTTAAAAGACTCAGAACTTGAATCAAACTTGTAAAAAATGACTCAAAAACAATAAAGGGCTACTCAAAACTCAAATCTTACTTAAGTCTCAATAAACTACAACTCCCGATTCGACTCAAACTTGACGTTAAAAACTACACAATTGACTTGGACTTAAAGATTTAACTCAAATTAGTACGAAATTACTATAAAAAATTGAATCGTGCTTCAGGCACTGTACAGACGGCAACACTTTCGGAACAATTATGTATTACTTTTAGTCCTATTCGGATTTAAACAAAAATTGTGACCAAACGAGGAATAAATCTACTTATTCCGACCCGGATAAGAAATATGATGTCTCCTATGGAAATTTTATCATTAATTCTGTGTAAAAAGTAACTCTGTTTAATATAGTCTCATTAAATTGGGACTTCAGACTCGAGGCTTGAAGCGAACTCGAAAAAAAAAAAAACTCTTTAAAATGCAAAGTTTAAACCAAGACTTGAACTTGATTTGTACTTAAGCTCCAACTACAGATTCGAAATGAAATGAAAAGGTCCAGTAAGGAAAAGTGACCATTGGGGCGGGTTTCAGGTGGGGGCGGGGAGGGGTGAGACATTTCCGATACTTTATGATGACGCTGATATCACTTTAAAGTTTGTATTTCCGGGATTATAATTCCTTATTCCGATATTGAGTATTTTTTATTTTAAGTTTAAGTTCTATGAACTTATGATAAATGTAATACGTCACATTATTTAACTTATACAATTTAGCACGTATCTAAAAATATATTTTCCTTTTTTTTTTGTGACCAAAATAATCATTTGACGATTAGTAACTTCTTTTAGTTCTCTATAAATTTTCTCTTGTGTAAATTTAGGTTCACGATTTGAACTTTATACAGATTATCGCAGAAATTTTTTCCGTTAAAAAATTCTTTTTTTTTTTTTTGAAGATCATCAAATATAGTACAAGCCAATAAAATTTTAATTTTTCAAATATCTTTGAAGTTCTATAGTAGTACATACTTGACACACTGATTACGAATCTGTAATGATTTTTTCCAAAACAAAACGGGTTTTTGGTAATTTTCGATTTTAATTTTGAGTCTTTTTATAGGTTTGAGTAAACTTTTTTCATAAGACAAAAATCAGTAATGTAGAATAAAATGGGTATACTATTTGAATAATTTTTTACCAATTTTTTATACGGAACTTTATTTCATGTATGACTTTACAATCCTCAGAAAACAAAAGTTAATTTTAGTTTGTTTTTAAATTGAAAGAGTTTATTTGAAAGGTGAGTAAGTGATGTTTTATTTAAAAAAGAGGATTTGTTTCTAATATGTATAGTTTAGCAGCTATATGATTTGATTTTAATATTTTTAGAATCTTTTGATAACAGATTATATTGTACAAAAAAGTAAACAATAAATACAAAATATAAAAATAGGTAGACTATGGAGTTTTAATGGATTTTTAAATTAACATTGAATGATATTTGAATCAACAAAATTTATTCTATACTCATGATTCCCTCACACACTGCTTTTACCAATACTATGAACCCAAAAGTATTTCTTGACAAACGTTTATTAGCTTCTGAAAACAGGAATAAGCTCGTTAGTGGAAGATTAGTGGACTGTTCATTCTTCAATGAATTTGTTAGAACTCTTTTATTTCCTTCGTAAAAACAATCTTTCCAAATTTCTTTGCCCAAATGCATAATTATGTAAAAAACAAGAATTCAGCCTCTTTCCAACAGATTTCAAAGATATGGTAATGACTTTTATTAAATAAATAACATTGGTATTGACTTCTTCTATAACAAAATGAAAATAAAAGGAGCCGCATGAATTTCAAAGTTCGGATTTTTTAAATTTCAATTTATTTATAGTTAAATACAATAGTATACATGATGACGAAAAGTTACAAATTTTAGCACATTACATAGATAAGTTTAAAATAAAACTAGCTAAAACATCCGACACTAAGTTTGAGGGAGTGCTATGGAGCAGATTGATAATTGAGTGAATTCGTAGACAAAAAAAAAAGGTTCATTTTTCCAAACTTCTTCAAAAGAGTAAGTCCCGATTCTTCTCGGATCCGAAAAAAAATCATAAGGGGAGAAATTTCCAATTAATTTTAATTATTAGCTACAGGTATAATATTAAACTTGCTTATTTTAAAATTAGCAACTTTGTTCTATTTCGATTTTCTTATTCAAAATAACTTATAAAGTAAAAATCGTTGAACTGATTTAAGATAAAAATCAGATAAAATATTCTTATCTTCTTAGATTTCACTTCAAAAAGAAATCAACAATTGTTTTTTACAAAAAAATATTATTGGCGGTTATAAATTAATCACTTTAGAATAAAATAAAAATTATTAATCGAAAATATTGGGGTTGCTGAAAAAAAAAAAAAAAAGCTACGTTAAAAATAATAAAAAGCCTAAAAAAAAGTCCTCAAAATATATTCAAATGTTAGGGGTTTGAAGTGGAATCTCTGCCATTAATTGAAAAGGGGATGAACTGAGATCTTTAACAAAGCATCTTTTCAATGTTTAAGAAATTTTCTTTGAGATTTATTTGTTTTACATAGAAAATCTTATTAAAAAGAGATTTTCTATGACAGTTTGTGGGGAAAAAACTGCTCATCTTTACGTCTTCTGCCAAAGGGTTTCAAAACAAAATAATTGTTCCATTTAATTAACAGTATATTTCGACTATATCGAAGAAATTGCAAACCATTTATGTACTTCACTCTCATTCTTCCAGAACTTCTATAGGTTCCAATCTTTCGAGGCAGACACAATAAATTTCAAAAGTCATAAATTAAATTTATAAAAGTATTTTTATTATTTGTCATTACTCATAATCATTTTCTTTAAATTCATATTCACTTTCATAAAAAAAATAATTTACAGCGTTTGTAACAATTATATATACTTCTTATGTAAAAAAAAATCGATCTTTGAATAGCTCTTTCCATATGAATCTTCAGGGAAGCAGTGATAAGAAAAAAAATCCTTGTACTGCAAGTCCATGACGAGTCTATGCTCACAAGTTCAAATCCTTGAATATTTTCACGGAGTCCAGTTCGAGTCCTTAGACTTTCTTGGATATAATTTCAAGTCAACAATTATTTAATAGGTCCACAGCGTTAAGGATTTTCCCAAGTTATTCATTCCATGTCAAGTCTCGAGTCTTTGATTGTTAATAGATACAATAAAGGTCCCATTATTATCGAGGTACAAAAATTTAACGCTTCCATGATCCATGTTGAAGGCCGCCTTGGAAGAAGGATGATCAACCTAATGGGAATATCACTTACCCGAAGGATTTACACACTGTATAATAACTTTTACATGTGGATACATGGTTATACATGTAATGGTAATTAATATGTACTTGGGATTATAAGGATGTTTCTCGTGTGATTGATTAAAAACGACAAATTAGTAATAAAAAGTACAAGAATGCATTACCTCCTGTCTTTCCGCAGCCTGAGTCTATAAGGAAGGCAAATACTCCTATCAGCAGTAGTAGATATTTCATGTTTCCAGTTATATCAAATGATACAGTTGAGAGGGAACTGATATTTTTTCATGGATTTACTCCCTTTATTTATATTTGCAAAAATCGCATCATCTAAGATTCAAAGATGTTTTTTCATTTGATCTCATAGCATAAGCTTACAGATGGTAAAATGGGTCAATTCTGTAAACAAGTGTAGTTGGTAGTAGAGAAGTATATAACATCCATACCTCTTTTTTTATTTATTGATAAAAGTAGGACTCAAATTAATAATACAATTCATAATATAGGTAAATATCAAAAAAAAAAAAACACCTTTGGAAAATACCATTAATAGCTAATGTGATTTGTGAATGTAAAGGAATATATTTCAGGAGTTTGTCCACGTCATTTTATGTAACTTACTCCTCAGAAGAATGAGACTGTATAACAATCTATTAGTTTAGAGGTTATAGTCGTGACCTCAGTTTTGTAATTTTTAAGACAATCAAAATAAAGACATTTTTTGTCTTGATTATACAGTGTTTTTTGATAAGGAAAATACCCTTTAAATCAACAGCATTTTGATTAGCACTATGGGGACTCTGCACCACCGAAATCAAATATAATTCACTTCTACATGATACATTTTAACGTGGTTGAATAAGCACTGATGATGCTCAATGCTCTGATGGTCCAATTTCGGAAAACATAAGAAATGTCCACATAATTGTTTTGAAGATATCCGAAGGTAGTGTTTTTACAATTTTTTATGAAAGTTTTTGCAGGCAGAAGTTAGTATTGAAGTAGGTGTCACGTTGGCTCAGACCGGACCAGAAACAACAACGCATTGACGATTTTGAGCCTTATTTGGAGCTATTCAAGTGAAATAAAAATGATTTATTACGTATTGATGTGACAATGGCTGAAACAACATGAATCCACCTCAACGCGCTTGAATCAAGAAGATCGTCAGTTGAGTTGACGGGAGCCGGTGAAAATAGTACTTACCAGAAATTACGTGGGTCTATTAACAATCTTTCCGTATATGTGTCAGAGTGGGTACCCATTAAGGGATGTGTTATAAGCTTTTGTATCATGGGTTAGTGGTGAGTTATAGTCCCTTATGAGTAGCATTGAAATTGGGCAGTTGATGTCGAGAGATATGGGAAGATAATCAACATTACAATTTTATATTTAGACTAAAAACATGGACTATTTGTCCAGAAAGTGCTGCAACAGTCTCCGGTCTCTTCCATGATATATTTTCGCACTTTCAATGAAAGTCGCATCCCTATGTAATGGTCCGGTCCTAAGATTTTGTTTCTTCAAAATATCCAGTTGACATGATGTCATTTTTTCCGACTTTAAATGAGATAGCAGTCTGAACGGAAATATCCATCCAAATTATTATAGAATGAGTCACATAAGACTGAATACAAGGAGAAATTCGGTCATCAGCTGAGTCTCAAGACTGGTATTTTGCTTCTTGAAGTTTGTTGCTACGTACATTCATATTTATGAGCTCATTTCATTTCGTTTCGTTTGAATGATAAAAAATATTATTATTTAAATATTTTAATGGCCAATTTTTGACAAATAGAAATTACAATATGAATTGAAAGTTTTCCCTAAATGAAGAAGTAAAGAAATGCATCATATACTTGATACCAAAATCATTCATGTAGTTTTAAATACGTGGAAGTCTATCACCATCATTTTTTCCACAATTGAGTCCTAGATCCTTCATCTTTTATAAGCTTTATACAAATATAATCCTTACTGCATAATTTGCATTTACATTTATACATTTTTCGGAGGCACTCTTAGGAAATAAACGCATTTAACCATATCCGTGGTAAGTAATTATTAGTTTTTTCTTCAAACTTTTTAAGGTTATTTTTTTTTAAATTGTTAAAATTAAAATTTGTAATACAAAAAATGCAAGGAAGACCATTTTTCTGAAATTTGTTGTTTGACATTTTTATAAATGCAAAATACAATTTCTTAATCTCTTATTTAATCTTATTTATCATTGAGCACATATAAGAAAAATTGACTGGTATAGGAAAAAGAAAAGGCTTTCTTTATTCCAGAGTTCCATTTATCAATGATGTTGTGATTCATTTTAACTGCGATCAGGTCTGAATTAGGCGAATAAAATAATTTTTTAATGCTTAGAAAAATTGCATTAGTAATTAAAATATTGGAACATGTAATTTGCATCTAGATGTTGATAGGCTTTTTTGAATTACAGTGAAAACTGAATAGGCATCATAACTTCATACGGATAATTAAGTTATAGGTGACATTTGGGAAATTACCGAATTAGTTATTATAAAAGAGTATATAATTATGATCTTCGTTTAAAGCAGATCCATCTTCGACAACTTATGAACATTCATTTTTTAACATAAAACGTTATCTATTCGACAAGTTTGACAAGATTTTAGTCAAGAGAGGGTAGTCACGGACCTAGAAAGATTTTGTCGGTCCTTATAAATCAGGCTTAAGCAAGCTCTACTCAATGTAATATTTAGATAATTATATACTTACATACCTAGTATAATAAATAGGTATATAGGTATTTATTATACCAAGTGATCCATTAAAATCTGAACACTTTGAATTTTAAACTTCAAGAGGATCTAATTTATTAATCGACAATATAATTCCACAAAATTAATAGTATAAATGGATGTGTGTCTGAGCTCTTTTAAACATGAACTTAGCCACCCTTAGCGGCAATGATGGCTTCCATAGTGGAAGGCCTATCACACGCTGCGGATGTAGTTCTTTATCATGGAGTCCCAGTGCTAGTTGACAGTGACATTGAGGGCGTTGGTGCTTGGATGAAGAACACTGGAGACATGTACCTAAAAGTTGTAGTCGGTGGGGTTGGCACATTTTTTTATTAGCTCAATGAAGAGTTTTGTATGAAATCCCAAGATCTCTTGCATGGACCCACATGGACTTGAGATGATTGGCCTGGGCTGTTTTTTTAAATTCCTCCTTGTACAGCTTGGCCTTTTTGACAGAGCCCCTCTTTCTCTCCAAAGATTCGAAGTTGCTGACGGTGTGGACGGTTTTCCTGGAGCCGCTCAACTGCTTGGAGTGACGGAATGGAAATTTGTCGATCACGTTCAAGGGTCATTTTCTCGAATGATACGTAAGCTAGAGAGCTCAGGTTTGCTTAGTTTTGTAACTAATTGCTTAGGCTTTAATTTTAATCACTCAACTTTCATTAATTATTGAATTAGTAAGTGTTCAGATTTCAATGGACCATCTTCTATTTTTGAATAAATAAATTAGTTGGCAACATATATATAATATGATCTATATATATTTTACACTATTACAATGTACAACTTTTCGAACAAAAATAAAATCATAGTATGACGTAAAAATAATAAAAAAATTATAGAGATGAAAGATTTTAAATTATTTGGAAAACAAACGGAATTTTCCGTTACTTGAAGATGTTAAGGTTATAATATTTCTTTATACAACTATATCTTTATATGTACATGTTAGCATGCATGGAAAAGAAGCCTAGTGTCTGTGTGCTTAAATTACTTTTTTAGCATGGATATGTAAAAAAAAAAAATTAAAAGCAAGGCATAATTTATGCTTAAATAAGACATCTACTTATAGATAAGTAAGCAAGTATGTATAATGACTGTACTCACAAATCAATGAACTAAAATATCCATAAGTTTTGTTACACCTTTAGATAAAATGAAATATTCCCATCTCCATTTTATCTGTAGTAGGAGCTGTATTTATTAATCTATTGGAATCAATACTTGTTGAAAAAGGGATCTTTATTGAAGATGGCGTATAAATGATCAATTAGATAGATTTGGAAAATATTAAACATGTACTTAATAATAATTAAAAGAAAATTGTGCAAAAAATTATACTGAACGATACATATACGCGTAGACGTAAAATTATACATTAATATAATTCGATCACCTTCTGCAAGCAATCATTCATTCAATATGAGATCAAAAAGAGTTTAAGGCATTTAGCATGTCGTCAGAAAGTTATCTCATTGTCACTGATCGTAAGGACACCCATGGCCATGATGTAGGGCAGAAATATATATATTTTTTACATATGAGAGCCATCACCTTCAACTTCAATTACCCAGCAATTATTTTGAAGATATTTTCACTATGCAGTTCGTCTCATCACTGAACCAAAATATTACTCCTCCATTGAACTTCATTTGTTAAAGTATGCTTTACCATACCATTAAACCAGAGCGCAAACATATTATCTGCACAAAAATTTGAACTAAAATATTTAATTTTCAATATTTTGGGGGATATATCTTCGCAAATATTAAAGTTAGAAGATGCAAGTTTTAGATTTAGATTTTAGACACTAGATTGAAGGTTTTTTTATTAATTATTAATGTCAAATTTATTAGATGGATTTAGTAGATAGTCCATTTTAAAGGTTCGATATTTTAAAATTCCATGTTAAACTGTGTTATTGGGTTTAAATTATATAATAAAGTTTACATTTCAAGGATATATTACTATTTTATTAAACTAAGAGATGATACATTCACTAAATTTTTTGTTTTATACTAGTATACGTAGCTATTAAAGTATAATATTACTATGATTATATTTCTTAAAAGGTAATAATATGAATTGCATATCATTACAGCCAATATGTAGACAGTAACAATTTCATTGAATAAATGAAACATTTTATATAAGATTGCTGAAATTACATAGCATGGTTTCAGAGTGATAAACAGAATAATGTTTAAAACTTTACAAAGTATAACACAATATTGAGATTGTTAACAACAGCAACAAAAATCCCACGCAAAAAATGCTTAATATTTACTACGCTATTCAAAAGTAGAATTTTCCTACTTAATGATCCATAGATTACATATTTGTAATGAAGTAGAGAAAGTTTCTGATCTAAAAGAATTACTCAAATCGAGTATTCTATAATCATTTTTTCAAAAATGATTATAGAACTTACAAATTAAAATAAAAAAATATTAAGTTAAGTTTTTTTGGTCCTCTGTATCAACAATTTGGAAAAGTTTGATCAAATGTAACTGCAGGTTGAATATCTGTGAAATACACAATCCAATCAATGGTTCTATTGGCTAAAAGGTCACCCGCGCATCATCACTAGTACCTCCTTATTTATATTCAGAAACGTTTTTAGACAAAAAATCAATAAGTTATAATGATTGAAATTTGATATGAACCTACTACATAGGTATTATAACTAAATATCTACAATCCAAAGGAGAGATATAAAATTGAAATGAAAAATTATTAGCAGAGTCTATATTGAAGATAGACTCTGCTAATAATGACTTGATGTGAAGACAAAAGGAAATCCAAAGTCTGATTATCCATGTCTTTAAAGTATAAAAAAACTAGGATGATTCCGTACGTCAATATATATTTTCATGGCTGAACGACTTTATATTTGAAAGTAGAACAAAATTTGAATACAAAGCAAAGGAATATTCCTTTCCTCATTCCGAGGTAGTCATACTCAATCTGACGGCTTTCATTTATGTACGTCTGAAGTGTATGAGTATTTTTAACACTGATGTTCCAATGAAAAAATAACATACTGCTTCATGGAAATATACACAAATACATTGTTATGACGTCAAAATTACGTTATAGACACACTCACCTTTCTTTTAGGCATGAATTTGCTTCAACTATGTAATTACTCACATATTAATATCATGATAATACTACCTGATCAATTCTTTGAACATTTTATTATATCTTACATATAATTTTTCATCTGTAAACCCTTTGGAATTTGTATCCTTGATGGAAGGAATTATGCATAGGTTTGTAAATTGTAAGCATTTTGGGTCTGTAAAAAAACAAAACAACCAAAAATGAACATAACAATCCTGACAACAACTTGAGGAATGTTTGGGAGGAGAGAAACATGGCTGGCATGACGTTTCATTAGATTAGCTACACGCTCTAATAAAGGGAAGGAAATATACAAAAGTCCCATTCCATATCGAGAAAGGACATAGGCATAAATTACACCAATGGGGATCCTCAATTATATTCTGAGTCCAACAGGATGTTACTCTTACTACTCCCCAATAAAAATCTAACATTATTCTCCGTCATTCATGAGTACACACTTCCTATATATTTGAAAGTACATTTGATCTACTTAAAGGTTTTAAAGTATACCTAAAATTCTTGGATACCTACACTCATCCCACAAATGTGAATACAATCCTTATTATATGTCTATGAAACATTGGGATGTATGTATGTATGAAGTTATAAAAATAAATCGGGATTTTCTCCTTTTCTTGATTTTTGTTCAAGATTGCTTTTGAGTTGACGCATTACATGTGTAAAATGGATGAGGTCGTCTGAAAAGTAGAGTCCTAATGTATGTTTCTAGCTATAGAGTGATAACATTACTTACTCCATTAAATGCATTCGAAGGGAAAGTAAAAGAGGCTCATAGAGCGTAAACTCTCTATGAAAAAAAAGAAGAAAGCAGGGAACATTTATTGGGATAAATCCGGTTTATTGATGCATGGGATGTAGATACTTTTATTGAATGAGGGATTCCAAGTTACATCTAAGCAGAGCTGTATTGCAATCCACCTTCTTTCCATAGACACAGTTAAGCCAACCCCATCTAGTTTTGTGTCCAAGTCAAGTCCAGCGCGAGTTAGATTCGAGTGCTACTGCTCTGAGTATAGCTTGTGAGACTAAGATGTGAAAATAAGTTACAAGGTTTCTAGTAAGAAGAAATAAAAGGATCTGATCATTGAACATTTCTACATGCCAATTCAACCTACATTAAACATCTTCTTTTGTAAAAAAAAATCTCTTTGATTGGGTAACAATGTAGGAGTGAGTGCTAAAAAGAAAAAGTTGTCTTTTCTACTTGACGTGAGAATGGTGTATGATCAAACTTCTCAGTTGCTCTTCTGGGCTCCTTTTCAAGGTTCATTGTAGCTTATTGATGTGAGAACAAGGGCCTGAAAGGAAACCTGAAGTGGTAGACACAGCAGATAAGTTGACTGTAGAGTTCCTGACCGACATCACAATAACCATTGAAAACTTGCCCACAGCCATCATGAGCAACCTCGGCAAGAGGTGAAATGTCTCTGATTGGACGATCAGAAAGGCTGCTGTCAATGACTTGACAGTTAAATCTGTCTGCATATGTCCCAGCAAATATTTCTTTAGTCACCAAAGGCAATAAGCTCATCAACTCCGTCTAACCCCAAGATAATGCACCATCCAGAACAAATATTAATTACAAATATATACCCACTGAATCTATTTGATATTTAATTTTGATTTCCACCAATAGTTAAATCCCCACGGATAAAAAATAAAAACGGAACATATACTACAAGCATGATTAATTTCTTTTGAATAGTTGAATATGTATATGAGAAATACTATAATCCAGGCTAGCGTAAATTTATCACAAAATATCCATGTTCAAACAAAAACAACTCTATGCTAGTACTGAAATGACTGCAATTCTGAGTTTATTTACATAGTTCCGACTCCAAGTCAAGTTTGAGTCCACGTGGTACTGAGACCATGGCAAAATGACTACGTCTGGACTAAAGTACTACAACTCTGCAAATGACAGCAAATCTGAGTTGATGTGTCCCCAAGTCCAAGTCTGAGCTAGTTGGGATTTATAGACGTCAAAGGGGACATTGAGCCCACTTGTTTAGACTGAGTGTTATATTTTTATAATACAACTATAACATGTTATATGGCCATGACGTTACCATAATATAATTTCCCCCTTCACCACTTGTAAATCCATGACTGCGCTGCTTGTCTGAGAGGAGTCTGAGTCCACGAACACAGACAAATTGATAACTAAAGTGTTGGTGTCTATGATTCTTGAAATAGAATAATATACCTTAGGCTTGGATGAAAGCGAGGTTGTTGGTTAGCTTGGTTACAAGAAGGAAGTAATCTTATGAAAATAGAAAGAGGGAGAGGAGAAAAGCAAGAAGGGTTTGAGAGTTACAATGCTCACCTCAGCGATACCTACAAGCGGAGAAGGACGACGATACGAAGACTTCTCTCCTCTTTCTTTCCTTCTGCCTTTTTTTTCATCAAAATAATCATTGTTGTAATATTCAATACAATTTAATAAGTAATCGCTCGCCTTTAGCTTCACAATACTCAATTAGTCTGGAACAATCTAGTTTTCCATAGATCTCAGAAAAAGAGTTTCTTGATAAGTTAGTTAAATAAAATCTGTGTATGTGTTACCATCCTACTTATCACACTGTCTGTCAACATGAGTAGCTCCTCAAAGAGTAATAACAATAATATTTGTACTACTAATAATAAAAAGGATGTTGTCGAGAGAGAGAAATGGGATTCTCAATGGGATTTCCTTCTCTCTTGCTTAGGATTTGCTGTTGGGCTCGGAAATATTTGGAGATTTCCATATCTCTGCTATGAACATGTACGTACAAATTGTGCAATTAAATGAATCATCAAGAGATTTTTTTTGTGCATGCTTTTTCTATTTTGGTTCATGGGTTGTTTGTGGTGGTGGAGGAGGAGGAGGTAGTAGGTCCGAGGACTTTCTTTAGGTAAGAAAGTTTAATTTTTCAACAAAGAAACAAAAGCCGGGAACTCAGACACACACAAAAATACAACCATTTGGGATTTTGAAATTGAATAATTATCAAAATTGACAAAACCTAATTGTATTGAATCATTAATTATCCCAGACACAGACTTACTTCTTTTTTCCTTCTTCCATTTTTGCCCTTTTGTATCAACCAATATTTTATTGTTTGAGGCTTTCGCATAATGCTTTTTAAAAAAGGAAAAAGAAAGTCTTGCAAAAAAAAAAAAAAAAAAAAAAAAAAAAAAGGGAAACTCTAGTAGATTTTGATTTATGTATAATATAATATCTCCATTTTGTCACGTTATATATTTTCTAAAATTGAGCCTGCTTATGGAACTCAAGATAATTAATGTATGTGATGTTGTCTCCAGGATTTTGCAAGAAAACAAAAGAACCCCGGCGCAAATGATTTAGAAATGAAAGCCAGCATGCTTTTTGAATGAAGCTTCATCAATTTCAGATGATTCATTTCATTGCACACCATGTTTATTTATTTTTTACAATTAGGGTGGAGGTAGTTTTTTGGTTGCCTATGTTTGTATGCTTTTGATCACAGCATTACCCTTGTTCGTTCTGGAACTTGTACTAGGCCAATATGTCAATATTGGACCCATCAAAATTTTCAATCTATTATGCCCAGCCCTAGGTGGGATGGGATGGTGCATGGCCATAATTTCTTTGTTTATTTGCATCTATTACAATGTTATCATTGCTTGGACATTTAACTACATGTACAGCAGTCTTGTACTTGGGGATCTTCCATGGAAAAGTTGTGGGGACTGGAGCTCTCCATCCTGCTTCACTCGAGAACAAGATGCTATATGCTCGAGGGGCAATTACTCAATTTACTGGAATAAAACTTGTACCTCCTTAGAAGGCATGAGTTGTGACTTATTCAACCATACATCATGGAATACTACCCATTGTTTAAACTCCACTTCCGGCTTCATAACTAAAATAGATTCACTCCTAAGGAAGTCAGCAAGTGAGGAATATTATTCAAAAGTCGTTTTAGGCTTGGAAGAAGACTCATCTTGGGAAAATTTGGGGTCGATACAGCCCCACTCCCTACTTTTTTTGACCAGTAAATCCATACAATAGAAATCTGATTGTAAACAGCATCAACATTTTTATTGTTTCTAGTTTCCTGGATTGTCGTGGGCTCTTGTCTCATGAAAGGGATCAAAACGTCTGGGAAGATTGTTTATTTCACGGCTTTATTTCCATTTTTGCTCTTAGCTATTTTATTTGTCCGAGGTATAACTCTGGATGGGGCCATTGATGGAATATTATTTTATATCACTCCCAAATGGTCTAAATTGATGGAGCCCGGAATTTGGATCGACGCAGTGACACAGATCTACTTCTCCTTAGGAGTTACTCTTGGAGGATTATTGACGTTAGCATCCTATAATCGATTTGACAATAATTGTTTTAGAGATGCTATTGTTATTTCATTCAGGTATTCTATTTTTTTCCGGGGTTATCTTTTAAAAAATAAACGTGGGTTAGTAGTCTAACATCCCTTCATTTTTCAGCAACTGTGGAACATCAATATTTGCCGGATTTGTAATATTTTCAATTTTGGGTCACATGGCTTATAATTTAGGAGTTCCGATTGATCAAGTCATTCGATCAGGACCTGGACTCACTTTTGTTGTGTATCCAGAAATAGTGACACAATTGCCCTTCCCTCAATTTTGGTCATTACTTTTTTTCATGATGCTTGCTCTCTTGGGATTAGACTCACAGTTTGTATTCACAGAAACAGTTATAACGGCTATATTGGATACTTGGCCACATCTCAGAAGGCAAGAATTTATAACAATAAGAGATTTGAGTATCATTTGACTTGTTTTTTTGTGTTTTTTTACACTCTTTTTTAGACGTATTGAGTGGGTTACAGTTGGAACTTGTTTATTTTGTTTCCTATGCGCATGGCCCATGTGCTTAAATGGAGGAGTGTACATTTTTCAGTTGTTTAATGTGTACTCCGCTACTTGGTCCCTCATGGTCATCTCTTTCTTTGAGCTCTTTATATCCATGGCTATACACGGGTTCGGGAGTATGAATATAAATATACAAGAAATGGGAGTCAAGATCCCTTGTATTGTTAGAGGCTATTTAGGACTCACGTGGCAGTTTCTCACACCATTAACACTAAGTAAGTAGTAGAGATATCTTCCATTCCTCTAATTATACATATATATATATCATCTCAAGTATTAATCATGGTCGTGAACTTCGTTAATATTACGCCATGCGCCTATGGAGACTACGTTTTTCCAAATTATATTCAGTATATAGGTTGGACTATGGTTGTATTCTCGCTCCTTCCAATCCCTCTCTACTTCTTCATACTTTTACTCTCTCCAAATGAATCGGATGATAATACTCTACGAGGATGGATCGATAAGCTTTTTAGCTCTAGAAATTGGATTCCACAGTATAGAAGACCTGAAATCACTCTAAATGACGACACAAACATTATTCCGGATACTGTTTGAATATATCTTATTTCAATATTATTTTAATATACATAGATCTCAATCCTGTCATATAAAAATATTATATATATCTCTATACACATATATGTTATATATTCAATTTTGTTTCATGAAAGAAATAAAAGGAAATTACTCATAAATGCAGAAAACACACACACACACAAAATAAAAAAAAGTAAACCCTTTACCTTTCAAATACATATGTGGTACGTCAACATAAAAACAGTCTTGAACAAAAAACAAGAAAAGGAGACAATTCCAATTAATTTTTTTAAATTCATACATAATTAGAGCCTAATATTTCATATACATATATGAGTAATTTATAGGATTTGTATTCAAAGTTAAGATATACGAGAAAATTAGCTAAGGCTTAGTACCTTTGTCTACTTTGAGAGACTTATATTGGCCCTCATACGATCCCTTTCAAACAAAGTCTATCAATGAATCGGCGATCAATTTGGGCTACTTTAAGTAGTATCATTTTGAAGATTGTAATTCTACATAGGATACAAATTTAATTCGGATTCAGTTTTGAGAAAAATCACTGTAGCTTGTTTTTGTGTTGACGGGTCACCTATTTAATTGTCATTCTATAAGTATACAAATATATCAAACCATTTGTTGTGGTTTATTTTTGATAGAAATGCATTGTCATTCATTACCTGTAAAATATATGTCACAAGCAGAATAAATGTAGTCATATCATTGTTATATATATTTATTATTTTTTATAAAATAATTAATAGCTGTTGATTGTATATTTATAGACAAAATATTGAAATATGAGTTTGCCTCTGTTATTTTAGTGACTCTTTCTCAGAACTTAATCCTTGTATCATAGGAAAGAACATATGATATATTCATTTAGAAGTATTAGTCTAAGGTAGTTGAATAACTACTTAGATGTCTGGAAATCTTCCATTCTCATAATGATATGGTGGAAATTTTTAATGGAGAGGTGCCAATTTCTTCATTTATCAAATATGATTCATATCCTTTGTATGAGCAACAAAAAATCCTTTATACAAATTCTTTGATATCCCATTTTGAGCAAAGCTTTCGCATATAAACAATTTATTGCAAACATCTCAAAAGGCTTTCTAAAGAAGAAGTTTTTCTCCTTAATTAGTTTCTAAGACGATCAAATAAAGAAACATATCCTTAAACCTTATGGCATCCACTACTAGTTATATGTATGATATTAATTGTTTTGATTTCTTTGTGTAGAAATCAGAGCCCTTGTCCATTAGGGTGCATCAAACTCCCAAAGGTTCATGTATTTTGTTACCCATTCATTCAAATGTGAAGTATTTATGCAAAAAAAAAAAAAAAAATCCAAATAGGACTTGGTCTATAGGAAAAACCAAGCACTAATATATTTTATTGAACCATTTAATACATAAAAAATCTCAGTTTTCTTGTTTTTTAACTAAAAATAGTCATGTTTGATATCAAATTAAAGTTAAATATTCAAAATAGCTTTGACAAAATGTAAAAATTAGAATCATTAAACATTATTTTAGTTCAAAAATTCATAATTACAAACATGATTATTTTTTTTATTCATAATTTCGTATATTTGGATTTTTTGTTCATTTTTTTACTACTTGCAAGACATTTTGATAGTGTTTTTATGTTGTAGAATCTTATCAAAATCCAGTGTGAGCTTCATTGGTCATTAACAGTATTGATATTGTTAATGATTAACTTTGGTTCCTGAAAATATTCTTCTTTTTTTTCTGCTATGTGTTGATATTTTTTTTTAAAAGTCTTATTTGGATTGAAGTGATTTTTTGTAAGCAAAGAATCCTGAAATGTATGTTTTAATGTATACATTGAATCGTAGCGGTGTATTGGAGTATATATCAATTTGTCTGGTTGTATGGCTAGTAAAGCATCTGCAAGTCTTTGGTAACTTTGTTGCTGAAAAGACACATTATTACCATTTCTGAAATTATATACCATAATTGCCTATCAAAAGCTTTCAAAGCAATGATTTCACCTGTTGAGCGAGACATTCTGGGGTCACTATCAGGAGAGATTTGCAAAACCTTGAGCATCAAAAGAACTACATATTGGATAACGTTTTATTATATTCTTCAATTTGTTTTTCTTTTCTATGTTCCTTACTTAACCTTATCCTGTCGACTGCAGCAAACGATTCTAATCTGTCAAACTTCATGGATAATTAAAAAAAACCATATTTTCTTCGTTATCCTTTATTTTCATTGCCTCTTGTGCCTATATATTGAATGAACTGTCGAGCCGCTAATGCTCTTATGTCCATTTTTTCAATAAATTATGAGTTGCATGACGAGACACTGGTATTTGACGTAAATTTTGATTAGCATTAAGAAGGTCGAGTATTCGTTTGCAGTAATGTTGGTTTGAGATCATAGGAATATTTGCTTTGTCATAAAAAGCTTTTATCCGAATAAGGACGGTGCAAGCTGATTTCCAATTGTGTTGCTAATTTTTTTTTCCTTTTCCAACCTCTTTCTGTATGTGCCACACACTACATTTCAGAGCCTGACTGCAGAATGTAAGGTGGATTCCTGGCAATGTACGATCTTCTATCTTAACAGCATTTCTTAAATCAAACATAGAACCTGTAGATCTATTCTTTTTAGGTTTCATTACAATAATTGAAAATATACTAAACCCATATCAAGATCTTAGAGCTTATTGTAAAATAATAGTTAGTAAATTAATATAAAATTAATTAGTGAAATAATTTGATGTATAGTGCATCAAATTAGATGCCCAGTTATTCATTTATTTTTTGAGCTTCAACAGGACTTTACAAACTATTCTCAAATATAAAATTGTATGATGTTGATTTTGAGATTGATTTTTTTCATATTATGTATATTTTTATATTATTCACGCAAAAACCTTTAATTTGATAGAAACATTACACGTTTTGAAATCTTGTATTTATTAAAGGCCTTAATAAAGTCTATAAGTCCCGATGGGCCTTATAGACCACCCCCGATTTGGCTCATTTTTTGCACAAACACACTGGCACAGAGCCTCACATTTGAGGGAGTAGGTAACAAAATCCACGGGCTTTTGATGGATTCTATTTTCCATTTGTAAGAACAAAAATGTTTTCTTGCCTTTTTTAAAAATCAGTTACAATCGAAGGTTTTGATTATTTTTTAAATCGATTTTTAGTATTTTTGTTTTACATAAAAAACAAATTAATTAATATTATTAATAAAAACCCTCCCTTTGATAAATAAGTTCCTTTACAACATATCTCCTTGTCAAACTGAGCCACTAGATGGAACCAGTTCAACTTTCAAAACAATCAGATTTTGATGATTCATTTTAAGATAATACTTTCCTATTGAACGTAAATATAGTGTAAAAGATTAAAGTTATGAGTAACTATCGCCTCCATTCATTTTTTAACCCCATTTACAATGGTGCTCGGACATGACATCAAAAGACAAACGTGGAAGAAAAAAACAGTGAACCATCAATTTTTATGAGGGTATTCTGACAGCAAAAAAAAAAAATATATATATATATGGAACAAAGAAAATGCAAGAACAAAGGAATCGGACGGTATGATGCAATTGCAACCAATTAATGTTCATATATGTATATTCTAAGCGAATATCCCTTATTCGCTACAAATATATATATAATTGTAGTATATTTTTACAACATTTTTAGTTGTTAATATATTCAAGAGAGGGGAGTGAAGCCTTGTAATGACTAGTTAGCCACATCAAAAAACAAGAAAAACTTTCAAAACATACTATCAGTAATCGATAATTGTCGTGCTCGCATACCAAACCAGCGATAAAATCAATCGGATAATAAAAGATGATATCTAACTCTATGTAATTAAAATCTATATTTCAAGAAAATATAAATTATACAGATTTGTTAAATGTTTATATTGGATATAATCCAATATGTTTTATCCAAATGTGCCAACGTAAGATATTGTCCAATCCTCAAGAAATGTTGTAAAGTGGTATTAAAGGTCAAGTCTCAACACCAGAACAAAGGCCGACCCTGAACTTTTTGAACAAAATTGGACAGAGTGATAATCCTAATTTCCATCCATCTATTATTTAATCGATACAAAATTGTTGACGAATGATTAAGAAACATTCACAGCTCCTTGTTTGAGTCAAATAGTCAATTCATTGTCATTCAAGGAAATTCAAGAAATGCTAAAGAAAATACGGAAAATAACGAGAACAATAAGGGAAATTAGATGGTGTTAATATATTTGAAATGTTTTAAAACAGTGATTCGCGAGGCTCCCATTAAGTCAGGGAGAAGGCAGACCGTGCCTATTGGAGGGATAAGGTTAATATTTATTTTGCTGTCAATATTTTATAATTTATTGAAAAGACAGCAGCCATTATCTAAAATGAAATTTAGTTGTCCAAAAAGTAGATTTTTGTCAATATTTGAAGTATATCTATTTTTAAATTAATGCCATGAATGAAATTAATGTTGTCCAGCCCTTTCTTTTATATACATATAAAAAATTACTCCAATAAATATGTCAACAAGTAAGTCCACACTCCTTCGAAGAGGAGGTACGTCCCCTCTCTTGTAAATGCACTTAAGATATAAATATAGTATTTGATATCTTCATATTATTTTATCATACACACTAAAAAAATTAAAACCACTTTCTTATAAAACACAACGTTACGAAATTGTATATAGCAAAGAGGCCATAAAGGTTTTGGCCATTATGTTGGTTGCACTTATTTTAATAAAAATAATTATTGACAGATTTTATATATCATCTGCTTTCACTTATTTTTTAACCAACAAAGAAAGGAAAAGAAAATGATTGTCAGTTTTATCATACCTGTAGTGTCCGTCATCTGAACACCGAGGCCCTCAATGCCACTGTCAGCCAGCATTGGGAGGGCATGACAGAGTGCTACATTTGCAGAGGGTGCTAGGCCTTCCACCGCCTGGAAGCCATCATTGGCGCTAAGGGCAGCTACATTAATGATTAAGAGAGCTCAAACACACATCTATTTATAGTATTAATTTTGTTGAAATTATATTGTTCATGAATAAATTATATCTCGTTTAAAATTCAAAGTGTTTAGATATTAATGAATCACTCGGTACTTACTTAACGCATTTGCAAAAAACTTTTCACAACGAAAGCATTTTCTTGCTATTTCCTCTTTATACCAAAATATCCGGGCTTTCTTCTATTTCCCAAGTTTTGTCTATAGATTTATTGGGAACCATATGTTGCAATGCCTTTTAGTAAATTCAACTAGACATTCAAGGAATGGAATATTTATTTTCGATTAATAGTAAATCGTTTTTTACGCTTAAAAAAAGACATGAAATCTCCGTTGAAATCACAAATAACATTCTTATGAAAATATTGGGAAAGGGATTTTTAAACAAATAAATTTATTCGTGTGTTGAATAGACTGTCCCGTTTTGGGGTTAATATTTTTTACAATGTTACTTCTCTTTATCTTTGATAAAACAGGGAAACTACAAATCATTGAACACATCTTAAACTCCTTAAATTATTAAACACAAGCTGTAGAATGGTTTTTACGGATAAACAAAAGAGTAATAAATATATAAAGCACATTTTTTGTACTCATAGCATCATATTTGTGATGGTACTTTGAGTAGTGGGAAAATATTAATCCCAAAAAAGTCTATTTTTAATCTTTTAATATACATATATAGGTTTTTACTATCGCTAACGGTAATTTGTCAAATGAATAAGGCAAAGAATATTTTTGTAGGGTTAATATGCTATTAACCCTACAAAAATATTCAATCGATGTAGATTGTTTGCTTACATGACCAATCTCGTCTTGCCGTTGCTTTCTTTTACGTCATAGGTAAATATGATTTTAATTTGTGACGTGTCATGTACAATATTTGTAAATAAATTGGGCTTTGGTGTAGATAGAAAGTAATTTTTAAATTTGATTATTCACGCTCTATAAATATTTAATGTCCTAATTTTGCAACATAAATTTACAAAATCCTTAACATCTTGCTTAACGTCATATTAATGTATTGTATACATACGACCATAAAAAGTATATGGAACGACAAAGTTTTACTTGAGGCGCTGTTATCACATGATTTACAGGGTGGAATACAAAAAATGGCGGCTAAAGCAGCAAAATATTCAGCCAGCAATAATTTTTTGATAGATCCGTTTATTTCTATGAAACTTAACAGAACTGAATATCTACTTAAACACTTTCAAAACTCAATAAAAGAACCCTTGCATCAATCACTAATGTTGTATGAGGCCTTATTTAGAACTGAGGACTGCAGACCCGTCCAGTTCAGTCTCAGTCTCAAATCAGGGCTAAAAGTAATGACATAAATCAACTGCATTTTTTCTTTTTTTTATTCTTCATATGTCATGTGACAGGTTATTCTATATGAAGCGTTGTCAGATTGAAATTTAGGTATTGGTCAATTAATTTTCCTCCAAAGCCCCAGGTACCCCAAAACATGTTTTACCAGTTCTGCACTTTCTCCTGGTATCTATACCAGTTATTTTGTTTGTCGCAGTACGGCCCACAGTTCAACCTCCAATTCCAAAGAGCTCTGCAATGTTCTTTTGAGGAATTTGGGTGCGAATAATATCATTTTCTTTTCAACAATTTAAACTTTTTTTTTAAGAAGGCATATATTTCATTTTTATAACTCAACCTTGTATCACTTGAAATAGGAACGTAAGCTTCTTGCATTTTCCATTTTTAATTCTGGTCTCTGTAATCTCAGCTATTGCTTGGGGAATTTATAACACGCGTTTTTTATTTCCTTTGTAATACAGTAAAAATTTTTAGTTTCTATATATAAATCAAAAAGTTCCTTTTTAACAGCTGACATGAAATCCTGCAATAACAGTGCCCTCAAACAATCTATATTTCTCTATTCAAATCCTATATTCGACTTAAATTCACTTATGCGACAAAGCATTATTAGTCGTCTGAAAACTCCATACTTGTTGTTACTCTCTTTCATTTGGGTTCCCGTTATTATTTTTTTCTTCATCTTTATTCTGCTATAACAACAAATAAAGAAGAGAAAACTAAATTAAAAGATTCCCTTTGATAATTTTTCATCTTTAATAAAAAAATGATTTTATTTGTATCTTCATAGGTGAGACATCTGCTTCACCTGAGAATAAACTTGATTCCAATGTAGATTTAGACCTGAATATCTTTGGGCAACGGATAATACTGAAAAATAAGAATTTAAAGGCGGATGATAATATTAGAATTCGCCAAAATGACTCCTTTGGCATTCTCAATGAGCCTTCACGAGAAAAAGGACTCCAATCCGTTCAAAAACATAAAGATCCTTTTCGACACATGATGGAAATGTTTCACAATGCCCTCAAATTTGTCAAAATTGACAATATTTTGACACATGAGGAAGATGTTTATGAAAAATATGAGAGGCCAAGGAGATTAGAGAATACAAGAACGATTCAGCAAGAAATTAATCCCGTGTTTAATCGGATTGGACTTAGGGATGAAAATGAAAAAGTAGATGTGAAAACGCCTCCCACCCCCACTACACGTCCACAGGTTGGACAGAAAAGAATACTCACGGGCACGAGAAGAAGAAAACCGAGCAAAATTCACAGAAAACCCCTAGTTGCAATTCAAATGTCAACGCCACCTATTCGCACTCTACCCCCACAGCATCATCGGTTCATCCAGCACTCAACAACTGTTAGTCCAGTCACAACTCCTCTTGCTGTAAAAATACTTCCAAGCTTTAAACCTCAAAATCTTCCATCCCGGCAAAGAATTAGAGTCAAAATCCCTAAAAATACATCCCTTCCCATTATTCGTCAATCCGTTCCTGATAACGTTTCGCCCACAAACAAACCTCAAATCCCTTCAAATCCTTTTATCAAGACCACAAATTATATACGACAACAAACAACACCTATTCTTTTTACTAAATCCCAAAAGACATCCCCTTCAAGGTTCATTTATCCGTCATCAACTTCAAGGCCATTCATTGGAATTCAGTCCATAGATACAAATCCTATATTCACAAACTCTGTCAAAACCTTGCCCTTATCCTCAGAATCTTTCCTCAGTTCTAAACTCCCTCGCCCCCTTTCTAATCTAAGGTCACAAAGCCAAGCTCCATCAAAGGGAAAAATAATTTCTTCAAAGCCATTTAATCAGTTTAAAAAGTTTAAAAAACTAGCTCGAAAATAAAATTACCTCATAAGTCAGCCATTAAAAGCCTTCCTTCGAAGACTAGAAACGTGGTTCATCATCTTCCAAGACATCCACTTCCTTCACCCCCACCGCCACTACTTCCTACTCCTCCAAGGATAAATGCCGATACTCCAAGCAAGCCATTCAAACCTTCGCCTAAGATTATTGAAGGAAATTTTGTTCCATCAACACAAGCATGGACAACTAGAACAGGAGCAACAAATAACAAGGTAACTTCGGGTCGAAGACCACCTGTTGTTCCTCGTGTGCCAATCATTCCTAAGACTCAAATCCCAAAGTTCATTAGTACAAATGGTATTTCCAATTCAGGTAAGTTATAGTAAAGTTTATTATAAGTTTAATTAGGAGGGAATTCCTTTGTAATTTAATGCACCTGGGAATAAAACAATTCAATCTAATTTTTGAAATTGTTTGAACAAAATTTATTAATCAACTCGGGGTACTACTCGGTATTACCCGGAGTCATTGGCGTCGGCTAAAAGACAAATTTTGCTTTAATAATATAGAAGCTAACTCCCAACAAATCGTCAGTGTTACTTTTCCTTTTTTCATGTGCACGCTTACAAGTAGATACACAATATCCATATCAATTCATATATGTTCCCTCTTCAAGAATGAAAGAATAATAATAAGAGTTAAAGAAAAACTGTCATAACTGACGAGTACTGTAGTCTCTAGAGCGCTCACTAATAAAAGCAAACAAAAGCAGTACTACCTCTATACACGCTCGATTCTACATGTAAGAATTCTGCAATTTTTCAGTAATACGACTATATCGTTATTTATTAGATCGAAAAATTGGATATGATTGGAAATTGGACATCAAGGAGCACTATATAGCGCCAGACCCTCAATACTACATACAAAACAAGAATATGTATAGAGATATGATATATTTTTAAACATCTACACATTATTTTTTACTCTCTAGATAGCTTTTAAGTTGAATCAATCTTACTTTTTAACGACAAGTGCCAGCCTAAAAAAATAGATGTTACAATAAAATTCAGTCAAATTGTATCAAGTCTTTGAATACTCAAATTGTATCTCTTTGTGTCATAATGAAATGATCGAATTCTCCTTAATGGAACATACTTTTAGATCGAATATAGCAAGATTTGATAATATGCTAAATACCCAGAAGTGCAACTTTGATTCAATTCAGAAAAAGATTGATATTCTTACTTTTTATGCAAACTAGAATACTTTATTCTAATATCATTGGTTTACACTGCAATTCATTAGTGCGTCCTAAAAAATAGCTACGTGTGTAGTCAAATTTATGTATCTGCTATCTAAAATTAATTGTTCAATGGTTTGCTTGAAGCTTAACATTATCTCGTGTATAGTGTTTCGGATTAAAAAGCTGGAGAGACACTGTCTAACAAGTGTTTTTGTTAATTGGGTATGAACGTTGACTAAAGTTGTAGGAAATAAATTGTATGTACAGGCATAATAGATATTATAACCGTCTTTAACTCTCAAACTATTCGAAAAAATAAGAAAATAAAAGATACAAAGGATGATGTTCATGAGCCTCATTGAATTATCTGTTTCTTAAATACCTAAATTAATAACTTAATTAATGAGACACTGAATTTGTCCACGTTTCTTTGGTATTGTCAAGAATTACTAGAAATACTTTTTTTCTACACAAGATCGAAATATGTGTCAAATTTCTCTTCGTGAAAGCCATTGTATAGTTCGTGATATGGGCCTACTCATTACCTAAAATGATATATCATTACATTACCTCATTGCAGATCTAATAAGGTGAACTGTGACATTGGTACATAAACTTCTCATTTATTTATTTTCTATAACATATAGAGCAATCTAACTAATTAATTATCATTAAATGTTTTTTTTTTCAGTCGTATGTGAAACAATACATGTACCTATGTATTAGTTTATTGCCTCCGTAAAGATTAAGAGTTTTTAACTTGCTTTTGGAGGCTCATACGTTTTTTGGATGTAACGATCACTTTATATAAAAACCTATATATATATATAAAATTCTTTGCAATTGATTGATAGATACTCAAATCAGGGGCATACTGTGCTCAACTACGGGGGTATCTTGACTCCTCCCCCACCCCTTAATATATTATTTGCTCTGAAAAAATAAAATGTCAGAAATGGAAATGTATTTTCTAAAAAAATGCTTTCCATATTTGAGTTGGGAAAATTGGATGGTCTTTCCTAAAAAAGGAATGTAATTTTGAGTCGAAAAAAATTGGCTGTCCCTAGAAAATTATGAAACAAAGATTCAACGGATCCCCCCGTCCCCCCTAGGGACGGTCCTGATAGGGTTTTGAATGTCCAAGGGTTTTAGGGTTTTTACATGGAATAATAGGGGTTACGTCATCCGCGGTCCAATGTTATCATAATATAATGTCACTGCAAGTACTGTTACTAATATCCAGAATGACCTACCAGTATGCTAAAAAAAGAAACCTAAAATTGACGTAGTAACTCGGGGAATTTGAAGAATATTTTGGAGAGGTGCAGCTTAGCTCCAATAACATCTTACTAGATTATCTACAAACAGCCATGAGACGAAGGAAATAAACACACACCCCACTCCATGTATAACAAAGGATATGAACAATTTACTTCGATGTTCAACTTCAATTATACTCTGAAACCCTTAGAGTATTGCTCTTATAAGTTCTCAAAAAATCATCTCTGTTACTCTTCGTCATTACCGAGTACATATTCAATTGGTTCCCATATACTTTGATGTTCCTTCTTCAAGAATGAAGTAATGATGGGACAAGCTTTTGAAAATAAAAATAAAATCTATCAGGTTGCAACTATAAATGTCTTGCACTCGTTCTAGGTCATATTTGACACAACTCTGCTAATATCTCACTAGTTTGAGTTGTAATAAATATGACCTTCATAAAATATTTTTCCCTAGGTGACCATCATAAAAGTGTTTTTTATTTTCCAAAACTGTTTTCGTTATTATTTCATTCTTAAGGTGAAAACATATAATTAAAATATTTGACGTTAGTTAGGTGTGCTCATGAAAGACGGTAAGTAATATTTACGATTGGTTGAGAATTTATGATTGTAAGTCTCTGAGTAAAATGGAGTAATTCCTGTCTATGTACTTACTTCATACGAAATGGAAGGTGTGTCAATTAACCATTTATAATATAAGCTCTATTAATCTTCTAACCAAAAATTTCCTACGTATTCATCAGTCTCTTTTGATTAAACTTTTGCTAAAAGTTATAATAGATTTAGATAAAAATATCTATTGTTTTTCCTATAGATGGCTTTAGTAATGTATATCTCACGTTGTATAAGTGTGATCAGTTACGCTGTATGACTTTAAAAGATAAGATTTCGTACTTAAAACACTTTTAACTGACAGTTTTGTGATTGTTTGACTCAATATTGCTGGGGTGGTCCTCAAAAATGGACACCAGCAAAGAGAAAAACGCCATATTTAACAATTTGTCTTCAATAAAGGCTAAAATGTAAGCAAGGTGGCTGAAAATGTGTTTATGGCCCTGATACTCCAACTGTCAATCATGCACAATTTTGCTTTCGTCGATTCCAGTTCTGGTAACTTTGATGTCGAAGATGCAAGGCCAATATGAGAAAATGTACATAAAAACATGGAAATTGTCGAGTTCAACCGTCATATAAAACAATCAAAACAGTGTTGTTTTAATTGCCAAGGGGATAAACATTAATGAAAAAAACAAACAAACTAAGAATAAAAAAATCCATTAAAATAATAGATTTTTTTTTACTACATCGATTACTTAAATCTCTTTTGTATTTTAACATATTTTATATTCTAGAGTGTGTTAAGGTAATGAAATAATATTTCCTTTGTTGTTGAGCGTTACTTTTTGAAATTGCTATAGATCTTCCCTAATATTTATGTCAATACAAACATTAAATCTATTTCAATGAAATTTATAACTTATCGTTATTAAATTTCACTCAACTGAATTAAAAGAATAAATATATATTTGTATTATTATGAGGAGGTGAACTACATAATTAGCAATACCTAGATATATACACATATATATTCTTTTAGAAAATACATTTCTATTTCTGACATTTCATTTTTTCAGAACAAATAATATATTAAGGGGTGGCGGAAGAGTCAAGATACTCCCGTAGTTGAGCACAGTATGCCCCTGATTTGAGGATTTATCAATCAATTGCAAAGAATTTTATATATTTTATACATATATATAAGTTTTTATATAAGACAACAAAGATAATAACTTTCAATTAATATTTAGTCAAAAGTAATTAACAAATATTGTTCATAACACTCCTAATCTAACTTTTCTCTTTAAAAAACAAACAAATAATAAGGCAGTAAATAGAAATACATTATTTTTAATCGATTTTTTCCCCCCAGTATTTTTTATCTCCTTTCCATTTAAATTATTGTTTATATGACGGTTGGATTTGAAAATTTCTCTGATTTGATGTGCATTTTTGATAATTTACCTTGCATGTTTGACATCAAAATTACTGGAAACAGAATATGCGGAACCAAAATTGTGTTTCATTGGCTGTTGCAATATCAGGCCCATAAACACTATTCACATTTTCAACTCTCTTGCTTGCTTTTTTTTTCTGCAGAATACCGTGTATGTTCTCTTTACTGGTGTACGTCTTTGACGACCCCTCAAACAATACTGATCCAAACAATCAGAAAAATGTTTAATACAGTTTCTTTAGTACAAAATCTTATATTTTTAACACCATCTAGTGTAAACAGATTGCACGTAAACACAGCTAGATACATATTACTAAAGCCATCTATTGGAAAAATAATGATTTTTTGACTACTACGCATAGTGTATGAGTTGGTTAAACTCATTGGTATTTTTTTCTGGTTAAGTAATAATTTACCTACTCTGGATTACTCACAGGTTACCTCACTTTCAGACATAGTACTTTTTTTTGTCAAACATAAACACGATGACTAGAGCGTTCGCTATTTTTTTAAGTTGACCAAATTCAAAATTATCAGTGATCATGAGATGTGTTTAGGTGTTGGTAATTACCTCCTCTTTTTTTTTCCTGTACCATCAAAAACCGTTACCCTCCATCATGTTAAAGTTCCAGTGTTCTGGAAGTACTTCAAAATTAGGTCAAATTAAAAACAGAAAAAAATCTTATTATAATTAAGGCATAATAAAAGAAAAACTTATTTCATAATTTTTTTTAATTTGTTACTAAGTTTTTGGAGTTTATTATTTAGTCGGTTTTGTAAGTAATAACTCATTTAGTAACTATTGACGGCATATAAATATATTTAAATAATTGTGGATTTTCTATTTATTCAGCTATTTATATCAATAAATAAAAATTCCGATTTGACCTTTTTGTCTTTTTTACGATCTTCTAAGATAATGTCAACTGGTTTGAATGAAACAAGGCACATATACGGAGAATTTGTCGATATGCAAAGCAGAAATTTGTCTTAAATAAAACTGATTTTTTCATTTCTTTCATCAGAGTTGCGTGATTTATTGAAAATAAAAATTGGTCGATCCGTGTTCGATGTGAAGGAATCTTTATATGAAGGAAAGTAGGACCATAGACATTTAAAACTATTATAACAAGTCTTTTATTGTTTATTTTTTATTGTATAATCTTAAAAGGGTAGAAGCAGTAATAATCTATCTTACATCTTGCACTGTTCCAGGATGTTAAAAAAAAAAAAAAAAAAAAAAATCAGGTAAATAATGTTGCCCCTTTTGTGCAATCTGACAAATCTAGACAAAGTACTATTGATCTCTGCTCAAACATTAATATAAATATTCATCTATGTCTGGTACACTTCTTTTGATAGACAAAAATGTTAAAGTGAACGTTTTACATGAACAATTTGAATTTTAAGACCTGTAAAAGGTTTTGGTCCTGTTGTTTTCGTTTCATAGTTTTCAAATATTTTTTAAAGTTAGTTTATTCATATGAAGCAAACAAATAAACAACATCAAAAACAAACGAATCACAGAAAACATATTATCAAGAGAAAAGACACAAAATTTCTTTTCAAGGTTGGAATCATTGAATATTAAATTATTGAGATTTGTTTACAATATTTGTAATGCTGCGAAGATTTAAGATTTCAAAGCACAATATAAGTTAGAAGGTATCCATTATCTATCCTTGTATGATTAAAACGTCCCATTTAATTAAAAATGTTAAATATTGTTCGCAAACTTCAATATTTATACACTTAAAAAAAAAAAAAAAAAGATACTGCATCTTCTTTCATGAATAAAACAATGTAGAAGCAATTTCTACAAATGTAACATCCTAACTTTCAATCAGTTTTCCTGCTCTGGCTTGAACCTATCTCATAGTCTTACACTGCTTTAATGACGGTTTTGATATTGAGGGGGACCTTATTGGAGTGACTGTGGATGATTACCATTAATAGGGCAAACAAATCCTACTACTGTGAATGTTTAGGTGTATTAAGTGTCTCTATTTCCACTCCCGAGGATTATGGTCCTGATCTTATGTTCAGGAATTCTAGACATTGTCGTTCGAGACTATTTCTCTGATTCTATGAGTACATAATGTTCCAAGATTCAGATATATTTTCCCTAAATTTCCTGGATAACACAGAAAATAATATTTTCTATTTGTAAGGAATAAAAAATTTCAGAAAAGTGATTGTACGTTTAAATTTTTTTAATATTTAAGACATCCTCAAATTGGCAGAGAAATAATCAAATAAATGAACTTCTCTTGTGACCAAAGCTGCAAATAACTTCACAGATTAATTTTTAGTCGGCATATAAAGATATTAGGATTTTCAAAAGTTACTAAATCAAGGGATCTCAGTAAAAAGGCAAAAATACTTAATTTATACCAATTTTTAAGTAATTACTTCGTTTTAAGGCTTTTGAATTAGGGATTTTGAAGAATCTCAATAATAACGATCATTTAAAAGTTCAAAAGTTGATGGATTCTAGGTATAAGATAAATTTAACTCTTTTTGTGTTAAAACATTGCTTAAATAAAGATTTAATTAATAACTAACAATGGAGTTGAATAGATATTTGCTTAACAAGGATAGTAATTAGAAAATACGTTGTCTTTCCTAATATTGTCTTATATGCGGATGAGTATTTTTAGAATGACAGGAAATATTTATGCAAAATGAATCTGCTTTTGCTTTCAAGACTCTCGATTTTTTAATAGCATAATTATAAAATAACTATTTTTTCTTCTTTCTCATTTTTCATAGGCGAAAAATATCGAAAAGGAAAGGGCCTGAATGATGATCAAAGAGTAACCAATAATAAAGATCTCTTAGAACTCTATTCCACACCTTCAAATTTTCAATGTACTAATCAGGAGTATCCTGGTTTATATGCAGATTTAGAAACAAACTGTCAAGTAAGTATAGGCATATATTACTTTTCATAATAATTAATCAATGGTTTTTTTTTTTAAAATGATAGACGTTCCACATGTGCCAAGTGGGAGGACGACAAAATACGTTTATATGCCCAGTGGGTACATTATTTGATCAGAGATACTTGGTTTGTAATTGGTCAAATCAAGTCAATTGCCGAAACTCCGTGGAATTTTACAATATTAATCGGAAAATCTACAAACCTACTTCTTAAAAATTGCCATGTTGAAAAGCTTTTTCCTGTTTTTCATGGAATACTAAATATTTCAAAAACGGAAAGTTTTTATTTTGTATCTCACGCAACCTTGTCAACCGATCCTTTCTAAAGGAGTTTTCATATTATGTTTTATGTTTTTAACTTATTGCTGTAAATTTATATATATACGTTTATGTATGAAGAAATAATTTCTAAAGTTATTAAACAGATGGAGGTATCCATTAACTACTATTTTAATACATTTTCTTTTATTTCATATTTCTAGTATTCAAATAATATCTACTAAGAGTCTATATATTTTGTATACATTGTAGAAAATTATTTTTTACAGCATATTTTGAATAAATGTCTATTTTTGTTTGTTTATAAATACTTTTTGTTGAAGAATCCGTTCGACTATGAGGGTCAGAGTATGTTTAAACATCAAATACATTATCTTTGTATTAACGAAAAACGAACTCTATCTCGTTTAAGTAATCAAACATATATACAAAAGTTATATAAGAGCAAAAGTTGAAATGATCCAACTACGACTCATTAAATGAGTAATTATAGAAAAAATCATGACTTGAGTATTAATGTTCCTCAGTTTGTGATTCGTGTTTGATGAAAATAACATGTACATAAAAATCCCTTAAGTTTCTATTGGTTATATTTCATATTCTTAGTAATAAGTGATACTCCAAATTCCCAATATATATTTTTGATTTGGGAAAAATGGATTAAAATGGCATTAACTCAATAACACAAAAAATTACATTCCATTTTGTTCTCAGCTGTCGATATTTCTAACAAAAAATTATCTTATTAGTGGGCAAATCTGAATGGCTCTTGTTAAGATGTGAACGATTTTTAACTAGTATTGAATAATAATCCCACAGTTGGGACGAATAGCCTAACTACTAAATGTTTTTGGGTCACTTTTCCTCTTCTTCTTATAGGAAAGATTGTGGGATACAATGAAGATGACGAAGTGTTAAGAATCCCTATAATTTTTTAGCCGGCCCGTTGTATTGTTTATTGTTTTTTTGAATTGGTAATCTGAAGAATGAATTTTCTTTTTTTTTTTTTTTGCAGTCGTCATTATTATTTAATTTCTGAGTAGTGTGTGCTCATAAAAAACGGGTGTAACCCTGAGGATTTGTTGCGGAGTTATAATTGTAAGTCCTTGTTGGACTCATAGGGGAATTGGGGATCGTCATCGGAGTAATTCTAGGAAATGTCTTTGTCTATTTCCTTTTCTCCTCCTTCACCTCTTGTAACAACTGATTGTAGTTGATCTAATGAAACGTGGTGAGCATTATTCTTTCTCTCATCCATTCTTCAAATTGTCAGGGTTATCAAGTTTATCTTTGGTTGTTTTTTTAACATAGCCAACGTACACAGGATTTTCATCTCTACCTATCGTGGTGTTACCTCTGTCAAATAAAAATGTAAATTGTATTTTATTTCAGGTGTCGAGCTTTTCCTCCCTCTTATAAGTGTTCTGAACATGCATTGGTGAAATTGGTTATTGTTAAGATTTGAACAATTCACGATGGTTATGGAATAATAATTCCATAGTTTGGAAGAATTCACTAACTATCCACTTTTTTCGGAGGAGAGGTTGTGAGATACTATAAAAGTCACTACGTTTTTATTCAAGAAGAAACTATATTCCAATGTTATTTGTAATAACTTATTAGAACTAAAGCGACTAATCTTTTTAATTAGAACCATCATCTAATCATAGGACAAACACATGAGATTTATAAAGTAACTCTCTCTTTTTCTTTATAGTGACGTCATTAGGCGCATTTATTTGGTTAAATGTAATACATACAAATTTCAAAAAATGTAGTCATTTAAATTTGTTTTTCCATTGATTCCTTCTCTAATAACGCTGTATCTTAAGTATTCTATTAGTATATATAGTTATATTCTTGTATTTGTTGTCCCAATGACATCATCAATATTGTTGGTAAATTTTCAGTCAAAATTGAAAATCGTTGCTGACTAACCATATTATACTAAGTAGTCCATTAAAATATGAAAACTGTAAATATTAAGCTTCAACAAGATATAGTTTATTAATTAACAATAGAACTTCAACAAAATTAATAATATAAATAGATGTGTGTCTGAGCTCTCTTAATTACTAGGATATCCACCCATAGGTGCAATGATGGCTTCTATGCGGTGGCTGTCGAAGATATGGCACCAGCTGCGGGCATCATGACACTTGGGGGACAAAAGTGTCATGTAGACTTCAACTTCAAAAGAACTCAAAATACTCATACAAATGAGGAGGTGTTTTTTTCTTCATTGCTGGTCTCTCCACCCTCAAAGTGCTCTTTCCACCACTTTTTGTATTAGCTCTCTGGACAGTCTGCTGTGTAAAACCCCGAGATCTCTTGCATAGGCCCTCATGGACTTGAAGGGATTGGCTCGGGTTGTCTTCTTTAACTCCTCTGGGTACAGTTTGGGCTTTTAGACAGAACCCTTCTTTCTTTCCACCTTTCATACTTGCTGACGGCGTAACCGGTGGTCTTGGAGACGCCCAGCATGCAAGAATGGAAATTCATCGATCACCTTCAAGTGTAATTTTCTCGACTTGTATGTAAGATAGAGATTCCAAGTTTGATTTGTTTTGTAACTAATTGTTTATCCTTTATTCATATGGAGATATGAATTAATTTCAATAACTCAACCTTCATTAATTATTTAATTTATTAAGTGTCCAGATTTTAATAAACCACCGGGTAATACATACAGTCAATAGGTGTGAGTTCTTTACAAATATGTTTAATATCACAAATTAAGAAATGACTAATTTTGAACTCCTAATTACAGAACTAGGGAATCGAGTTTCACTTAGTTCTGAGTGAACTGTGACTCCGGGTAGAACGATTAAATACTTTGAAAGTCTGGAATGATAAAACTCAAAGCTCTTTAACTATAAACATCCTTTATTTCAACTTAATTATTTAAGCATCTTTTTACTTTTTATATGATCGAATTCTAATATTTGTACTCACAACTAGGATTCAACTCCCTTTTAAATCCAATTAAACTACAACTACAGACTCAGTTTAAAAAAAGATAAATCGTCAACTCCTCCTAACTGTCATAAAAATCTTACTACATATTTACACAATTTTTTTAGAGC
Source organism: Lepeophtheirus salmonis (assembly GCF_016086655.4). Classification (NCBI taxonomy): domain Eukaryota; kingdom Metazoa; phylum Arthropoda; class Copepoda; order Siphonostomatoida; family Caligidae; genus Lepeophtheirus; species Lepeophtheirus salmonis. The sequence goes on from NC_052132.2 coordinate 27,236,263, forward strand.
TTTGCAGCAACGAAATTCATAGTATTTTGGTAAGGTCATTCAGTAAAACTTAAGCCTCACTTTTTAATTAAATATAACTTTACCAACACAAAACATTATTATTTTTTTAAAAGGAAAAACCTATAATTTAACAAAATAACATCTGAAACTGAGAATACTTTCAATCAGCCTAATTGCTCTTCTGAGTGATTAAAAGTAATTGACACAAATAAGGAAGGGAAAATAAGTCTCGTATAATGAATGGAAGTAGGAATATCGTTTTCAATTGAAGAGACTCCCAGGAGAGGTATGAGGATCATTAGATTGAAGAAATCAAACAGAATTTGAAGAAATATATACATATTCATAGTAATGTATATAGTGTGTACTAGTAAGCAAGACTGCTGCTAGGTTGATGTTGTCGTTTTGGGGGGGGTTAAATATATCCCCTCCTAAAAAAAATTGAAGTACTGCCTTAATAAATAATTTCAATGAACTTTTTTGAAAAAGGTTTAGCCATTTTCAGGATCCTTTTGCTGAGTCCTTTTAATAAACTACAAAGAATATTTTACTTTTGAAAGGGCCTTGCAAATTGGTTTACAATTTTTTTAACTTTTTGTTAGTGACCTAGGATTTTCTGTATCCCAAATGGTATATACTGCCTCTTAATTCGTTTAAGTTACAATTTATCGCTAGAACTTTTTAGTAAGCTAATGAAAGACACAGTGAAAATATACACCACTCTTTTTTGTTTGAATAAAGCTGGTGCTAGGAATCACTTTTTGTAAATTTTAAATTAAGTTTTGTTAATTAATTAATTTAACATTTATTGTTGGGGGGATTTTACCCCAGTTCAGTAGCTCCATTTAAAAAAGTTGTAGTCTAACTAATCCAAAAATATCCCACTTTTAACGACTCTACCAATCCATGGGATCCTCGCCATTTGTACAAATTGCAACTTACAGTAATAAGATTTATATTAATAAAAAAATGTTTTTCTGTCTGTTTGTCTGTGTTACCACTCATCTTTGAGTGTGCATTTTTTTTCTTAGAACTACCTGACTACTTGATCTAAGAACTAATAATGTTTGTAGCAACGAGTAGTTGCAGCTAAAGCTCAATGCGTCAAATTAAAAGAGAAAAGAGAAGTACTTATCTATATACCTAATATAAGCAAATTGTATCTGTATTTTCGTCTTTTTGTCGACGCCTAATAACTCCGAGCAATTATGGGTACTTCATTTAGTATACAATAATTATAATGAGGATAAAGCAAGGATTGAATTTCCATTAGATGGCCAATATATAAATGATGTAATTTTGATTCTTTAAAAATATGAAACTACTAATTAATTTAGATTCTGTAATAATATATGTATTTAGATTTTTTTTTCAAATTAAAAAAAAATACGAAGTGATGTTTGAAAAGTCCATGCAATATCCGAGTGAATGGACTACTGGCGCGTATTGAGGTTATGTTTAGTAGTAGCATCTCTTGGAAGAACTCACACCAAGTCTCAGCCAGATCGATCTATCTCTTCCTGTTTGGAATTCGTTGGAATCGAGGAAGTGGAGTGATTTTCAAAGAATGGACGAAAAATAAATTCGTTTGTTAATTAAACATTACTTTAGGAAAGGCAAAACGCTTCAAGAGACTAAAAATAAGCTTGATAAACATTAATGGGACTCTGCATCTTTAATTAGAACAGTTTACAAGTTGTTTCAAAAAAATTCGGAGAGGCCAAATGGGCACATGTGACGCTAAACGTTCTGAACGCCTTCTTGAGGTTACTACTCCAGAAATAATTGATAAAATCTATGATATGGTGATGAAGGACAGAACCCTTCTTACTAACACAACTGCTGATCTGTGAGCTGGTACATTGTCGTAACGTAAAATGATTTTTTTTTGTGGGCCAATCGTGGGCGTTTTTCTTGCAGCTCGGTTTTAAAATGGTCCAATAACGATGAATAATATGGACCTGTAATAGTTTTACCCTTTTCCATATAGTCGATGAAGAGTATTCCTTACGGATCCCAAAGACAGTTTATATAATCTTTCCGATCAATTCCTATATTCAAACGAATACCACTCCTCTTTTCATAACGATTTTCTTCACCAAGACAAAAAATCCGTTACTGGGGTGGGGTGGGGGACTAGAGGCCATGTGGACGTTCCTGACGTAGGACTCAGAGTAGAGTTGACGATCGACATTGGAGTAATTTTTGTCTGTGTCCGTGTGTATTTCATTCTCCCTCTCTCCCCTTCGTCACAGCTGTTATAGCAAATCTAATGAAAATTCATGTCAGCTAAGCTGCTTTCCTCTGAAACATTTTTCAAAATATTAGGGTTACCTTGTTAATTCTCGGTATCTATTTATTTTACTTTAATGAAAATGCTTACGATTTACAACTCTAGTTGTATGCAATTTGACAGAATCCATATTATATTATTCTTAAACTTATTAGTAAGCATTTCCATTGCATAATGACCGGATGATATGATGTGTGATTCATTTGCCCGATCATGGAATGTGTGTACGTAGACGGAAAGGGGTCTAACAAGGTATGTACACTAGGGGGAGTGAGTAAGTGCAATGAGTCTTCAACAGCATTCGTCTGTAATTCTTCATTGAGTTACACCTTTCTCTGTTAACCTCTTTCTCTACGCCGTACATAGTTACCTCATAAAAAGTAGCAAGTTAGTCTAATAGCAATAATAATAACAATTCATAAATAATGAAATGTATTTTAAAAAAATATAATTAAGTGTCTCTTGGGATTTATTTATAATATGCAAGTCGAAGAAATTGAAGGTGTATATTAGACTGTCCCGTTTTCGAATTGATATTGATCTCTTCTTGCGCAAATACCTTTTCTGCTGGAGACGATCAAAAAATTGATTTTGGCAAAGTTGCAAGACTCTCAGGTCATCTTTGGCGTGGTACATGTCATTTTAACTTATTTTTAAATGTTATTTTTGGGTCAAAATTGATACAAGAGGGAAACTGCAAATAATTTAGAAACACATCCTAAACCCTTTGAATGATTAAAAATAAGCCTCACTATATTTTAACTGATAAACCAAATACTAAAAAATATACATATAAAGTCCAATTTTTGGCTTATAGCATCATATTGGGAACGGTGGTATAAGAGGCCTAAAAATGGCAAATTTATACCCAAAATACCAATTATTCTAACGAAAATGGCCTAAGAAGCCTCAAACTTTGTCATAATAAGTTTTTCTATTGTCCCTAAAAAAATATATTTGTTCTGGAAGAGAAAACTATTAAACCCAAAATGGAACAGTTTAATATAGGTTCATGATATGCAAATATCCCGTGATCCCGGGATTTAAAACATAGAAAAAATTTATGAAAAATCCAACATATAATTATTTCATTATTCATATGTCAGATATATGATTTTTAAACTATGCCATATCGCTAAAAACGTTCCGAATTTGGATTATAATATGTGCCGCCTTTGAAGCAGTATGAGATGTGACAGTTTAAATGTCTTATGTTTGTAATTAAAAAAAAATTAGATATGGACAAGTTGACTTTTAGCTCACAGATCGGCCAGATTATTTCCAGAGGAGGGGAAAAGTCCTTATACTCCAATTCCAGTAACCAGTCTTTAATCACAGTATCACTGTAGTATTTTCATTGAGTTCCGTTCAAGTCCTTTGAATATTTATATGGAATGCAGTTAGAACCCTCGGGCTTATTTTGATCTCATTTGCACAATTATAATATAGGAGCGACTGTTTTGAGGCTTTGTAGAGCTCCGTATAAACGAGCTTTCGAGTACGAGTCGTCGTTGCCAGTCTTAGCTATCAGGTCTATGCCTATTCGCGAATGTGACATCAAGTCGAGCCGCAGTAGGACCTCAAGTTTTCTAATCTCACTGTCTTACTCAATTATATGACTCTATCCCCAGGTTCACCTAAATTAGCTCTTTCATGACTTACTACTTAAGTTGGTTTTTTTTGTAGCTGGTCTAATCGGGTATAGGTATTCAAAATAGACTAGCTTAAAATATATTCTTTCTTCTTTAAATATAAAAAGAGATAGCTTAAGTACTTACACAGTATTTAAAATTTACTAAAGGGATCCCAAAATCTAAAAAAATGTTTCCCAGGAAATGAGATTCCCAAGTATGATGTAGGTATGTATTTGTGATTTAGGTTTCCATTGTACATTCATAATAATATTTTTTTAAATTAATTATTTTTCTAAAAAAATAATTAAACAATGATGAATATTTTAATTATTTTTTCTTTCACAAAAAAGTGAAGCCTTTATGATCGTCATGGGAGGTTCTTTAAAAAAAAAAAAATAATGATTTGACTCTTAATTTAGCAAACTCATTAGCGATCGGAATATGAAAATGAAGGTGATGAATGTCGATAAATCAAAATATATATCAATTAATATGTAAAGAAAAATACATTTCTCAACATTGTTATCATAAATCATTAATAATATATTAATAGAAATAATTGTTCGGCAAATCCATTAAGTGCCATCATTTCTCTTTCATTTTACTTTGTTCAGCTGATGTTCGCCATCTTTACTTTATTTACCAATATTATATTCTAAAAAAAATCAAATATTTGGGCCGTCAATACTAAAATACAAATACAAGCTAAAATGATGGATAACGTTTGTAGTCTTCAAGAAATAATTATCATCCATTTAAATCAACAAATTTTGATGATTAATTATTTGGACGTGTTATAAATAAATTGTCACAATTAAAAAATTAGAATTTGATAGATCTATTTGAAAGGGACCATGTCAAGGCCAAATGATGTCTCATAATTCGAATAAAGTTTTTGGACTATAGATAAGAACTCCTCCTCTTTTGAATTTCAATTCAACATATCCCAAAATGTTGAATATAAAGTTTACAATTGACCGAAATATTCTAAGGCATTTTTTGTAAATATCTGTTTTTTCTCCAAAAATACAATTTTTATGAGTTTTAATGAATAATTGTTTTATTACGAAAAATTTGATGTATGAATTTTTTTTAATAAATTTTTTTTGGGAATTTGTGAATGTATTTTTTTTTTTTCCAAAATTTTTAAAATTTGCTTTGTTTTCTTTCAAAAAAATTCCATAAACATATATAATTTTGCGAGCGTCTCTACTGACGCATATAAAACTAAACAGATATTGGAACCGATATTTGCAGTTCCTAATAATAAAAAGGACCCACCGTTGACAAAAAATATCTCAATTTTCTTACCCCTCCTATACAAAATTGTCTTTGATAAAAAAGCAAAAATAAAAAAAAAGTCATCAAATCTTTAGGACAGCCCCCACCCCAATAAATAATTCTACAGACACCCCTATAAGTGCATTTCAATTGCTCGAATACATTTTTGGTTTTATATTTTTAGTCGAAAAGTACCAAAATACCAATAGCCATTGCTAACAGAACCGGTTCAAAAATATTGGTATGGTGACATCCCTAGTACTTGAGCATTTCTCAATTTCCTTGATTTTTATTCAAGACTATTTTTGTGTTAAATATTCTATCTATTTAACTGCATACTGATGCACAGGGTGGGGAGTTTAAATCCTAAAAATTTAAGGATGTTTACTCTTTACTACAATTTATATGCCAAAAAAATTTCAGCAATTCACAAATATTTTACTCTTGCACGTAGGGCTCAATTGTGAAGTCAATCCCTCTAACTAACAGCTTCTATCTGGGCCCTAAAACTGGCCCAGGCCCTGATGAAGGATTCATTGTCCATATTGGACATTGCCTTGAGTAAGCCTTCGTCAGTGTTATGTGCACGTGTCTTGGACTCTATCTCTAAGACGCTCCACATCAGGCTTCAGATCCAGCAAGCTAGGAGGCCACATTTCCTTTGCCTCAAACATAAAGGTCTTAAAATATTGGTTTTACGAATTAAACTCGTTTCCAATTACTTGATTGTGACAAACCACACCAATTGAAAATTCTAGCCTGACATTTGACCTGTTAACATCAATTTAAGTTATCTAGCATCATTATCTATTGAGTTATTTGCGTCTCTGGGCGTACACCCCGAATGGAGACACGTGTATTCGCAGAAACCCTAAAGAATTTTCTATTTGTTTCATACAGTTTTGCCGGCTGAATCTGATGAACATACTTTCATGGGCATAGATCTCTGAGTTGCCAGAGACTATATTGAGGCTTAAACTTGTTCCGGATTTAAAATCCCTAGAATCTATATAGTACTATGACTGATCCAATAATAGGGAGGTTTGTTTAATTCTAACCATAATCTCGATCACCTGAGTATCTATATTGTACATATGTACGAACCAAACTCCCCTCAAAAGTAATACGAAACAAAATGATCATGAGATCAAATAGATATTTAAATAAATATGAGCTTTATCTGTTCCTTTGTACATATTGTATTGTATCCCTGATCATCATATGATTTATTGAATTCTTGATCCCCCGCTCTTTTCCCAATTCTTATCTCCAAATGGATTAAGTGGATGATGATATCGCAACAACTTCTTCACATATGTTTTATTTTATATATTATCTTATATTATATTGGTTCTTGTATATTAGGGTGTCAAAAATTTATCAAATTTAATGAATTAGTCCCAACTTTTTTTTATGGCTTCCTATTGGTATAAATAAGAAAATTATATTCTCGAAAACTTTTTTAACTCATATGCAACTTGATGTTATCCATTTTTCATTTTTTCATCCATTTAACTTTTAATACAGAGATCTATTGGGCAAGTTACGTTTACAAGGGGAAATTGCTTCTTTTATATGGTAATTTAGTCTATGTTGACCATATTTCTGAAATAAAAATCAGGGAAAATAATTAAATATCATTATTATGAAATAAAAACAGGGACAAGTAGTTGTCACCTGTAGATCGTTGTTGTTGACACTGTTGTATCTGTACGCCATAAAAAAATTTCACTGGTGATGCGTTAAATGGTTAGCCCAATAACTTGTGTTTGAGTTTGCCATCATTTTTCCTCATTCAGTATCAAAATTGAACAAATTGAGAACGTCCGGTCAACATAACATTATCTCCAATAAACCCCTCAGTGCTAAGGGAGAAACCCCTTGCCCCAATAAATTTTCGTTCAAACAAGGCACAAACCTATAACGAGCCAGTACCCTCTACTTTTCAAAGATAATAATATTTATTTTTATAAATCTTAGTTATTGAATAAGCACGACCATTGTTGAATATACATTATAGAATTTATTATATGTACAACATATGGAATGATAAGTTCAACATAACTTAAAGATTGATCCATGTTAATACTTGCTCATGTAAACTCGGTTCCAAGAGTATATTTTGGAATTTGAATCTGTTTGTGCTTGTTTCAATTATAGATAAATAAGTGTGAGTCTTGCAGAAAAAACGTAGCTATTGCATGTAAGAATTACATTTTATCATACTTTCAAAGGTCAAAAAACCATAAACAATTTTGAATAAAAATCCAACAACGACCCCCCTCCAAAAAAAAAAAATATATATATAATCATGCAAATGCCCTTGAGGTCTGTATTATTGAAAACATTTCGAAAATTATCATGTAATGTATGCAATATATTTGATTTCATTAGATGGATTTTCCTATAAAATGTATTGAATAAACTCAGTATTAAATCATTTTTGCTTAATACGGAAACAATATTTCTTTCTTGGCCCCCAAATACTTTTTGAGACATTCCATGGGCCCTGTTGAATAGTTATAATTCATATTCACACTGCGAAGGTAAGATGTTTTAACCATACTATTGTTTTAAATCAGTTTAAGTTGTTTAATTTTGGTTAACATGAAAGATGTTTAATTTTAAAGCATCATAACTATCATATTTTTGAAATGTATGTTTCTAAAATTATAAAAATGAATAAGAGGAGATAAGATGGGGAAATGACTTGCACCGAGAAGAAAATGTATATAAATTTTTTTTAAAACATTATTATATATACCAATAGGCAGGCTATTAAATTAGATAAATTTTTGGACACCCTGATTGTATATTAAATTAAGCCGCAATGAGTTTTTAGTATCTGTTTTTGTAAATATATGTCTTTAAGTATGAATAATGTGCATTGCAGACGCTAATATCCGCCTGATTCTGAGGTCAGGGAAAGTTCAGTCTTGAAAAAAAGCATCGTCCAATCATTTGTGTGCAACATACGTACACATGAAATGAAATTAGATATTATTTGAGAGACGAAAAAGCGCTCATTAAGCAACAATTGAAACGATAACGAAATAGCAATTACATACTATGTTCCTTTGTAACTTTGTTTGCTTCACTCCTAAATCCTAGAGTTGTATCAGTCCTTCAAATAGGAATTAGTATCGTTTCCCTATTATCAGTTCTTGAAAAAACGTACGAATTTATGAAACAACATCTACCAGACATTGTTTTGACTATGGGATTGCAGTAAAGTCGTGATGAAAACAAGTTGGATTTTAACAACCCCAACCTTTTTTTTTAAGCGCAAATATTTTAGCTACTTTATAATATGTCACATAGCCCTAGGCGATATACTGTGGCTCAAAAGGGCTCCTAGGAGGTGCTAAATCACTGTTTGAATATTATATAGCTATATATACCTACCACTCGAGTCAAATCCTATTCAAACTGATAATTTTAGATAATTTATATTTTAGACTGTATATTAAAGTATTTATGGGGCTAAATTACTGTTATTTAAATATACTGTGTGGGATTTTAAATCCGGAAATTTTAGGGATAATGTATTTCCCAAAATTAAGATAGCAATTCACAAATCTTTTGCTCTTACATGACAGGGTTCATTGTGAAATTAATCACTCAAACCAACCACCTCCATCTTCGACCACAGCCTCCAACCTGGCACAGAAGTTGATGAGAAACTCCTTTTCCAAGTTGACCACCGCCTCAAAAATACAAGGAGTGAACAGTGTTACGCGTACGTTTACAGAACACTCTCTCCAAGACGTCACACAGATAGTTATCCAAGAGATTCAGATCCGGTGAGCAAGGAAGCCACATTTTCTTCGCCGATGACATGCTCAAATTGTTTGAACATCAATTTTGGACAAGTTGGGACGTCTGGGCCGGAGCCCCATCATACACGAAGACATATGGGCTTACAGCAGCCACCAGGTCTATATCTAGAGTATGCACACGTCCCTCAACACAGCGTTGGTGATGGTCCTCCAGGGTAGTCATGAAGTCTGGAGTGAATTTTTTTCTCTCAGATGACCAAGAACACCTTCCTTGCAGGTGTTCTCCACATATCAGATTCTTTGAAATCCTTGACAACATTGTAAACAGTTGATTTGGGCAGTTTTGTAAAATCAATAATCTCCTTGGGAGTGCACCTGGAACGGAAGCACAGATTCATGGCTGTACGGTGTTCGTATTCGAAGGTCATTTCAAGTTTTTTGTATTTTTTCTTATACAACTTTGTCAACTAAATGTAAAGAACATTTTTTTAAGACATAGATTTCAGGGCTGCCAAATTATTGAGTTCTAAAATTGTTCCGGATTTAAGAACCCTACCTTGTATGTTTATTTATATAATATATCTTGAGAATCAGGGCCCTAGCCCCTATGGCCTTCCATAAAACTCTATTTACGTTTCAAGATAGATGAAATAAATTGATGTTTACGTCACTGGATGATATCTATAATCATGCCATCATGTAACAAATTTTATATGATTTGGATGCGTTTTAGGATGTATAAAAATCGTCAGACCATTACATCCCTACCTAAACTTTGTATATACCAAGTAAAGGGTAAAGTCATTAAATTGATCTCATTAGTGACTAATTTAACATATATATATATACACATAAATATTAATAAGGGTTCCCAATAGGGACCAAAATGTCGTTCATAAAACCACATTAAAAAAGTAATAATAATGTCAATTAACCAAAGAGTAATGATCATTTTAAATTGTTACAAATGAAGATTGAAAAGCTGTTCATTAGTGAATATTTGTAGACTTTAAAATTTGGTATCTGGTATGAAAATGAATTAAGGCTAATTATTTTCTGTGGGGAATAGTATTTGAGCGTCATTTGATTTAATTATGAGGCTGTATCTAGGGGCGTCCGTAAGGAGTGGGTTAGAGGGCTTGTAACCTCCCCCCCCTCCCCAACCCCTAATTAAGGATTTTTTTTTCTTTTTACTTGTGTTTTTTTTTTGGGGGGTAAGGAGGAAAAAGATTTAAGAAAATAGGTATAAAAAAAATCTTTCTGGCAAATTATGCAGCTTAGCAAAAAATTAATATTTGAAATTTGGGGCATAGTTCCTTTGCCATTGCTCCACCAAAAATTGACCTACTGAGTGTCCGTTAATGCTATTTCTCTCTCGACACAAAATAAATATATATATTTCATAGCAATCCTAAACTATTTGTAAATTTATTATGTCCATGGAGCGCTGAAACATCCTATACTTCTGGACCACATGTCTTATGTGGTTCATCTAGAGGCTCATTTATACCTTTCTTGTATTTAGTGTACTTTTGGACATCTCTTGTGACTTCAAACATATTCTTTGTATTGTAGATATGATTTCTGCTCAACACAGATGAATCAAAACCCGGTGTCAAACCGCTTGCTAAATCGTTCTACACTTTCCTCTGATCTTCAAATAAACAGAGGTTGGCAAAATATATACAAATTTCGACTATTGTAGGTGTAGCCCGCGAAATTGAGAATTAATATTCTCAAAGGAATATTGAGAATATTCAGTACGGATCAAGAAAACATTGGCATCCGTTTTACTAATATACCCAAAAATAGTGAATTTGAGATTTTTTTGATAAAATGTTTAGCACTAATAAAAATAAAACTCCTGCCAAATAGGATGACAAAATTGCAAATTTACTGATGCCCTAGAATGAAAAATTCCTGAAGAAAGAGGAGGGGGTACATATAATCCAGTTCCTGCTCCTCTTTCTACTAAAATGAATATTAATTATAGACTAAATTATTAATAATAAATAATGGTCTTGTAATACGTCTTAACAATAAAATCAGGGAAGATTTTCCACTGCACGATTTATATTAATTATATTGTATCATACAGAAAGAGAGTCTCTGTATATTTTAATTGCAAATTAAACATGTTATAAATCCAGTGATATATGCTGTCTATTCAATAGGGCAACCCAATCTGAAACACAGGAAATTTGAAGTTTCTTGGAAAGTATGAAAGAAAATTTCACCAAAGAACTTTACCCCACAAATATGCGCTTGTTAATTATGGCATGAGTACCTAAAATATTGGGAGAAATCAAAACAAAAACATTGTAGGATAAATTTCTCACCCTTGCTCACAGATTATTTTGTTTAAATTAATTGTTTGTTTTTTGTACAGAAAAATAACTATATTTGAACTTATTATCATATTATGAATCATATACAATGTGGAGTAAACTCGCACCTATAGCCTAAAACGTAAGAAATATAGAAAAATCATACTCTTATATTAGTCTTTTTAAATATTTATTTATAATATGGACATAATTATTAAGGAATGACGATCTAGTGGATCTCAATTTGTATAAGATGCTCCGCACTTTTGTAGAAATAAAATTACTTTCTTTAGATAAAATCTTTAGTATTTAGTAATATTTAAAATTTAAAAAAAAACACATCTTAAGTGATCCCAGACATTTGCTATATGCTCAAAATTCAATTAAAAAATACCTAGACAGTTCCTTTGATACCTTACAAAAGAAGCAAATTCGTTCTTCATTTGTCTTTCCATACGGTTTTTATTTTATTCAAAATTGTGAAGGATTGAACAAAGAGGCATTTTAAAAAGTGTAGTTTTGTTCCTATCTCAGCTATTAAATGTCTAAGATTATTAATCTTAACCATGCTCAAAAAAAATATTAAAACAGTACCTGGATCCCGTTAGGCTTTTTTTTAAGCCTATCTTTTTTTAAAATACTTTATCCTTCCAAAATCTCATTTCCGTTCAAAATAAACAAAAATGGGGATCACAGTACCATACATTTTAATCACCATAGTAGACAGAATATGTTTATTCCTTTCAATTTCATTAAGTACTATGTTAAGCGTACTGAAAGAGGTGCACAGCCTTGTATATGCGGATAAAAAGACTCTAACATGGATTTATGTACTTATTACGATGCAATGACTATTTATGTGTAGCACCAATAAATTAATGATTTTTGAAAGTTCCTTTTTAAAGGAAATAGACAAAGAGTGTGTGAGTGTTGTTAAGAAAGGCCTTTCTAGGAATGGTTTATATTATATAAATTTATAAAAGAAGGAGTAGAAGGACCAAACAAGCAATAAATATCATTGAATGTCCCATAAAGATGACATATAATTGCCTCTCTCCATTTTCTTTTCTTCCTTCCATTTCCCTTCTCCTTAATACAACTTAACAAAATATAAAATGACTTTATTTTCTCTCCATACATAGCTTGTATATACATTCACAACAGAAGGAAAGTTCCTTTAAAATGGGTTCCTGTATATGTGGCCCCTCAATACAAAAGCAACCTATAATGATTTGTCTCAAATTTGAGTGTGAATTACAATTCGTATTCTACGAAGAATACGAATTGTCAATTTATATCGTCAAATTGTTCTTATTGGTCCTTTGAGTGTGCCGCAGATTGCACTTTAAGTAGAAAAATTGATTGTTACGACAAAAGAATAAGAAATTGATGGATTTGATTAGAATGGGACTATATCCGGGTCAATATATGTATCATATATCAAATAAAGTTTTTTAAATATAAGTAGAATTCTTGGGTATCTTGACTCATTCCACAGATTTGGATACAAAGTCTATAATTACTCATATTTATATGCTTCTGGAATATAGATGGAGATCTATGTATATATGAAGTAAAAAAAAGGGATTATATCATTTTCTTCATTGAGTTGGAAGACCTTATATTTGGCTGTATAAATGTGAAGTACACAACCTGACCTACGTCCTAAAAGTAAATTCGGTATGCATATATATAGTTATAATAATTTAATGAATCTTATGCCATGAAAAAAAAATTAGTTTGGGATTTCACGGAAAATTCGTGTAAAACGCCATAAAAACGAGATCTTGGGAGAGAAAAAAACAATATTGTGTACAATGAACATATTTGGAAGGAGTGCAGAAAATACCCATCTGGGTATTGATAAGCACACTATACACACTGAAATAATGGCGTGGTAATAGCTAAAAGGTTTCCACATTATAAAATACAAAGTTGAGTTAAAGCCTTGTAAGCAAGGTTAGTTTTAGTGTGAGCGGGGCTTGAGGCAAAGGGTCATTTCGATTCTTGAATAGGATTTTTTTTTTAATATTTCCATTTTTTGACAAAATAAATTTGATATCTTCCCTTATTTTCTAATGGATCTTCTTATTTACTATGACCTTTTTTAAATAAATTTTGTACATATTTAGTTGAATTACGTTTTTTAAGGAAAAAATATCATCAACTTTCTAAAAATGACTTATTTTTAGAAAAGGTTTTCTTTTTTATTATTTACGAGCTTTTTGTAAAAATTATTTTCTCTGATACCGACTGGATTATCAAACACTCTCTAATATAACAACCACGAATAAATTCTCTTAATTTATTTAACGGAAGTTCGTTTAGAGATTATTGAAATGATTTACATCCTATTTTGACTTTTATTTATCAACTGCATATAAATGATAGAATCTTTTTTTTTCGCACTAGATGTTGCTTTTATTGAATTTTAAGAATAAATACAAATTGAGTCCGATCAAAAAATATAATAGAGAAAAAAAAATAGAAATGCATCAATTATTTTGAATTTTACATTGTAGTAATTGTTGCATATTTGGAAGGTTAATATATGTGGCCCATTAATACAAAAGCAAGCTGGAATGATTATTTTTAAAGTTGAGTATGAATTATTTTTGTAGTTTTCGACAAATTGTTGTCAATTTCAATCCACAAATTATTCTTATTCACTCTTTGGAGGCCCCGCAAATTGGACTTGCAATAGCCAAAATTCATTTTCACTATGAAAAATGAGAAATTGGCAGGTTATATTTGAAGACCATATACTGAACAAGTTAAGTCTTTTAAAAATTATATAAATTTTAAGGTATGCCCTAAATTCTTGGGTATCTTAACTCATTTCACAAATTTGAATACAATGCCTATATAATTGGCTCATATATTTAGTTGAGTAAAAAGTGCTGAGCTATTTTTGCTCCACGTCTTGAGTGAGCTATATCTCATAATTAATACATAGTTGTTGTTGTTTTTTGTCAAAATAAAATGAAAAAACGCTCATAACTTTTTACTTCACCTATTATAAAGGGATTTTCTTCATTTTTGGTAAAGATTGTTTTTATGTAGACGTACCGCATATGCTTTTATGGAAAGCAAAATAACTCATTTCTATTTTTCGTGTTTGAAGCATTATTTAAAATATTTTATATATAAGACAAACATTATTATTATTTTTTTAAATAATTTTTAAACATATGTAGGATCCAAAAATGACTTCTTGATGAATCTTGTTGCAATTAACGGTAATTAAAAATTGCCCCCAAGGAGTAATTTTTACTTTGACTACATCAATTTATGGACCAAAGCTTTAAATGTATTTTCTTCTACCAGAATAGCGTGTCATTATTCTTAATTAAGTCTTAATTAAGATATATATTATTTTTATATATCAAAATCAAAATATCAAAATAAATTGATAATGACGTCACGGGCTGACATTAAGATGATGTTATTCTTTTCTCCTCTGATGAAAATAAAAAATGAATACACTCAAACAATAAAATTTAACCTAAAAATAAATACATTTCATTTTGTTAAGAAAACAAAAATTAGGAAATATAAAAATGTACTTTTGTAATAATTGAATCAATTTTTTTATTAGTTCAAAATGAAAAAAATCCCGTCAGTTAAATGGTGCTTCAAAAAGTTAATTTACAAATTATTTTTTCACAACATTGACGTTTCTAATGATGAACAGTCCCACAGTATCTGGTCGCTCGTGTCTCTTTCTCCTTCTAGAAAAAACAGTTTTTCTTTTATCCTGGAATAATTTTCCAACCACCTCAAGTATCCTAATCTTAGACACTCAGATGAAGATAAAATTATTTAAGATAGATTTAATGACGTCAATTGCACTTTTTCAATTTTCCGTCGGTGTAAATACGCTGAAAAGGAAGATATGTGATTGAGTAAAGATATATAGCCTGAGTTTCTAGGGTTTAAGGTTAATGGAAAATTGCCTTAATGAGGGGGGAGGAGTACCAAAAAGATAGACCAGATGAAAGTTCGTAACAATCCAATTAGAAAACAATCTATTGATAGAAAATCCAACATAAAAACAAGGAACTGATAAATCCCTCATTTAACAGTTATATGAATCCATCCCTATAGTATAAAGGATTGGCAGCAAAACGTGGACTCAAGAGGTTTCTGGCCTTCATTACCTCTGTCAGAAGGTTTCATGTATGAAAACAACCCCAAGTTGGCCTTTCAGGGCCCTTCTGATATTTCTAGCAGCCACGGTGATGTCGTTGAGGATGCCATTCATCGATTTGGTGGGGTCAGGAACTCCAGATCCCTTTTTAAATTGTGCCCTCTACTCCCTGCTTTCCTGGAGTGGTCTTTTCCATCATTTTTCATCTTGGCCACCTTGAACACCAGAGTCCTGGAACACTTCATAATGTCCAAAATCCTCGCCACCTCAATTAAAAATTATTGTTTTTGGGAAAAAATTTCAAATATTTAATTTTTTTATTTTATTTCAAAACTCCTTTTCAACTTTTCACAAAATATTTCAAAAATTCATTGGAATGCTCAAAAATTTGTTCACAAAAAATAAAATTTATAATATAAAAATTTTGAAAAAAAAAGAAATCAAATATTAAATATTTTGGATAAAAATTACGAAAATCCGTAGTTATTTACAGAAAATTAAATTTTTTTGAACAAAAAATATGCAAAAAATAAATAAAAGTATATTCAAATATTAAAGTTTCTAGTAAAAAGCAAAAAAATCCTTCATCTGGTGGAGGTTACAGCTCCTGGAGCCTATCCCTGTCGACGCTCATGTTCTTACAAACCCTCAAATTATTAATTTAAGTTGCACATCATTTTTAAATGATATGTTGAATGCTCAAAAACATAAATACTACAACTTTTTGTTCTAATATGTGCATTGTACATTTATGAACACATCTTCAACCTTAACTGAACTAATTAGGCTGTTTACATTGTAGAGTACATGTGTATGTAAAATATCATGAGAGTCAGACAGAGGTCACTTCCAGAATGTACAAAAAAAAGTACTTTTTTTTTCTTTCCAGATTGTTCAATAAATCGATCATATGTATTTGTATCATAATTTATGGGAGTAAGGCGTGATCCAAAAGGTTATGCAAGGGAGGAGAAAAACTACATTATATATGTCATTTAACAATGGTAGGTTGTATGTACATGGGATGGAAGGTGAGAAATCATTCAGCAGAGAGTGAGGCTCATTAGTGAAGGAAAATAATAATAAATAACAGGAATAAAAATGGAGGACAAAGAACTCATTATATTTTATTATAAATTATCATATTTCCCTATTAATTAGAAATAGATGATGATTATGTATGTTGACATATTGGCCCATATGCCACTGACTTTTTCATTCATCGAAACCATGATCATTCCATATATATTTGTACTCATTTTATATATGTATCTGACGTGTCAACAAAAAAAATAGACTTAGAAAAAAGGATTTGTATTTTTCTAGCTATTTTACTTCATAAGAAAGCATAGAATAGTATTACGACCCATTATGTTCTTTTATATCTACAAAATATGATTTGTTGGTCTGGGCTGATTAAATGCAAGGCTTTGAGTTTTTTTATGATGCTTCTCATTTAATATTTATGACCTTGGAAGTCGAGTTTTTAATAAAAGAACTATATATTTCTACGTTTACAATTGCATATTGAAGATGGTCACACGTAATAAAGGGCTTTAAAACAGTGCCTTCCGCCCACACTAGAGTGCATCGAACGGCCTAATTTTTAAAAACTTCATTGTCAATTCTCTCAAATGTTAGACCTGATTATAGAAACATGTATGTAAAAAATCAGCGAAATCGGAGGTGATCTTGGGGACCTAAAGTTTTTCGGTTTTTTGTAAAAAAAATAAAAATATATATTTGTCTCAATTACAAAAGATAAAACTGATATATTCTAGAAACAAGAGTTAACTCATTCATAAATACATACTTTTTAAAGACTAAATTAGAATAAAGAAAATCTATTATATTGTCTCAAGAAAAATACTATATTGCATTTAAGTATTATTTGATGGATTTCTTAAATTTGGTATTATTTTTTTATTGTGGTCCACCACTTACAAGTCCTTTTGATATTGTTTTTCTTTTTTGGAAGATGGAAGAAACTCTGCGGTTTTGCTGTATCATGAATTACGTTGATGCTTTCAACAACTTTCTTCGGTGTCTTGAAATCTTTTTTCTTCATCCATGTTTCTATATTTTCTTCAATTAAACTCAAATTAAAATCTAAGAGATTTGTGGTAAATCAAGAATCCTCGTTCACTAAATCAGCTTATGTTGTTTTGACGTCATCTTCGGAAAAAGGCAACTTTTTTGGTTTAATATCTGATAATGCATCTGCAAGGGCTCGATGTTCTAACAATGGTACTTATTTCAAACCAAGGTAATAACAACCATTTCTGGTTTTAAGTGCCATAAATACCTATCATAAGCTTCCAAAGCATTTATTGAATTTGGAGCATTGACTTTTTTGTATTCAGCAGAGTTTTGTAGAGGCACAAATCCAACCAAGGAGCAAAATACCCAGATTGAGTTGCTAGCCACCAATCACAGTAAACGTTAGCAACAAAAAACTACAAAATCCTTGAGTTTTGATTGCTGATAATTGGTTGCTACACTTGCATTTGAACAATTTTGCTTTTAAAGTAGACAAAATTTTATTGAACAAAGAATTTTAGACATTCATATACATTGCTCCTGATTTATGAAGCTATTGCTTTGTTATCTCTTCGCCAGTGAGAACAACATTGCTGAGTCGTACCATTTCCATTTCCAAATAATTAGTGGAAACTACCCAGACAATCTTTGGAATTGCACCTATAAAGTGATACAAATCTCATCCTTCCTTGACATCCAATAATTGCACTTTAACCTTGTATTTAACGCAACCTTTCAACTTTTATATTTTATATCGAGAACAGCTCGAAGCCTAAAAATTGAAAATGTACAACAAAAACTTAAATGATCAAAATTGAAGCCCAATGCATAAGGGGGATCATTGTTGTAATTTACAAAACTTTTGGAAGACTTATATAAATTGTAGACAGTGAATGTTTCAATATATGATATCCTTTTGACGTTACCTATGTAATATATAAAGTAGAAAAAAAAATATATATTCAATAATCCTAATAATTCCTCCAAGAATATTGTATCGAATCTTGACTTTTATCATTTTCCTCGTAGTTTCGAGTGGGAGGGGGGACAAGATAAACAATTCTATCTAAAACACCCTTCCCAGATATTGTGAATCTACACATATCAGGGATGAATCCCAACTGCTCCGAGGAGGGAGGATTCCTCAGAGATAACATCCTTGTTGAGAGGAGAATGTGATAATTCTCCATTCTTCCAAATGGAATAGAATGACTGAAAGTTTCTATTATTTGAATTCGTGACGTTGTTATTAATTATTTCAATGTAACCATTTAATGACAGGATTTTTATTACAATAACTTGGAATTACTATTAACTCTCTTTCTCGTTCATTAGAAAACACATTAGTGATTACTTACTTTCTACTGAGATGTTCCCTCTTCAAGAATTAAAGAATAATGATGAAAAAAAACACTGTTCTGAAAACTGCAAAAAATGGTTAAGATTTACAACTTTAGTTCTAACTATGTAATACCTACAAATAGTTTTCCATGAAGACTTTGTATGAAAAACCATTGTTCCAGAGTATAAATAACTACCCCTACCATACATGACTAAGGTATTAAAAAAAATATCCCTTATCTGAATAAACATCTAAAAGTTAAAATTTGAATAGAAAATAAATAGCTGAAGCTATCCGGCCTTTTTATAATTGATGTATATGTATTAATGACACCCCGCCTCTTTCAAAGGGTGCTTAGAAAACAATGAAGGGATTGTTTGTACAAGAAAAAGGAAGAAACAAAAGGACAACGGGAGGAGGAATGCTACAATCTCCTCTTCATTTCATTCGGCTCTTCTTTTCTTTTTGAACAGAGGCCCAGACTCATTAAATAAATGACCTACCATCACAAATCAATAGGTGCATAGCTTCATCAAAAAAACGATATACTTTATATGAATGTATGTAGTATAGACAAAACCTCCGTCAAAACAGTGTTTGACACGGATTGACAGACATGAATAAATCTATAAATCTACCATCTTTATAAAAAATAAAAATATAAACCTATTCATGAACGTACAGAAAAGAGCTGCTAAAAAAATCCTCATAATGAAATTATTCTTCCCTCCTTGAAATGTTACAAAATAACAAGTATGAAGCTCTCTTTGTCTTTCCTTCAACGTCCCATTGCAGATGCTCTTTTTCATATAATATGTATGTATAATAGATGTATGTAGTTGGACGTATATGGAGGCTCGAGCCAAATCTCTGAATAATGAGACTAGGGGAAAAAGGAAGTAAAACAAGGAGCGATTTAAAAAGTTATGACCTGTTTTATTTTCGCTCTCTCTTCCTAATGAATGATAGCCCCAGTTTAATGATGTTGAGGCTTCATATGTAACGGTGAATGGATGAACAGTAATTTCCACCCTGTTATTTTCTGGGGCTCTCTCTATTAAATAACTTTTGTGTTAGTTATTTTTTCTGCATGATGAATTATATAACAGAAGGTTGATGTGTTATTCCATGTTGATCCAAAGGTCTCTTGAGGGTTGAATAAAGGGAGCATATTAATGATTCGAGAGTATGAGCTACCAAGCTCTGAATGTCTCGTTATAAGGTTGGATAAATGGAAATAAGAGTCTTGACCATGTTGGAAAGTCCATAGGATGGATTTGTTCAATATCTATTATACATAAATAAAAACTGCAAAAAAAAAAATGTTTTGGGATCCTGAATATTGACAAGGAAGATTTCCAACTTATAATATCAGATAAGTGTTTGATATATTCTGCAAAAGCTTCCTTCTGAGTATTCAATATTTTGAACTTACTCCGTTCACTGTAGAAGATAAAATGTTCTCAATCAGTGTTTTATTTCAGGGACGTTTGCAGAATTATATTGGCGGGGAAGGGGTTTAGCATTTGGATTTTTTCACAAAAAATTAAAACATTTTGAAAAAACAATTGAATTAATCTTGAAGGAACGAATTTGATTACATATCCAGCCCAAGACCATAACAAGCAAGATGAAAACAAATTTTTGATGTATCAAAGAAGATTTGAATATTAAGAAGCAGCATTGATAGATGTTGCTATTTGTTCTCAGATCTTCGACATGTCCTCCAACAATTCTTTTATACCTCTCATGTAGGCTTCAAACAAAGCAGTTTGTAATGGATTGATCATAGAACTGAATTCCTTAGAAGTCATTCAAAGTTAACCATTGGATCCAATACTTGGTTCCCTATCACAATGAAACAAATTTAGGAATATTTGCGTAGATAGATTTACTGACCGGGTTATTTAACTCAATTTTGATGATATTATACTTTTTGTCCGGAAGACTCCTTCCTACTGGCTACCTTACTTTCTGGAGCCATTTAAAATTACCTTTTAGTCCAAGGGCGTTAAACATAGGACTCGTTGGTTGGACTTAAGATTCAGCCGAGAGATAATGCTACGTGTTAAATAATTAATTTATTCTAAGTTAACATTTGAGAATAAGCAAAAATTTCAGGAACTTCAATTGTTTGGATTGTTGAGATCATACACACAAAATGAGTATGCTAACGCTAATTTATTTGGTCTTTATGTTTATAATGCAATGAATGAAAATAAAATAATCAAGTTGTGCTCAATTACTTTTGTGGAAAAACCACCCATTAGTGCAACACTAATAACGGCTCTTTGAGGATGTGGTGAGTAACAACAGAAATCCTGGCATGCGTCTCATTTTCTAAATTTAAAGCCTCGCAGTAATAAATAATTCTGTAATCTAAGTATTATACCGATCAATAATATTATTTACAAGTACTCACTTCTGTGGATACTTGCAATGGCTAATATTATAATTATTGATATCATAATTACCTACGTTGTATAATTGAGGGGGAAATTTGTATATTGTTCTAAAGTTAACAATTGAATAACAACTTAGATTGTAATGTCACAAATTTTAAAGCTCTGTAACATGCCAAAAACTGCATTTCTACCCAACTTTCCCCCTCTCGCCATCCCTTTTTTAAAGTCCAATAAAACAGCCGATATTTTTCACTTGATTACAAAACAGCAAAAATAAGTCATACATAGAATAGTCTATGAGTAATCTACAAAAATAATCAAGATCCATAGGATGGCGCTGATGTAGCAGCTTAATGTAATAAACAAACAACACGGCGTTACTTTTATCAAATTTTATCAACATTGAAGTAATACTTTAAAGTTATATTGAGATTTTACATCATTTATTTCTGAATGTCAGCTTAAAAATATTAACTGTACTTCTGTTTTGAACCCACTACATTCAAAATCTGATATAGTATTGCTCTTTGCTTTTTGAATCTCTTTGATGCTTTTATATTCAAATGAGACAAAAACGTTATATAATAGAGTACGTATTATATAGTAGGTACATACTAGTGTTGGGTTCCGCTCTGAAAATTCTAGACCGGTATTGAGATTGTTACAATTTTTAGTAGACCGAACTCTTTCCACCACTTAAAGAAGTTCCTTTTTGGATCAATATTACAAAAAAATTGGTCTGGAGCGCTCTTATTTAAAACTTGATCTAGACTCTAGATGAATCACTCATGACGTCATGTGAGTTTCAAAATTGTGATCATATGCAAAATAACATTACATGAGGTTAAACGTGGCGCATTAATCAATTTTGTACAATTCATAAATCAGGCATAAAATCGGTACATAGATTGAAACCGGAAAAAAAGAGGTTTACGTTTTGAAAAGGATTAAATTTCGGTCTACGTTCTAAGATCGCAGTCTGGACCGAAATATAGGTTCAAATCGATATAAAAAAATCACTTAAGAGAGAACCAAATCTTGGTCTGAGTCTCAACACTAGTTCATAAGATAAGAATATTCAGATGATAATAAGGGATCCAATGGCACAAAGGGTCCTCACACTACCAATGAAGATGATAAAACTAATTACATATTAAGTTTCATAGTCATAATAATAATATTAGTAGGGTGGAAGTACACAGTTTTTCTTTTGCTCTTCTTTATCCGTTGAATGTTATCTTTTCTTTCCATCATCAATAAATCCTCTTGCATTATCCCCGTCCTCCAAACCCCACTTTTCATCATCATTAAGTACAGCTACTGCATCCTTATTCTTTTCCTAATACATATATATTAGACTGTAGCGATTTTGGGTATATATTTTTCTCCTCCAAAACAAATACCTTTTCTGCAAGAGACATTCAAAAAACTGACTTTGGCAAACACTCTCAGGCCATTTTTGGGTGTGTTATAGGTCATATTAGTTTTAAAAAAGGTATTTGGAGTATAAATATTTGGCCATTTTTAGGGCCTCTTGTACCACCATGCTAAATATGATACTATGATTCAAAAAAATTGTACTCTTTATATTTGACAGTATTTGGTTCACCACTTGGAACTTGTTGTGCACAAAAGAACGGTTCTGCTAAAAACAATCAAAAAAATTACTTGGTTAAAGTTACGGACCTATCAGGCAATTTTTGGGCATGGTACAGGCTATTTAATTTCGTAAAAAATGGTACTTTGGGGTAAAAATTGGCCTTTTTAAGACCTCTTTTACCATGATCCAAATATGAGTAAAAAATTGTACTTTATGAATCTTTTAGTATTTTAGAAGACAATAAAAGGCCATTATTGGGCATGGTACAGGTCATGTTTGATTAGAAAAAATGGTTTGGTCAAAATTGACCCTTTTTAGGCCAAAAGAGGCCTAAAAAGGGTCTTTTACCTTATGTTATGATTGATTAAAGAGAGAAACTGCAAATTATAGAGCACATCTTTGACCTTTTTATAACATCAACAACAAGGTGACCAATATTTTTGGTCCATAAACCAGATACTCAAAAGAATCAAAAATTACAATTCGACGTTCTTTCGATTTCAGATAATTCTCTCGGAAGCAAGCTCAAAAAGGACCATATCTAACATTTTTTTTAGCAGACAGTCAAAAAGCTAATGCAGATTTAGTAAGGATATTATTTTGTATATACCCTAAGACCAAGACACTGGAGGTGTTCAAAAAATCATCAAACTGTACAGGATTGTTCTAAAATATTTCTATTTATACTTATTTAAATATGATCTTCATTTTTGTCAAAGTGTATGGTGGTTTGTTTACATTTTCCCAAAATTTATTGATTTGTACGCTAATATACATTCCACAAGCCTTATTTACAAAATCTAAAATGTCACCTAATAAAAGAGTTCCCTTATTTTTGAATATATAAAACATGTTATTAGTTTTTTTAAGGGTAAAATTAATATTTTCTTGATGAGGGGAGGGGGGTGGTAATATAAATAACACAAAAGTGAATTTTCAATATGGTGTTACATTGAGTCCAAAGCCTTTAAAGTCCACCATAGCAATATCAACAACCTCAAAGTCTCTGAGTAGCCCATTGGAGGAGGATGTCTAGGACTTTCGTTGCTAAATCCTTCCAACCTCGTCTAGAGACTGTAATGGATATAATTCGTAAATAATAATCTTCAGGAAAAAAAACCTATTTTTATGACTTTCTAGTACAATCTCATTCTGTTCTGTTGCGCATGGTTATTTGTAGCACAATCAAAATGGTCCCCTGGTATTTATTTTTTCACAGGGCCTTCATTTCTATTTTTTTAATGCTGCTATCTAAATAATTAAAAATTACAAATAAAACCTATTTTTTCGACTCTGACAAACCATGGGGCTGTGTAAGTCTCCCCCTCCATTCCGGGTTGCAATGGTCCTGTACATGACTACAACTTTTTTGTACTAACGTTAAACATCGAAATTTGAAAGAAGTTGACACACAAGCCAGCCTAATGTGCATATCTATGGTTTTTTCTGTACATACTACATACTTTCATGCTTATACTAAAGTACAAGGACATCTCTTCCTACTTCATGCTCACATTTAATGTTGTACACACACACATAATTTTTATTTCTCCTCTACGCTTTGTGTTTATATATATTTTTAAATTGCCTATACTTTCATGAATATTTTATAAACCTAAATATATGCAAGAAATAAGGGGGGAAAAGTCGCATTATTCCCCCCCCCCCTCCCTTGTTCTTCCCGCCTTCTTCTTCTTATGTCTTCTTACTATTCTTCTCCTACTGCTACTACCATTGGTATACCAATAAGAGCGAAATATGGAACTATGTTGGAATAGTTTTGCAGTCCTATTTTAATTTCAAATATAATTTGTTAATGTGAAGAGAGACTGCGTTTGTTGTTTACGTATTCATATGCACTTATATTAAGAAACAAATTGAACTACCTCTAGTAAGTAGTTTTTTGCCTTAACTCCTTTGACTAATTTAAAAACATATTTATAATGTTAAATTTCATATATTAGATCTAAAATTTATCATATGTATTTATAATAAAATTAATTACAGATTTACTCTATCATACTAGCATGTACAAAAATTATGAGAAAATTTATAAGAACAACAAAGTTAAAAGAGTGTAAGCTTGATTGCCGCCGACCGATTATTCCCAAAAGCAGTTATAGCGGCTAAATATCATCTACCGTATCAAAGAGCACCTGAATACGGGTGAGGATCTCGGAGAAGTCCTCATGAGTGGTCAGCTAAGAAAATTTACTATTGAAGCTGAAGTCAATGGCTTTATAGAACCGCATGATCTCTTCATGACGGATATAGTCATAAACGCCAAGGTCTACCGTGTCAAGACGCATATATATGTCATTCTAAATGCCCAAAAAGTATTATTCCTGACGACAGAGATAGTTCCATTTTTGTGGGTGAACTCCTGGCCTTTCCGTCACCAGATCTGAGTCCCCTGAAAGATTTTATATGGTAGCATGTAGAGTCCCAGACCTGCAGAATTCGACACCCAAATGTTTAGGCATCAAAGGACTCTGTCAACGAGCAGTGGGCTGCCATGTTGAGTATCTTCATCAAAACCACCTGCAGAAAATTCTGCCGCCTCCTGGAAGCCGTTATTGCTGTCTACTGTTGTCAAAATTAATTATCCTTGGATCTTATATATATATATATAAGATTATTCATTCATTTTAGTATCAAAACTGTTGCACGACCACTTAATTACAAAAAAAAGACCATAAGAATATCAAGGGCGTCTGCAAGGTGGGCCGGAGGGACTGTTACCCGCTCCACCCCCAAATTAAGAAATATTTTGTTTTTACTAGAAATTTGTTTGGTCAGGATGAAAAAAAAAAAATTATACAAAAATAGGGGGGATATTTTTTTCAAAAAATTTAATTTTTATAAATAATGATACATTTTTGAAATTTTTCAACAAAATTTAATATTTTAAATTTTTTTTCAAAAAAAATTAATTTTTTGTGAGTAGCTGTGGATTTTTTCTTTAAATTTTTTTTGCAAAATATGTATTATTTGAGATTTTTTTCCAAAAAATTTTACATTCTGTGAATAGCCATAGATTTTTTCCAAAATTTAATTCCAAAAACCATATGAGATATAAATATTTATATAATTCTGCGGACGCCCCTGAATATATAAAATATTCAAATAAAAAATCCGCAATTCTCAAGAAATACCATGAAAAATTTAATTTTTTAAGCACGGAAATTACTATCGTTGCATTTTCTCTTCACCAAAAAAGAAACATTCTAAATTACATAACTTCTTCATTTTGACAGGGAGAATTGTTGAGGTTTGAAGATTATAATATGCAATGTTTATCAGAAACAAATTACGTGTACATGCATGGCAGATAAAGTTTTAGTTCTAAGAAAATATTGGAATTACAACCTATTTCCAAATAGAATCACTTACACAAACTATTTAAAGTAATTGTGTTTTTTTATGTTGTGGCTTAGCTGGAATTTTCTTTATAAAGCTCATAGATGTACTTACATATATATGACATAAAACCCACTTTTTAACTATAGATAAAATAGTAACTTTTGAGCCCATGCTAAGAGGTAGTTGAATGTGTCATACACCCCCTTCATCTACTACATTAGACTGTTCCGTTTTCGAGTTATCTTCTGCCAAAGACAGGGGAAAATCAAAAAACATACTTTGGTAATGTTAAAGGCCTCTCAGGCTATTTTAGTTTGAAAAAAAAAGTTATTTTCGGGTCAAAATTGACCACTTTTAGACCATTTTTACTGTCCCAAATAAGATGCTATGAATATAAAATCGTACATTTAATAATTTATTTTAGTTTATCAAACAAGAAATATCAAAATTTAACCCTTGTTAAAGAAATTTTCGAGTTAGATATACCAAACCCATACCCTTGAAAAACCTTTTATTTGCTTATATATCTCAAAAATAAACATTTTACTGTACACCTGACTATTGAGAGGTCCTGCAAAAGGGGTGGGTTACTGTACCAT
Source organism: Lepeophtheirus salmonis (assembly GCF_016086655.4). Lineage (NCBI taxonomy): Eukaryota > Metazoa > Arthropoda > Copepoda > Siphonostomatoida > Caligidae > Lepeophtheirus > Lepeophtheirus salmonis. The sequence goes on from NC_052132.2 coordinate 27,263,076, forward strand.
GACGCCCATTTTTAAAAATACTGGAGTATAGTGAATTAAAATTCCACTAAAACGACCTTATCCAAGACTTTTGGTTCGAGATTCCCAACCTTTTCCTCACTTCAGAGCCCTGTAACATTAGTTAATATCCTACGCCAATTGAGAAATATAAAATATGCTTCACCAAATGTGTTTTTCTTTATTGAGATATGTAACCTACCACGGAGCCATTGACGTTGCACACCGGAGCACAAATACATTTTTGGAAGAAATATTTATTCAACTCCGAGGAGTACGGATTGGAAAATCAATGCATTGAGGGCTCGAGACCCATGTTTATTTTTCTAGAAAAAAAAACAATTTGAATCTATTTTGCTCTTGGTTTAATGACAATGATCGAGACGGAGATGCTCCCACCAAAACGGATGTGGAGAACAACAACATCACTACAACATACAGAGGTTGCTAGGGATAAAATATTGCCATATGTACATACTACGTAGAAGAGCCTTCAGCTGAGCACATGTTAAAATCAAAATTAGATTTTCAGTGTAGTACTTTTTATTTATTCATTTCCTTTGGGACCTCTTCCTTCATTCGCCCTTCTTCTTCGTTTGAATTACAACTACTACCAGCACTAGTATGTGAGTAGTCTATGTAATATGTAGATACAGAAATAAAAAGAAAAAGAAAAATAAGTTTGCCTTCAACAACATTAGGAACTGCATTTTCCCTTTCTTCTTATCTCTTTTCTCTCCTTCCATGTCCCCCCCGATCTTATTCGTCTATTTATGTACTTTGTTCGTATATTGTAAGGAATGATGTGTGGTGCGTTTATATATAAACAGTCTTGAACAAAATCAAGAAAAGGAGAAAATCCAAATCTATTATTTTATAATATATAAATGGTCCATAAAAATCTATATACTTTCAATTTTAAACTTCAAAAGGATATAAATTATAAATTAACAAAATCATTTCAACAAAATTAATACTATTAATAGATGTGTGTCTGAGCTCTTTTAATTATTAATGTGGCCGTCCTTAGCGGCAAAGATGGCTTCCAGGCGGGGTGGAATACCTGGTTCCCATTGTGGATGTAGTCCTCTGTCATGGAGTACCAGTGCTGGTTGACACTGGCTTTGAAGGCATTTGATAACAGACACTGCACTTCCTTCCCTTGACCTGCACCCAAAAGATATAGTCGAGGGGAAATCATTCTGCCGTCATTAATTATTGAATTAGTATTAGTATTTAGATTTTAATGGACCACCCTGTACATGAATCCCAATATTTCATAGACATATTTAAGTCAATTATCAGTATTATAGCCAAATTTGGACGATGAGCAAAGATACCCAAGAATTTTAGCTATAGTTTAAGACCTTTATTTGCTTTCAAAGACTTATATTTACTCTGATATAGCTCTTTCAAATACATTTATCGTTCTCGTATTGCTGATAATCAATTCTGGCCAATGACAGTGCAATTTCCAACACACACAAAGTGTAAATTAGAATAATTTGTTGATGGAAATTGACAGAAAAATTATTCGAACTTGATTTTGTGTTGGTTACTTATATTCTATAATATACTTAATACAAGATAATTATTCGTCTGGCAATTTTGACACGGAGTTCTAAGTCACAAAGACGCTGCCGAATTGGACGCAAAGGCCGTCCATAAAACTTTACATGCTAATTGACTTAGCCGTAAACATTAACCAATGACGTCATCAAAAATCAATATTTATCATGACCACAATTTTATACAGTGAAGATAACGACATTTATTGTATATTACAACCTTTCTTCATCTAAAATAACAGAAAAAGGCCACAACTTATTTGATATTAGTTATTCAATTCTTCCTTCTAACTAGATTGATAATAGATAATTTCAATTCAATAAACAATATTAGTCATAATACCGATAGGAGGAAAATAAGCAGAAAAATCAACAGCTGACAACAAAATGCGGTTTACATTTTTGTGTAAGTAAAGTAACACATTCTCGAGGGTCTAACGTCTATAAGAATATTTAATAGTCCAATTAGGCCTAAATACAGAAAAGGGGCAGCCTTTTTTCGTGCAATTAAGATACATAAAGTGTTGCTAAACTAATTCAATTGGTAAACTCAGATACTTTACTCTCGAAACCAGGACTGTTACAAGCATTTTTCTTCGAAGTTTTGACAAATTTCTCATAGTTTTCACAAAATGTGGTTTTTTTTTTTTACATATATAAATGCCGATTTTGAGGAATATAATATATAAAGGTGACAAAATACAACATTTGCCAATTGATAGTATGTTTTTAGTTAGAGTCTTTGCTGCAAACACCCCCTCGCAAAGTCACAAAGTAGGACAGAACGTTGGACAAGACTGAATTGTTTTCAATCTAAATTTCAGTCTACATTATGAGATCATCGCCGTATGGAATGAAATATCAGTCTGAATTGGTCTAGAAAAAGGACTTAAGACAGAACTTTAAAAATAGATCGGTCTTGAACCGAGTCTCATCTCTAATATATGGTACCAAGAATAATGCACTCCAAAAGAAAAGAAAAACTACCAATTAACTTTTAAAAATAAACTAAAACTAAAATAATAATCCGTCAATAAAGAAGTCGCATGTTCTAGGAGCAACAAGCATATTTATTTATCTCATGAATATTATTTCCTTTTCTCTCTCGCTAGTTTTTAATTGAATTTTCGTTTGGGTTGAACGTTATTTATTTTGTTTCAAAAGAATGAGGGAAAATGTTTTTTTATCAGTAAGATAATGATATTTAATTATTTGAATTAAATTTTTATTTATTAAAAAATAAATATAAATAAAACTAGGGAAAAAAGTTACGCGACTTAGAAAAACTCATCTCTCCATTCTTTTACATATATTGTGTACTATATATACATATATTTAGAATTATTATAATAATGTATGAATATGTCCCAAGAGGAACGAATTTTTATTTTTATTTATAGAGAATATAACGAAGAAAGTAGGTGGAGTTATCAAATACATCAACAACGCGGACCGTCTTATGAATGGCAGAGCAACGGAGAAAGAAATAAAGAGGGAGAGAGAAAGAGAGACAGTCCTGCTTTCACAATATATTTTTCCCCCTTCGCTAACGCGCACGCCCCATTTTATGTCAAAGGAGCACCACAATCAAGTTCCCCTAAAAAAATAATACTTTTTTTAGTACTTCGAGAGTCTTAAACCCGTGTAGATGAGAGAATTAAAAAGGAATTAAAAACTCAATTTATTTAAAGATACATCTTCTTTAATTTGACACATTTCAATTCTAATTAAAATTTATAATTCTATTTGGAGTAGAAGTTAGTGTATACTAAATCTTAGTACGACCAAAGCCTAATCATCTTCGAAGAGAATCATGTTTGGTTCAATGCAGGCTAGTAGTGGCCTCATCCTCAAATCAGAGTCCCTTGTGGACCCTAATCCATCCTGGATGCATCATTCATTAGACACTTCAACGATGGCACGGTAAGGATATTTTTATATATTTTTTGCCCATTATTGAATCATGAATCAATCCACAGTTGCGCCATTGGTCGTGTAGAATTCACAAAGCAGCCTCCATCCAACCTCCGCAAGTCAAATTTCTTCCATTTCATGATTCAGTTGTTTGATCGGAATGGGGCACAGGTAGAGATTGAGCGCACGTCCTTTATTCGCTTTACGGATGATGGAGAGGTAAGGGTCATTTTGTTCCAGAAAAGCTCAAATGTGTACATTCATCAATTCTAGGAATCTGATGGACATCAAAAGCTCAACAACGGAATCAAATACAAGTTGCAATTGCTATATGCCAATGGTATTCGTCAAGAGCAGGATCTCTATGTTCGACTCATTGACTCCGTTTCCAAACAGGTCAGCTCCTTTTTAACATACTTTAAATATAAGTTATTAGTCATTATAATCATAGTAGTAATAAGTAACCATGACAAATCTCTGCCCATTTCTTACTCTCCTGCATTTTCATCAACTTTTTACTATCTTTTTTGGCTAAACAAGAAAATGCAAATTAAATAAATTGCTCATATATCATAAACGTTTTATTTTTGACAACTATTCCTTGATACACGTTTTTTCCATATCAGTAAATATCCGACAATAGGCAAGTAATATTTGATTGTGAGTTTATTATAATATTAAATATGGAAACTTCAATTAAAAAATGCAGTAGACTAAACACCTCCATGCAATGTGGCATGAAGTCTAACTAAATAGATAGATAGATATATAAGCCACGCGGGAAGCAAAGAGTGCAGATATGACTTTTTAACTTGAGATATAAATTATATTTAAATATGTGGATAGAGAGATAGTCTAATTGGTGTTGCAGAAAGTACAACGTCCAACTGCAAGCATGATCTGAAGATTTGCAAGGATTTTTAAGCCGAGTTAGATCATTTTATAAATGTATATGGGGATATGAATATTGTCAATATGGGGAGGATACATTGGGGTTACAGGAAGATTAAGAGCTGGCTTCACGCACCGTTTTTGAAGTGTACTAATTAATTATCAAATTTTCCCCCTGCTATTTCATAATTGTAAATTAGAAAAAGGGGTTTCGGCTTAGGCGCTTCTGTTGAACGGGCCTAGGGGGGTATGTCTCCCCCTTCAACTCATGACCTGAAGATTCGCAACATTAAGCTAGGGTTTCACGATTCCCATATATATGTATTTATTAAATATCCTTTGTGGGGATATGAGTGGATTATGTATATAACGAATAAGAGTTGAGAGGGGAGAGTTAAGACATTTCCAAAGAAGTGGAAAAAGAAAAGGGGTTGAAATAGAAAATAATAACTAAAAGAATAAGAAGTGAAGTAATAATGTTATTCACCCTTATTGTGTGTGTTGTTTTTTTGTTGTTGTGAGACTGCGCACGGGCTGCTATTTGTGTTTACTCAAGAAAGAGTCCCATTCATTCCGAAGGAATTGAGATTTATCTTAATTCCATAATTCTCCTTCCTTCCTTTCTTTCTTCCACCCTCGAGCTCAGGAAGGGACGAGGGAAAGAAACGGAAAATACAATTACATACTGAATGATACACACATTAGAAAATAAATAAATAAATATATATATATATATAAACAAAAAGTCAGAAAGAATTGTTGATTTACTATATTGTACATTCACAAATGAATGAATGATTAAACAAACATTGAGGGTGTTCGGAGATGGCGGCACACGTCTCTTTTCACTCATTACATAGATAAACTATTTACATCCCGTTCTCTATTACTAAAAGTGTGAAAAATTATGTAAGCCGGCCCAAGGGAGAGCCAGGCCTCAATTTAATTTTATAGTTCAAAATAAATTAGTTCATATTTGTTTGTTTATCAATTAAAAGAAAGAAAGGAGATGCTCTATGGGTCAACCCATGCCGAAGATATTTCCCCGTGTCTACTCCCTCCTACTTTTAAAAAGAGAGCTCCTTATGTTTTGACCACCTCATTTCAATGTACATCTTGGTACCATTGCTGCAGTGGTCGGGGAAAGAACAGGCGGGTCATGAACAATTGAGTTCGGAACACTTTACTTAAAAATCGATTATTTCAGTTAGTATAGTATATTTACTGGTACACCATAAAAGTGTTAGGGCCATGTTTATTGTGTAGAGTTCAAGTATTCACTCAAGTCTACATATATGGTGCGTCATTATATAAACAATATAGAACAAAAATCAAGAAAAAGGAGAAAATCCCTTTTTTTAAAACTTTATACATATTCATAGTGCTTTCTTTGTCAGTACTCATTTATTCGCTCCAGTACTGGCCGGTCTTTAAGACTGTTGATCTCTCAGACTGTCCCTACTAAAACTGATTAAAAAAAGAATAGAAATAAAATTGACTGAAGTACCGAACCTAACATGTTTCAGGACTGATATAAAGAACTCAATTGGACCAAACCGAGACTGAACTGGACGAAACTGTTGTTTTGAGTGCTAAATAAGGACTCAAGACACACCACTATATATGTTCACAGAGCCCCATATTTCATAGACATATTAGAGTCCATTATGTCCTTTGTGATGTGATGTGTTAAGATATCCAAGAACTTCTTATATTGTATCGTTTAACCCGATATGACCCTTACCAAAAAAAAATCGGTCAATTTTGCATTCTTATAGACCGATCAATTTTGGCTACTTTAACTACAATTTATTTGCGGGGCCTTCAATAGGTATACAAAATAATTTATTGATAGAAATGGATCATAGGATCATAGAAATTCGTTGAAGAATCCAAATGTAATCCAGAGTATATTTTGAGAAAAGTAATTCTAGCTGGCTTTTGTCTTGACGTCCCACATATGTATTTGAACTTTATCAAGTCCTTTTCATCATAATAAAATCCCCTTTTTTTTATATATCATGAGAATGTCCAAATATATTTATTCCCAAAAAAAAAGAAAAAATACTCAAAATGGGATATCCATGTTTTGGGAGCTCTTGAAAACATATTTGTATGTACATATAAAAGGATAAAACAAGTAAAAAGTATATAAGAGAATAGTCAGAAAGGGATCGTTTACCTCTTCTGACTCATTCATGTGTACATATGTACTCGTATAAATATATAAAAGACGGAACGTCTAAATCAAATTAAAAAGCTGAACCTATATAGAAAAAGAAGGGTCTCTTTCTCTTTCTCTGTCCGTCTGTCTGTCTTTCCTTCCTTTATAGCAGTACATTTATAACATAATATACAAATTGGTAAATATATAAACGCTTTTCCCCAAAAATAAATATAGAATATATGTATGTATACAAAATCAACCATCCAAAACTACATGATGTTTCAATTATAAATGAATTTTCCCGAATATAATTTATAATTTCTATCCCCATTCTATGATATATAAAAAACGTTTGCCAACTGTTGAAGTTTTTTTCGGTTGTTTTTTTTTTTTTTTTTGTACATTTCCCTAATTTTTAAAAGGATAAATGATTATTCATCATTAATCATTGCTATAAATGATTCTCTTTTCAGGTTGTGGAGTATGAGGGGAGTAATCATATCCGGAATCCGGAAATGCAACGGGTTCTCTTGACTCATGAAGTGATTTGTAGGTATGTAAATATTCTATCTTGAAATAGGAGAATTTCTTCATTTTATTCCTTCCATCCAAGAGGAGGAGGAAGGGAGAAGAAGAAGAGGTTTTTGTGGCATCCCTTGGGAGGTCCTTTCTCTCTCTGTATCTCACCCTCCTTTCTTCTTGAGTCATGGAATGCAGCGCCTCTATTGGCCACACTTTATCTTTTAAACAATGATTGACTAATAATTATTTTTATAATTTATCCGTTTGTGCTTTTAGCCGATGTTGTGAAAAGAAGTCCTGTGGCAATCGGAATGAGACTCCTTCAGATCCCGTCGTTTGTGACAGGTAAGTGACTCTCTTTATAAGGATCAATTCTATGTATGATGTTTTGACGCTCTCATCAGGGGGTCCTCCACTTCCTTCAGAAGGAGACGACCTGATGATGTGATTCTCTCGTTCTTTTTATTATTTTGCATTGTCCTTCTTTATACGTCAATTTTTTATTTGTATATATATTTTATTTTTTTGGATCCTCTGACATACGGTAGTAGTTGGGTAAAAAAACAAAATTACCATGGAGGAGAGTTACACCTGTTCTTTAAGTTCATATGAACAAAATCTAGATACTTCTGAGAGGAAAGGGGTGGGGGATCTATGACCGACGACATAGCTCCAATCATAATTAGAAAGGCACTCTTAATTAATTAGTACATAATAGAAATGAGATGCATCTCAATTCCAAAGAGGTTTTTCTATAGTAAAATCTCTAGATTCAGTCATCTTTGCCTTAGAAAGGACACATCTGATGAGTCAGCATAAAAACAATCCTTAGCAAAAATCAAGAAAAAGAGAAACTCTCAATTTACTTCATATATTCAATATTTAATAAACTTATTTAAGTCAACTCTAGGATTTTGTAATAAAATTAGAATTTGTCGATAACTCGTTGAAGAATACAGAGCAATACACACTCTTAATTTTGAGAAAAATCCTATTAGGTTGCTGTTGGGATGACATCTCACTATTTATTATCGAATCCTTGTTCTTTTTTAAAAACCTTATTTAAAGTATCAGGCCGTATAGTCTATTCATGACTTTCAATTTACTGAGATAAATCCTTATCTTTCAAAGATAATTGATATATTATATTAGATTTGGAAAGTAAATGACGTTGGATGGTTCAAGTCGAACTTATGTATTTCACATATTTGAAGGAAACAATGTAGAACTATTGTAAACAAGCCTCTCAAAAACACTTTCTTTGTTCAAAAGGTTGTAAGTAAGCCTAGTGGAGTTTATTAAACCTCTTTCACTTCCCTTCAAATCCTAAAACAAATACTTTCAAACATTAAAATAAATGGAAATAAAATGGAAAAAGCTGTATGCTTTTTTACTATTTTATTTTAAACCTATGAATTAATAAACTAAAATAGTGACTGTCGTAAATAATATTAAATTTTGAAGAGTGTAGATGATATATTTTTTTCTAAACTTATTCAATTATTGACAAACAAAAGACGACTTCCATCTCCACTGATCATAGTCTTGGTTGTTGTAATGAAAATGCATTAACAAATCTTCTTTAAAACTTTGATAGTTAATACAAAAATGTGTAAATAACTAAGGCACTAATGAAGAACCATTTCTCGAAAATTGGAGAGGGAAATTATATAATCAATTGGGGATTTTTCTGAGACAATATAATAATACGATGGTCAGGAAAGTAACATAGTGACTAAATCATTAATAATTTTGTACAAATCCAGTGCATTAAATTAGTACTTCATGTGTAAACACATTACTATCAAATTGTTATTGAACGCGTCTTTTCCTCTCCCTCTCCCCTCTGAACTGACCCATCAAATTAACTTCATCAACATATGTCTTATTAGTTCTACATGGTGAATGAATTACTCATCAATAATAAGACTAATAGATGCACTCCAATTGATTCATTGTAAAATGGTGTCCATTGCGCAAAGAAAGAGAAAAGAGAACGTAGACATAAGAACTCTATTAGTTATTACATTACATATACATATTTTATTACTCATCATTTTTCCCTTTGTATAATGAGCATATCACACATAACTATTGAGTACCATCTGCTCAAAAATTGAGAGAAAGAGGTGTCGTAGCTAAAATAATAATATAATATAATATAATACAAATTTGTTTGTTAATGATTTATGAAAAATGACTTGTGATAATAATAAATTGTTTGTAAATCTTCTTTTCTTTCCGTTTTTGAACAACAGATGGTGTTGATTGACAAATTTCCATTTCCATTCTTTTTTTTTTTTTTTTTTTTGTAAAGTGTTATATTATTGTTTCTATTTATTTTTTGACAAAAAATAATAATAATTGTTTTTTTTTGTGTGTTTCTCACATCTATTTTTCCTCCACTATTTGTAAAAAAAAAAGGAGTCATAAAAACTAATTATGACTTGACTCTCTAAGTGACCATGCTTAAAAGTGCTTACATATGTAGTCTATATGTATGTAAAAGACACTTTTTTCTCACATCATTGTGTGTAAGCCTTAGTCTAACAACACCGATCTGTTTGATCCTTCCTCTTATTTTCGCCCCCCTCTATCTATGAGTAGTAACTACAATTTCTCTCATTTTCCTGGAAGCTGTTCTTTAGTGAGATCCTGAAAAGTTCCAAAATAAAATAGTAAATAACTAATTACTAGACATTCTTAAAAGAACACATTCATTTTATCCTGAATTTGGTCCCTCAGTTACTTACTCAAATAGTAAAGTGAGGTTATCTGAGGTATGTAGCATTTTTAGCAATGTACGGGGTTGAACAACAAAACATGGACTCTCGAGCCTCCTGGTCTTTATGATCTCTGACAGAAGGTGGCATGGAGTCCTGGTGTATAAGTATAATCCCAAGCCGCCGTTCACGGCACTCCTGGTGGCCCTAGCAGAGACAGAGAAGTCGTTGACAGTGCAATTTATCGATTTGATGGGATCCTCCTTGATCTTCTTCTCCAAGCTGTACAAATCACTCCTTAAATTGTGTCCTCCACTTTTTGCTTTCCTGGAGAGGTCTTCTCCATCATTATTCATCTCGGCCACCTTGAAAACCAGGATACTGGAGTACTTCACAATTAGGTTGCCAACTCTCTAAAAAATCAATAAGGGTCACAAGATAGGTAGGGTCGGAGCAGGAGCCTTTTTTTCTAAATACGTAACGATTCTTTTTTTCAAGGAACGGTTGGCAAACAATTTTCTGAATTTCCCCATTTTTTAAACTATATGACCGGAATTGAATTAGATGCATATTTTTGAGTGATATGAACACCTGGAAAATAATTATCATCCAGCAATTTACTTTAATAATAAACAAAATCAACTCAATTTAATCAGAATATTTATTAAACAGAAACCTGTCTTGATTACATAAAACTGTATACATTGATATAAAACAATAGATAGAATGTTAAACATCCATCCAGAAGTAGTAGTATCTGTAGAATAATTGTAAAGATACTAGAGCCTCAAATTCATTTTCAAGTGGCACTTGTCTAACCATTTTTTTTAAACTCAGAGTATTACGAAACAAATTGCGTCCCTTTTCTGCTCAATACGGGACACCTGTTTTGTTTATATATAAATACGGGAGGATTCCGTTTTTCAAGGGAAAGTTGGCAACTCTATTCAAAATGTGAGTAATCATCGCCACCTCATCTTCAAGCATATAGAAGGTCTGAGATGTACTGTCTCTTGACTTCTTGCTCAGTCATGTTGTTGATGAGATGAGAAAATATTTATTATATTTTGCTAATTTACAAAAGATGGCTGAAGCAGAATGTCAAAATAAATATAATCACTATATTAATGTTGAAATTAATATTAATCAACAGTCCACGTTTTGTTGCCCAACACTGTACACCGATTATTTGCCCTTATTAGTTGTTACATAGTATTCTATTATCATCAATAAACAACCTGTGTATCTTTTTACAGTTATATCTTATCCTTGTGAAAAGGTAACTATAAATAGTAGTTGCCATAAACAATACATCATTTTGTAGACTCAAGAGGATAGATAAATATTTCTATCTTACTTTTTATTATCAAAAAATTAAATAAGAGCTTTAACGAAAGAAATACATAAAGCTGACATGATGCATTAAAATGATTAAGCAAATATATAAGCTGCATTTGTTTGTTTTTCTTATATTATTGATGGGCCATTTTTGAACTAGTATTTTGATATTAAACTCGGATAGACTTTAATTATCTTATAAAAGTTAACCAATCAATTTATTTCCTTTAGCTGACGTTGAAATTATAATACAGTTTTATACCATGAGTTAAGTAATTTACTCTAATACTTTGACATACAAGTTTAATTCATTTCTGGATCGGAGATTGTAAGGCAAAGCAAATGAATCTCAAAATAAATAAAAAATAAACTTGAAATGGCTCCCTTGTTCCAGCTCGTCTCTTAACCTGAATTCCCATGCTCTGACACTTATATCTCAAGAGGTTAATACATCTTTGTTTCTACCCTTTCTAATAGCTTACGTTTAAGCCTTACTATGCCTATTTAATAATTCAAATCCCTTTGTTGTCTTTATATATTTATTTATCCAGAGTCACACATAGATATAAAACCCATTCCAAGATGATATAGCCATTAGCTCTTGAAATTACGCAATTTATTTACAAATAACCATTACGTGAGGAATTAAAAGTACATAATATACATATGTATAATCTACCTATTGTAAAACCATGGAGGTAATTGAAACACCATCTGTGTGGTACGTAGATATTTATGGTTCATATAATGCATTTTCTAACTATGTTATGTATGTAAAATTGGTAGTAAATAACCTTAGCAATAAAAGTTCTTTAAAAAAAAAAGAATACATAACTGTTGCATGATTTGGTCACATTTTGACAAAAAAGATAATGATTTTTTCCACTTTTTTACTTACCCACATTTCAATTTTCTCTCCTTCCTCCTCTTTGACTGATCCTACTCCATATGGTGTAACAATGATGATAAAGCTTCTTGTAATCCATGGGATTTTGAGGGTGTCTCCCCCTCTCTCCCCTCCTTTTCTTATGTATCAAAAGCAATTACAATTCATAAAATACATAAGAAAATAGAATATATAAAAAAGAGCAGAAATCCACCTGTTTTGTCTGTTCCTTCTTGAGCCTCTCATCCTAGCTAGCAGATGGTTTTCATAGAATAGATGGGGGGAGAAAGGAAATATTGAATTACGTCAATTAATAATCCGTGATTTTGAACAATCCTCACTCACTCACTACTACATACATACATATAGCCATTTTTCTTTTTTACAATCTCTCCCTTGACCAACACAACACAAGGGCTTACTCCACCTTGTAAAACCATAAATATATGGACCATGTATGTAAAATATGAATGCTAGCTAGGTAATGCAATGGTCGTAAAAACAAGTTCATACAAATATATACATCTGTTTTATATATATGTGTACATATGTCAGTATTTCAAATATTATGTACTTACCTGGGTGTGTTACAGTGTTTCCTACTCAATTTATTAGTCATTCAATTGGTTTCTAACATGACAATGTCTAAATGGTCTTCTTTTTTTTTAGTTCAACCAATGATCTAGGTATATAAATATGTAAATGATGTGTTAGAGGTTTTGAAGATTTGAGAAAAACTTATGAACTTTTTAACAAAAACATAATTTCTTGATAATTTTTGATGACGTTAATTTTTTAGTAACTAAATTTCTTAATAACTTTCTTTACAAAAAAATATTTTTGATAAACTTGCAGACCCCTTCAGGTTAGCATGTGGGATCTAGACATATGATTTGTTAGAATGATTTAAATAGAATCTTGTTTGGAAAGATTGTTGAAATGTAAACTCTTTGTTTAGCTCTTTAACTCTTTGTTGATAATGCCCAAATTTTAAAGTTAAAAAAATGTTTTTTTATAAAACAATGCAAGAATGAAAGTTATCTATTATAAGAGGTCATTAGTTTATGAACTAGCCAATCCCAAGAGGGTCTGTGCATGCTCTTCAATCTAACAACCCAAATACCCTAAAATCCTACTAAAGCCTCTTGTAATGGGGATTAGGCTATAGGAATTCCAATAAGTATCGAAATACTTATGCTAATTGTGTTAGAAGAACCGTTGGTATTGTATTGCCAATAATAATCCAGTCATTGTATAAGTCCCGTTCACAGTGTTTCTTTTAATCTTAAAAAGATGGGTTTAATCACTTATTTTTTCATTTTTTTCGCCCGCAAATTTGCATATTTTTCTCATTAAGTCGTTCATGGACATATAATTTCCCGGAGGATATGCTCATAATATTATTGTAACGTCCCCACAATTAATGTAGGATAAATATTTTGCCTATTTCTTTTTTATTTTGAGCTCTTTTAAGAGCCGTTTATTTCAGTAAAGAAGGATTACCAGACATATATTTTACAGAATTTTTGCTGACAATGTAGTTGGCTACCCATCAGGTGAAATGATTTTATACACCCTTGCTGTGTATTTCAGGATCAGAACGTTTTCCACCATTGAATTGGTTGTCGCACCATCACGATGGGCTCCTAAAATCGTTTTTATCTTCTCTACAACGATCCATCCTATTTTGTCAAATCCAACTATTTGTTGGTAGATAGTTATTTATTACAACAACCAAGTGTAATGAGATCTTATAGGACTTTGTATATCTTTAAGCAAGTCTTTAATTCTTTTTATCCTCTAATTTTTGACTAAAACCTTTTACATATTAGTCCCAATCCCCGTGAAGTGAGCATATGAATTATGTCCTTAATATTCTCCTTTGAAATGTTCCTGGTTTATAGCGTCCCCAATCATCATTGATGAAAACTCCCTTGTCATTTAATAAATGTGATGTTTCATTTAACTATATATATGTAAAAAGTAGTAATTACGTAGTCATTGTACTGTCCAGCGTGCCCTAGCCTTGAGCATCACACCACAACCTACATATAGAAAGCACAGTTGAATAAAAAGAATGTCCAAACGTATTTTTATGTGATTTGTTCTTTAGTGAATTGATTAGATGTTATTTGGAAATCGTGTCATATAATTTATATATTATATATATATTTATACATGTCCATATTTCTTAAGTGAGAGAAAGAACGCCTTTTTATGGGCTACCTCGTTAAAAAAAAAAAAAAAAAAAAAGGATAGAGAATGGAGAAAATTGGCATAAAAAAATATTATATATTTTTTTATGTCTCTTTGCTTCTATATGTATATAGTATTGTACATAATATGATAGAATGTATTGTTTTTTTGGTTGTGTTGAGTATTGTTTGATAGACTCTTACTTTTTTACGGTTAGGACTATTTTGTACATACAATGTAGAGATGATTCTTGGAGGAGGATTGTTCTCTGAGTGGATCAAGAGCCATAATTTGAATATGAATTGACGTCTTCATACCTTACATACATAATACATATGTTTAGGAAGGGGGATGTAACGAACGATGGAACGAAGGAATATTTGTGGGGGGAAGGGATGGATGTTCACTTGCTCTTATTTACGTTCTTTTTTGTTCGTTTGGTCTGATTATTATTCATATATTACGTTTGAAGATAAGGATCAGGGGGAGTTCTTCTGACAAGACTCTACATATATAAGCTTTGAGGGGAACGTATTAGATCAAATGAGAATTATAACCATATTCTATGTGATAGACGAGACGCTTCACTATCGGTCAGGGGAGATGATAAAAAAAGAACCGTAATTTGAGAAGAGATTTTGCTCTTTCTTTTTGGTCGTTTGAATGTTCATGTTATAATGTTTAAAAATCTTTCATCTACATGGTCCTCTTATTTATGATTTATTTTTATCTTTTTATTAGATTCCAATTAAAATTCTTCCTCAAGTGCAATCAAAATTGCCTTAAAAATGCGGGAAATCCACGGGATATGCGCAGATTCCAAGTGGCCGTCTCTACTTCTTTCAATCTGGATCCTAGTGTGATTCTTTCTCCTCTCTGAAAACATGTTTGTGCATAATAACTCAAAGCATGGTCGCAAAACACGGCGCGTGGATGGAGTTTTAGCAGATTGTAAGGGACTCACTTGCACTATTTAAAAAAATTATTGACTCACATTAAATTAATATTTCTTTATTTCTAGCCACTGGGAGTTCAAACCCTCTCTTTCATCCTCAAGGTGTTCTTCCTTCCATTAAGGCTGTCTCTCCCTCAGAGGGATGGACCTCCGGGCAGCAAACTGTCATCATTATTGGGGAAAATTTCTTTGATGGTCTTCAAGTATTTTTTGGCTCAACCCCCGTTTGGAGTGAGCTCATTACCCCTCATGCAATTCGCGTGAGTACACCTCCAAGACAAATCCCAGGTATTGTGGAAGTATCTCTCGCCTACAAATCAAGACAGTTGACAAAGGGATCCCCCGGACGATTTGTCTATGTTGGTAAGTATTTTTTTAATTAAATAAAGCTTTATATCCTCATAAAAATATGCATGTTATTTAGCCATTAGTGAGCCTTCGATCGACTACGGTTTTGCTCGTCTCAGCAAGTTAGTGCCCCGACATCCGGGTGATCCAGAAAAACTTCCCAAAGAGGTCGTTCTTAAAAGAGCAGCAGATTTAGCAGAAGCACTGTACTCCATGCCACGACGACCTGACTACTCTGATTACTCATCTCCTTCCGTCCATACGGGATCAGGATCCCAGGACGGCCTCTATAATACGAGTAACAATCAACAGCAACAGGTACAACAGCAACCAGAGACAGTGACTGAAGAATATACATCCCGAGGTGGAGAGTCACCACCAAGGATGGCCTCTGCTTCATCCTCCTCTGGTGCTTCATCCTCCTATGTTAATGAACATTCCTCGACATCATCCACGTCTGCATCTACGCCAGTCACGTCCTCTGGTTCTTCATACAGCTCAGGCTCTCAGTTGAGCAATAATATGAACTGTCATCCGGGATCTCCTGGTCTATTTCAGACCTCTCCGAGTAAGATTTTTTCTTTATTTTTTCTTTTGCACTCCCTTTCTGCATGAAAAAAAAATCGCATGTTTTAGTAGCTTCTTTTCTTTTTCTACAAAAACAAACAATCAAAGAAACACAAATCCATTAACGAATTTTATTATTGATTTATTTAAAAATACTTTTATTTCATTATTTTTGTCCTCCGTACTTTTTTAGCTCCCTCTGCAAGTCCCTTACCCTCCTCTTCATCCAGCACATCGTCCTCTAATAACAATAATAATAATAACAACAACTCGAGTCAGCAAATCCCTGGAGGACAGATCCACTATGATCAACACCACCACCAACATCATCCATATTTCCCAGTCAATTTTCCTAAAGAGGATCCAGGACACGTCCCTCATTCACATCCTCCTCATCCACACCATCCTCACTATCCACATCAAGAAGCCAAATCCCTACACCACATGCAACAAGCCATGCAGGCCTATGTACATGGGCATTTTACGGCGGGAGGACCCACATCAGCCTGGCAACTTGCAGCCGTCCAATGAGTGAATATCCTCATCAATTCACTGACACTCCCATCCCATCCCAACCACCTCTCCAAAACTATCCTGTTAGTATATTCCTCCTTTTTAGAGCTTTATAATTGTATGAACAGCATGATTGCACCCTTCGATACAGTGCTTCTCAAACTTCCTTGGGGGAATCAAGGAAAATAACTAAACGCAAGTGGGCACCATTAAACAAAAAAAAATGATTTGTTTTCATATAGATAGCCTAATCACGCAAACTTTCTTGTGTACCTTGGGCGTAGAATTTGAGAAACACTACTTAGACAAATGTATACGTTGAAACAGAAATAAAACTTCCACCAGATGCCTGTAAAATAATAATAAAAATGCAGTTGCCAATATGCATTAATTTCTCACTCAAGAGGTTTAAATCATTTGCACTGCCGGTATATATAAAAATAAAGAAGCTAATAAACGTCATAACAATTTAATAAAACATTGAATTATGACGTCATTTCGCTTTTACATACGGGCAGTTCACATTTTTTACTACTCACAAGCTTAACAAGGATTGCTTTTGATCGCTCCTTGCTTTGGCTATAAATATATTTCCGACTTCTTATTGGTTGTAAGGTCAGCAATGATATGGTAGAAATAGTGAATAAGAAAAAGTGAGAAGTAATATTCTTCTAGAAGAAGCAGGCTGTCAATTGATATGTTTATTATTATTTTATACCCACCAAGAGACAGTTTTTATTTACATATCTACGTAGATGTATAGGTTTGCGAGTTTTGTTGAGGTGAGTGAACACACACGCAATTGCTATAAGATTCCTTTGTTTCATTCTAGGAGGTACTTTTTATTGCCATTAAATAGTTGGGTAAATACTCAATTACCGTTAGCTATAAAAAAAATCATAATACCATCAAGTAAAAATATAATGCTTAACACCCATAGATAAAATAAACTTATAAAAAAGTGAGATACACTCGACTCTTCAGCAGCTATATAGGATTCTTTGGTTGACAATAGATCTGTTGAGACTAAATCTAGGGTTGCTGTAACTCAAAAATTACATATATTAGTGTAATTGCCTAGATGTTACCCCACAAGTCGAATATTGAAAGTAAATAATCAAAAACAAAGAAATTACAACTTTTGTAATAAATTTCTTAGATCAATTTTATTCTCAAAATTGGAAAACAAAATAATTCATATGTGAAAAGGGAGTTTTCTAGCTTAATTCTGTAAATTAAATATTAGAGTTACAGATATAGGGCTCTCAGCCCAGGATTTGTAGCCTGTCAACACATTAGCAAGCTAAAATGATTTTTCTCAAAACTGAGCCTGGAGAACAATTGTATTCCTTAACGAATTATCCTCAACATCTATTAACAAATCATTCTTATTAACCCTTTGGAGGTGTCGTAAAATTCCACTTAAAGTAGCTAAAAGTGATCGTCACAATAAATGAATAGGTAATTGATATATTTTATTTGAAAAGGGCCATACCGAGGCATATATAAGTATTTTAAAGCAACTAAAAGCCATAAACTATGGTTTACATTTTCCCCAAATCATCCCACAAATTTGAGATCAAAGCCTGGAATATGTCGATGAAATTTTGGGATGAATGTATATTTGAAGTAAAAAAATTAATTGGGATTGCGTTCTCTTCTTAATTTATGTTCTAGATTATTTCTATATTGACGCACTATAAATGAAGAAATATCCTAGAAACCCTTTCTTTTAATTGATGGTATTTTGATAGTTATCATTGATAGGTAACGATAAACCTAAACAATAATACGTATAAAACTCTTCAAAGTACTCGAATCAACTACTCTTTTTCTTTCCTTAAACTTGACTTTATACCAACATTTATCGCAAGCTTATTCACTAATTAGATGAAATAATTTATAGTTACTTCATTTTGGCGATAAATATTTATATTTTTTTATTCCTCATTATTATTTCACTCTTATTTCCAGAGATGTCGTCCATGCTATCAACTTCCTTGTCCTCTATGGCATTTTGCTCACCAACACAGGCCTACACACCACTGACAGCATCTGCCAAATGATTTATAAATACGGGAAAGAGGTCGACAACCAAAGGAGACAAAATAATTATAATCAAACAAAAAATCCATTCATTATTATCAATCTACATAAAACATATCTTAAATAATTTTTATTTTATTTTTTTTGTTTTTTGGTTTTGTTTATTTTATACTTTTTTAATATTATTTGTTTTTATATGCCTACATATTTCTTGCAGCAAAGGAATACTTACACAATACATACAATATGAACTAAGAAATTTGTGCATCTGTGATTCATTAATATTCTCTTTCTTCCCATTTTTTTAATTTACAACATACCTATATTATTATAATTATTTTCTGTAAAATCATATTTTTTTATTTTTCTAATATATTTACATACTATACAATATTTATTTATTATTTTTCATTATTTTCTTTTCCTGGGTGGTTTTTTTCTTCTTCACAAATAGATATGTACAATCTGGTGTTGGTAGGGTATAAGACGAAGAAGTAGGAGGGGTAAAGTGTCTTGGGCGTTCGTCCAACACAATGCTTTTAGGGCGGTTCTTTTCTTCATAAAACAACAACAACAACATTCTTTTTTTCTTGCTCACGAAAGGTGAAAAAACACTGCATTGGAGCAGGGATTTAAAATAATAAATCCTTCATAAAAACCGCTAAAAAGTTCATATATTGTGTACATTTTTCAACTTGTATAGTTTAAATTGTACCAGTTACAACTTCTACGTTTCATTTTATTACTACATTTATTAAATAATATTAATTAATGTTATCATTGCATTTTGATGCATTAAAATTATATTTGAACTACATAATGTACCGCAGAATACTAATGATCCATTTCTATATCACATCCTGCTATATTTATTTACATTGTCAGTCATTTTAATTAACAACTATTAAGTTACTCTACCATTTCATTTTTATCTATTCAAACTACATATTATTATGTATTTATTAATAATATAACTGTAGACATTTGAATTACATAATCTGCTACAGAATATGTATATAATAGTAATTTTCGGCCAAATAGTCATTTTCTAAGTCTTATAATACTTTATTTAATTGCAATGTCAATCGTTTTAATGAAAGATATTAAGTTATTCTATCAGTTCACTCTGATCTATCATATATTTACTAATAACATAACTTTGGACTTTCATTACAAAAAAGTAAAAAAAAACATTATTATTTGCACCATCTATGGAATATTTAAGTTATTTTCACATTGATGATTTGTAATAACAACTTATTAAACTTATCAGTGGTATTATTCACCACTTTTTTGAGGGGCTCACGTCTCCCCCCCCAAAAAAAAAACAACAACAACATAAATATACATAATAAAACCTATTAATACAAGTAATTCTATAACGGTTTTATAAATTTTTCGGCCAAAGCCCCCAAAATTATGAAAGCTAGCAACGCCACTTAAATTTGCCATTCTATTTTTATCACTGTTACTACTACTTATAACTATAAATATACAGAAATAATTAAGGTCTGAAAACATAGCTTATACGATTTTCAAATAAATGCTGTTTTACAATTAGTAATTTTCAATTTTTTTAACCTCAAAATTTATTACATATATTGAGTATCTATTGAAATTTGAATAATTCCATTTTCTTCCTCAGAAACACTCTAAATCATAGTTTTGATATTATACATACACCCCAATTTTTTTGTTGAAATTTGTACAATTTTCTTATACAAGTTACAAATAGTAATAATAGATAATGTATACAACTCTATAAATATTTTTGCAAGCCTATTTATACTTAAATAATGGCTACTACATAATATGTACATAGTTTATTTTCTTTTTGCAAAAAGTGTTACATTTATTTTACAACATGCTTACAAGATTCTGTATACTTATTTTAGAAAGCTCTAATGTGTGTATTTTTAAAGAAATGTAATAATATTATTATTAGTACATATGTAGATGTTAATTATCTTGTTATAGATAGGGAGGGGAAAAATACTCAAATAAATGTGGGAAAAGTAACTTTGTGTTCGACAAATTGCAAACATAGTTTTTAACATAAAAAATAAGAACTATATCTTTATTTTTATGTTTTTCGTGATGCTAATTTATAGCCTTTGTTAAGTTGTGCTTTTTTTTTCTCCCGTTTGCTATTGCTTTGTCTATTAAAAGTATGTCAGTATTCACTCACAGTTACTCCATTTCTCAAGGGTACCCTGCTTCTCATTACAATTATTGTTTTTGTCTTTTTCTCATAAATTTTTTTTCATTATAATGAAAGACAAAACTATATTTTTTTCGTCCCCCAAACTTAATAGGGAAAATATATATTACATAAGTTAGTACATAATGAGTAGAAAACCCCCTCATTCAGAGTAGCCAAAAAAATACTCAAAAAATTTGTAAACCGGTTATATTTGGTTCAAATTCCAAAATGGTGCAGCTTGGTTTGAACTGTATAAAAAAAACTTTCAAAAAACACAATATTGTGGCTTTTATACATTTAATAATCTGGCAAATCTTTAATTTAATAGTTTTTTTTTTTGTCACTCTGAAACAACTTTGAAATGTCAAGATAGTACATTTATAATCCAAAACAGCGAAATGACAAACGTTTTACATACAAACAATACTAAAATCCATCAAAAGTTTTTTTTACCTCATTTGTCAATTAAATAAAATCAACTAAATAAATATTTATTATTAACGAGTAAGTACTTTTCAAAGTAATAGCACAACAAAAAAAAATATTTTATGGCCCCATTCCCTCCCCCAACTCATTTAGGGGGTTAATTAGGGATGATTATTGATAAATGAAGAGGTTAAAAGTAATATATTTTCAACTTAATCACTTTTTTTTGTTATATATCTATATTATATCGATAATAATTGCAATTTTATTTTATTTTGCAGGGAGGTGTAAAACTGAAGATACGAGTTGTTGAAGGAAGCTTCCAGCATGGCGGATCTCTTAGACGAAGAAACATTAATGGGGGTTGTTGAATTCTTTATCACATTGCTTAGCATATGTGACTTACAGTGTAAAAGAGTCGGTACCCATGTGGTTTTAAATAACCATTTGTAAAGGCTTATGGAATACATAATACTTAATATTTGAATTAAAAATATGTTTAGACTTTTTTGGGCATGTATTATTGGGCTGAAATTATAAGAACATCCAAGTGTATACCTCCTTGAACGACAAAGAGGTAAAATTGTTATAAAATGACTTAATTTATAACCAAAAATCGAGCAAGTTATAAAATACTTACACTGGCCAACGTCAAGAACTAACTTTAGGTGTATATGGTCTAGCTATTTTATCAATGTTATCAACTCCATATTTTATTTTATTAAAATATATTACTGAGTCAAATAATTTCTTTCTGGTATTGTCAATTTGTAAGTGTTTGTGAATATGTCTCAGAACTATACTTAATACATTTTCAGGATATTTAGGTTAAGTAAAAAGTTATGAGCGTTTTTCGATGGATGTCTTTAGTGAGCTGTATCTCACAATTAATACATCCTATAAAAAAAAACTTAATTTATGCTTAAAGTTTAAGTGCACACTTAATAAATGTTAATTTACAGTTATGTGTTTGATGAAGACAGCTGTATGTTCCTGTGTTCTAAAATGTAAATTAAAAAAGAGAAAATCAAATACATTATTCAGTATCACTACGACCAAGATGAAAAGGTAGTGGCAAAAAAAAATTGCGTTATTTATGTACTCAATACAGTATAAAAATGTAACAAGAAAACGGTGGTTAAATCAAATGGACATCAAAATAATGGATTTGTTCGAGTTGGACCGGTATGAGAGCACTTATTCTATTGCCCAGGAATGAAAGATTAATCAGAAAACAGTTTGGAGCAATCTAAATCGGATAATCATATCTACGTTAATTTTATATTCAAAATAAAACGAAAAAATGCTCAGAACTTTTTACTTCACCAATTATATTCACTGTAGGACTGTGCATTTATAATGCTTTAATAATAAACATATTGATTTCAAAACTTAAAGATATGGTTATGAGCATTTAAAAAAATTTCAATAAATGACAAACAATCAAATTTGTGGCAAATCGGAAGTACAAATGGGTCAAAATGACCTCTCCATTTCTCTAGTTTTAAGTGATGAAATTGGTTTCGAAGTTAAACGAGATGGCACATGTTTGCCATCTAAGAATGTCTTGCATATTTATAATAGAATTCAATTATGTCAAAAGTAATTTTTCGACAAAGATATAATATATTTTAATTAAGGTTTTTTTTTTGTTAAGTCGTCACACATATGTCCCACATTCTCAGAGGATGTGTATTTTTTTAATTTTGTTTAGCATTCCGAAAATAATTTTTCCTCTATTATTGTTTTTTTTTTTCCTTCTTTTAAGAAGTTGTTTGAAAATATATAAAATATTTTTATTTTTCCATTCTTAAAAAAATACTGACCTCATATTTTTTTTAAGTTGTGGTTTCTTCGAGTATTCCTCACTCTTCTCTTTTTTGGAGAACCGTGTGATAATTTTTCAAAGAAATAACAATGTACATAATATTATAACGAGTTTTTTCAAGAAGGAACTCATATGTCATTATGTCACCCCCCACTTCAAATTAACATATACTCATTAGGAGAGAAAAAATAATAATTAATATTTAGACTCTTTCTTAAGAACATATTTTATTTTCGTCTATTTGACAAATTCATTATAGTAATTTGTTGGTTTATAAAATTTGAAAGGACAATAAGGAATTATAAAATTCGTTAATTTAATGAAATTTTATTTCTATTTCATTTTGAAATAAAGGAGAGTTGATTAAACAATTCATTAGTCATTCACTTGGATGTTGTTGGGTCATTGTTTGCCCAGCTCAAATAATAATGGATTTTTGATAACCATGAATCAAAACAAACACTATTGAATCAACTATTGTCTTTGTAACGCTAATGAAAAAGGATGTCACAACTGACCATGTTATATGCTATGCCTCTTTGAATCCCATTCAATCCAAAACATCTGCATCACCAATGAATCGCCTTTTGAATGTTTTTTTTTTCTTCTTACTTTTGAATTAAAAGAAATCAGTGTGTTTTTTATTGTTACATTTTGTTATTTTTTGTCTAATGAAGGTTGACAACCAACCAACCAACCAATGGTTCTTTTATTTTCTAATTTCTTATATTCAAAGTAGTGTTTGAACAATATATATTTATTTGAATATAATGGAAAACGTTTTTGTTGATATATATAATTGAGATTTGGATATAACATCAATAATGTAGACCGTCAACCTAAAAGGAAGCTAGAAGGATTTTTTTGATTTTTTTCAAATTTGAGTGTTGATTACTTTTGTGTTCTTCTACAAATGATCTTCGATTTTCATGAACAAATTATTCTAATTAACCCTTCCAAGGCGTCAAAAATTACACTGCAAGTACCCGTATATATTGTTTAAATAAAAGAATGAAAAATGGGCATTTTTTTTTAAAAAGGCCATATCAGGGTCAATATAGGTTCTTTAAATAAAATAGTTAACATCCTCGGTTATATTAACTTTTCCTGCAAATTTGAAGTCAAAGTCTATAAAGGACTAAAATATGACCCTGAAATATTGAGTTGTAACACATAGGCGGTGCTTTTTGTTTAAATTATCTCATTTTCAGTTAGCACTAACCTTCAAAAGGTAGTTGTCAAAAATGGGTTCTTTAGTTTGGGAGGTATTGTGCTAAGTGTGACGCTAATTTTGTTATTTCCAAGACAATGGATCATAATGAATTTTATGCTTTAATTTTACTTGATGGGAAAAAATGCAAGCCAAGCTAAGCAATGACTTGAAAAGTGTTATCGGGACTCTGCTTCACAAAGTGAAGCAGAAAAAATAATTTAAAAAAAAACCAATTTTGAACGAAAAAAACGTGTTATCATTGTTAAGTCCTGTACTTTTCAGACCATGTATTAATTATCTATGGTGTAAAAAATTATATTTGGATTTTCTTATTTCTTCGATTTTATGTTGACATCTCACATTTGTATATTGTAGACTGTACTATTTCTGATAAGGGCAGTCAAAAACTGGCTTTGGACTCTTATATCATTACCCATTTTAACCTTTGAAAAAGAGATTTTGTGGTTGATTGACTATTTTTAGGCCTCTTGTACCCCTGTCCAAAATATGATGATGATATTTGTGATAAATTGTACCTTCTATACATTTTTTTAGTATTTGATTTATCCATATCAATATTGTACAACTTGTTTTGTATAAGTCAAGGGGTGCAGGACGTGCTAAATGATTTGAGGTGTCCTTGCTTTATCAACGATAATGTTCATCCCGTTTGTTTGAGAAGTCTATTTTCAACTTGAGTTAAATTTTGCTATGTTATCTTTAAATCGTAAGTCATTCAACACATCTTATAGCACTTTTTTTAAATATTAACCCAAAACTGGATGGTCTAAAGTAAACACAATAAATGAGTTGGAGATAGGAAATCCTTTTCCAAGAGTCTATACTTTGAAATAGTGAGTAAAATCATAAAACCCATAATATATTTATCCGTAAAATTCCCTAACAAATTCTAAAAGGATATTACTAAAAATATGTAGGAAAACTTAATTTAATTTATTGTTACTACAGTCTAGCATCTTTAATGTGTTTGTTTGTAATGCGTCTCAAAAAAAAAAAAAACATTTACCCGTAAAATACATTTGGGTTCACTTTTTAAAATGAATTATTTGTACAATTTATCCTATTCGTTCCTGTCAACCATATTTTTGTGACTTTGTTTATAACTCTAGATATTAAATGAAACCCATGTCTTTTTACTTCCTGAGTCTAATTAATATTATATTCCACATATCTACAAACACAAAAACAAAGCATTTAATACCAATGGTTCCAATGGACTAAAATAAAATCATCACCACTTATTTCAAAAACTGAAAATCTATTATGGGAAATTTAAAATAATATAAATTCTCACATTTACTAAGAATAAAAGCTAACAAAATAAAAACTTTTGACCAAATAAGCTCCAAATGCTCATTTCCTTCTTGATGTACCAATAAAGAATACCTTCTAACCGGAATTAAAAAATATTATATTACAACACAATTTGTTTGTTCTTTCACATATGAATCAATTAGTCCACATATATGTGGATTACTTTATGGTAATTATGTATTACTGAGGAAAGCATTTCTTAAAAACATCCTTATTTTGCAATGAAGACCTAAAAATATGTCAAAAACAAACAATATGGATCCATTGGACCAAGACGGTATTTTATCCTATTCTAAATTGGTTGTTATTTGGAGGGCTTAAAGAAATAAAATATAACTCCATAATTAATTATTGAATTATGAGGCAATCTAACACTTAATTACTGAGAGAAAAAAAATATATAAACTAAAAAATACTAAATTGTTCCCTTTAATTGAACCTTAAAATTTTACAAATAACTATAAAAAACACCATAATATGTGGCTCTAAATAATGCAAATATACTATAACCCACGGTTGCGGAGTTGGTATATAAAATATCCTACTACGGCTCCAGTATTTTGAATATCACAGGCTCCGACTACAACCCACAATGTTTCAACAATATATTTTATAGCCTATTTAAATTACTTTTGAGTCATCAAACAAGATTTAATTTCTAGCTATAAATAGTCATTACTAACCACTTATTAGTAGTTTGTAGTAAATAATTGCGCCAGGTATAGAAAAATATTTGGAATTAAGATAAAAAACAATCAACAAATGAAATAGATCAAAATCTATCTATTGCTAATACATTCATAAGTTACTAAACATAATTTATGCACTCGTAACCAAGGAACAACAATACAAACAACCTCTTCTCATTGCAACATTACTCTTTACTCTGATAATATTGACTATTCAGAAGACTAAGTAATGAACTAGCATGGCTAGTGGCTATGCTCATCCCAACATAATAATTTAGACTTTAGAAATCTTCAGGAATTGTGATTGTTTAGACTACAGAGTAAGTTTGGAATTTTTGAAGCAAACTTATAGATTAACTAACTTTCAAGTTTCATAAATTAATAGTAGTTAATACCTATAATTTATAACCATTTAGAAAAAAAACTTTTTGAATATTGAATCTAAGCCTTAGATTATAAGTAAGTAAATTATAATAATTTTTGTAGCCGAAGTCGGTACAAATATTCCAACTCCAGCAAAAAAGGGACCGACTCCGACTCCGTAACCCTACTAAAAACTCATACGATAACTTTTTTTAAATCTTTATAATTACTAATTGTAATAGTATGTGTAATTTAAATTACAAAACAAAACAAATTTGAGCTCTTTAGCTTAGAGGTAAAAGTTGAGAAAATGACACTTAAACTAGAACTTGACTCTTTTGAAACTTTTTTGACACTTTTGCCCCCCTTATACCCCTGATGCCTACTGCCTCAACTACACCTATTGGGAAGGCCACTAGTGTGCGTTGTCCAAACACTGAGGCCGCTATCACCCAGTATTGGAACGCTTTGACAGAGGACTACATTCACAGCAACTACTAGGTCTTCTGCCGCCACATGGGAGCCATAATTACCACTAAGGACGGCTACATTAAGGATTAATAGAGCCCAGCCACACATTTATATATTGTATTAATTTCATTGAAATTCTATTCTTAATTAATAAAATATATCTTGTTGAATTTTAAAATTAAAAGTGTTCAAATTTGAATGGACTACTCTGTATTATATCAAATCGTGATTTTGTTGGTACGTTGGGATCACATGTATGTGATCCCTTTCTGATTTATTAAGTTATCCAACTAACGGCCAAAGCAACTAAGGAGTGTCTCAAGAAGAAGTACATTAAGGTGAAGGAGTGGAGCTCAATCCTATAGAACATCTTTACCCGTATACAAACTTACAAAATTGGTAATGGATCAAATAGTTATTTCCTCCACTGTTTGTTTTATTTTTGCAACAAAAAACATATAAAGAAAAATACTATGAGTTCTTGACCCATCATTATTAAGCATAATTTCATAGACAATATTTACTATTTTTATTTGTAATATATAATATAATATTGTTTGAAAACGGGGCTGATATTGAGGAAATGTAACAAAAATACACAGCACTGGGACCAAGTTTCATAACAATGTCTTTATTATTTTTCATAAACAAGGAAGGGGCAAAAATTGTTACTTGACTCTCAAAGGCGTTACAAAAAAAAATATATTGGACTTTTATTTAAGCTCTATTTTGTATATATTTATTTATTAATGGTTTGTTTCTTTGTGGGTGTATATATGTATTGATCAAATAGCAATCTGCCTTGCTTCTTTCAATCTTTTTTTTTCTCAATAGGGAAAGATATATGCTATGAAATTATATGGTAGTAAGTCAGTTCTGGAGACAAAAAAAAAAAAAGAATTAATCGATAGAGTTGTATGAAAAATGACCTGCCAGTATGCTAAAAAAAGAAATTGGTAATACCTACGATTTGAAGCATATTTGGGAAGACCCCAGATTAGCTGTCATAAGCAACAATTGAAGGAAGAAAATAAACACAAATCCTACTCTGTTTATTGCAAGGAAAAATAGACTAGAATTACTCGGATGTTGATCCTCAATTCTACTCCAAATCCAAAAAGGACTTACACCTCTTCCGTAATTCATGAGCACACGTACTATTGCTTGCTTTATACTTCGATAGTTTCTAAGAATTGCACTCTCCCAAAATTACGATAACATGGGCCAAGCAACCCAGTATTTATTAAAGTAATATTTTCATTACAAAAATTACTATAGTGCAGATCGTATCTAAATGTTAGCAACTTTTTAATTCATTTTTATCATTTTCTTACCTTATATTAATATCTATGGTTTCTCACTTATCTCATAACAGAGTCTTGTTTGTATTCATGTATTTATTTATCACTTGCCAATTCTTCCCAACTTTGAAAGTATTCTTCAATTTAATGGTAGGACATTTTAAAATCTTGATATAAAATTGAAGGCCTTAGAAGTCCTGGTTTTTTTTTTGTAATAAAAAAAATCTATTTATATGTTTAACATAAATATTAAATTTTGGTAGAACGTAATAAAATTACATAAAAACCACGGCTTCCACTCAACGAGTAAAAAAAACGATAAGATGATTTATAGAAATGAACTTAATCGATTATTTTAACTCACTCATTCATTTTCATAAAATAATGACAGCTTGCTTTTATCTGGACACGCCACATATTCAAAGTGGAGACCCAAAACTTGTAGTAGCTTTTAATTACAATTTTATCTTCATTTTTATCATTAGAAGGTTTCATCACGGAACCAGCTAAAACAAAAGTAAATATGTAAGTTTTTTTCAGCCCCTTTTCTCGAAGTGTAAAAATATCGGAGCCACAACAAAAAAGCAATGCGTCTGCAATCTCCTCTGTGCCAAAAAGGCTGAAGAGAATGTTGGCATCTTCATCTTAGACAGCCTAAAACATCGAAAAGTAGGTTAAGAATGGGAATAGTGTTGAAATTTGTATTCTGAAACTAATTATCTTACATTTCTGTAAGAAAAATATGGCTGCCTCAAGCCCCTGGTCTTTGCAGTTTGTTTCATCTTGGAAATGAATGTCTACCACAGCTCTGATCTAAATTTGGCTTTACTCCAAACTACCATTATGATAACGTGCTACTCCATGGACACAGCCTTCATCGTCAAGAGCTGCCAATCTGTTCGCTGGCCTGTAGAGGCTGATATTACTTGTGAATAAAAAATGTAGCTAAATATAGTATTTATCCATTTATCAAGAAATTGGTTTGGAGTTGTATTTCCTGATTCCATAATAATCACGTTTTTCGTAATTTAGTCATACTACAGCTAGTTTTGGGTCCTCAATTTGTATATATATATTATTTTTCTTTAAAAAAATGGCTTGTCCTTGAGATTCTATTTATACATTTGTTAGTCCAGAAGAACAATAGGTGTGTACCCCGAAAAAGCTTATAGTAATTACACATTTTGTATGTAGTTATGTTATGTACATGAGTTATTAGGGTGTCATGTTTTACAGACTTATTTGAGCAAAAAACAGAAATAAAGAAACTCATTAACCAATAAAGTGGCACAACTTAAATAATAATAAAACACACATTTAAATGACGTCTCAAATTACATTGTTGGATTTGTTATAAGTAAACCTTTTCATGATCGTTCATTTACACTCATTATATTATAAATATATTTTTTAATACTTCATGATTGGAAAGACGAATAATAATCCTGTCAAATGACCGGTCTGGGGAAAGGTCAAATGGCCAAAGGAGTTGGCTTTATGAGGGTTTTTATGGGTTTGTTAGTAACTATTAGTGTTGGATTCGAGTAATAATCAAACTAGAAAACAACTCAAATTTACAAAAGTCCACAATTTTCTGAAAACTCTCCAAAATATTGTATTAAAAACTCGACTAAACTCTCATACCAAAATATTAATCTCACTTCCAGTTTTTTTGTTATTTTTTACTGATTTATTGAGTAATTCATTATTAACTTTGGTGTCATATTCTTTGCTGAGATATTTTTTTTTATAATACTTGGTTTCCTAGTTTTTTTTAATTTTACAATGATATTATATGTAAAGAAGAAATATAAATGGTAATTAGTGATATGGCTGGAAGGTTAATAACAATACGATAACATAACTGAAATTTAATTTATACTTTCTTGTGATATTATAAAGTATGTCTCAATATCGTTAGAGTACTTATTGAAACAAGAATAACTTTTATATACTTTCATTTATTTACAATAAAATATTTAAAGATGTTTTGTTGACTCAAGAACTTTAATAATTTGCTTTTAATGTTTTTCTATTTCAATAAACGTCAAAGTTATTTTAAAATATATGAGCTACGGAAGAAAGTGTAGGGGCTGATTATTTACTGTTTAGTATTTATTTAAAATATTTACTATCGAGTGTGTTGGCAATTCCAGGAGTATTAGATACATCACCAGGAATACAAAGGGTGTGGTCCCATGTGATTGATATATATGAAGGTCAAAGTATCCTCAATCCGCCATTATGTAGGAAGTTATTGCCAATTATAATTGATGGAAAACAGTCTTATGTCAATGGAAAAATGGATAACATTCAATACAAAAGTCTTTTCTTTCTCAGCAGCTCCTATGTGATTGAAAATTGGTTATGGACTCAAGATACGCTCCATGCCACACATCAAAGACACTCAAAATAAAATTAGGATTAAATATACATTATGTAGGTATATGGATTTATACAGACAGCTGAAAAGGTAAAGAGTGATTATTGTCCTGATATTCTAGCAGCCAATCATGTACAATTTTGGTTTCTTCGATTCTGTTTTAGTAAATTTGATGTCAAGTATACACCACGCACTGGAAGGGCAAATGTCGAAAATGTTGATAAATAATAGAAATTTTCGAGTGCAACCTTCATATTAGCACTGTTTTGATTACCAAGGAGAACAACATCAAAAGGGAAAAGTCCACTAATATAATGGATTTATTTCTACTACATATCATGTAGTATTACCTTATAAAGGTAGTCAAACTGACTAAATTATTTTATCAGTTCATTGAAAAATATGTATCTTAGCCTGATGCCTTTATTCGAACTCAACAGAACTCCATGCTTTAAATAGAATCCAACCCTAGTAATTATTATTAATGCAAATAACATATATATCTAAAAATATAGAAGTTTTAATCAAGTAGTTAATTTATTTGATATTCAAGGGGTTAGAAAAAGTAATGAGACCTTCTCAAAATACAGTTTTGAATAGGTGTTGTTGATAAAATCTTAAAGTTTCAATTATTCTTGAATAGCTTAGATTAACTTTAATCTAAGTTATTATCTTAACTTGATGTACATGTTGTAAACAAAAATTCTGTAGAGCCCATCATAGGCAATTTGATCCATACCGGGAGGACCTCCTTGGACATCATGAAAGCCTTTAGTGTCAGTAAGAACACAGTTTGTCGGGTCAGAAATCGTTTGCCTAATAGGGACAAACTTAAGGATAAACCCAAAAGTGGAAGACCTACAAAAGTGAAGCCTGAAGGTATCATGAAGGCTTTTTAAGTCAACACAACGATGAAGATGTCTGAATACGCCAAGAAGAACAAGGTGTATCTGTCTTTTGTAGATAAGGCAATGCAAAAGGCTAGAGGAAGGTCGCTTAGAAGAATTGAGAGGCCACTCCTGTCCCAACGTCAAAAAGAACTCCGTCTTCCACGATGTCAACAACTTTTGAATGATCTGACGCACAACAGCAACCGGATAATTGTTTCTCTGATGAAAAGACCTTTACCGTTGACCCCGTCTACAACAAGTAAAATGATGGGGTGGTATACTTTGGCAAGGCTGACAATAGGATCAGTACAAGACCAAATATATGGCCTTAGTGATGATGTTGGGGGCTGTGGAATCAACTGGAGAGAAATTCCTCTAATTTGGTTTCATGTTGGAGACCAGTTACCTACGACCTACTATTTGATGGGGTTGAAGGAAAATGTAGTCCCATTGATCACCAAGACCATGAAGAAGTCCAACAAGGTCAAGTACGCATTTCAGTAGGACAGGGCTCCGGCCTATACTGATAATATTGTAAAAGAGTGGATTGGTAGCAATTTGAGCTTCTGGTCCAAGAACCTTTGGTCCCACAGAGCCCAGATCAGAATTAACTGGATGACTCCATTTGGTGGCAAATTGAGAGGAATCCCTTCCAAGCTCGGCACCCGAATATTGATGCCCTGAAGACCTCCGTTAGCCAGCAGTGGAGGATCATGTAAAAGGACTACGTTGACAATATGTGCAAGGGGTTCCGGAGGCGGTTGGAGGCTGTTATTGAGGCTGATGGTACCCAGATTCATAATTAATGTGCATTATTAAAGTAAAACATATTCTAAAATAAAACTTACTATGTATAAGATTCGTTTTAATGAATACTTAGAGGCTTGTCTCAGTACTTTTTATATCCCCGGTAGAAGGAAATAGTAAAATAGTCGTTAATTGACCAAAGTGTTGAATTAATGATTATCTAATAAAATATAATATGTCTGTACATACGTATATTCAATTAAATCTTACTCTCTAATTTTAATTACATATACACTGCTTTGTTGTAGTTGCATTTACGGCCATTAACAAATGGTTTTAATTTCATTTTTTATTGGTATGGGTCTATTTTAAATGGACTAGATTCATACTATACATATACCTATGGAGGAGCTAATACAAAGGAACCTTGTTAAAAAATTAAGAAATAGAGAGAAGTCCAATTCTTTTTTTTTTACATCAGATATTTATACAAGCCATTATTTCTTACAAATTTTTCACATGGTTTTTGGCTTTGTATTGGCGATAATTCTTCTCTAAGAATATAAATGTAACACAGGCTAACCTTTAAGAAATAACTTGTTTTTGTGCTAACAGGTGGCATATGTCAGTAGTCAGCAATTCTTGGGCTTTAAATGGATTTCATCAGGTCAGCCATTTTATTCAAATAATTTATTATAAATTTAATTAAGCCAGTGCTTCTCTATTTTTTGAAGGAACTAACAGTTAAAATCTACACTCAATAGTTGAAAAATAAAATTTTTATGGAGTTTATCCATGTACCCTCTTTTAGATGGGCGCCAGTTTTTAGTAGATAGGTAATTTGTTCATCATACTCTGAAATCCTAAAAAGCAAAAATGTGTATTTCCAAAGCTTTTGTTAGTTCAACAGAATAAGTAAATTGTAAATAGGTATTCTGCTTTGTTAAATTCATTAACACCATAAAACTTTTAAGTGTTTTGGTTTAGAAAGTCATAAATGCACCATTTTCCATAGTACTGAATGATATATTTAGTAAGTACTTATTCATACATATTAGGTACACTGGACAAAGCAGCAATTGGAATTTTAAACCCCAAGGTCCTTATATCCATAGCTTTAACTCCGCGGGACCCAATCATGTCCCTTCAATCAGAAAACTATTTACCTCAGCAGTATATTCTCTTAAAAATTTCGATAATATAAATTGACATGTGGCATGAAACTACGGATATCATAGGATTGGACTCTTTAAGACATTTCAGAGCAATGGGAAAGATTATTGCCCGTTATAAGCTGATTAAGAAAAGGAAATCTTCGATAATAATTTGTAATGTTAATTTTTAAGCCCTCTGTACTTTATTTTTTTCATGATTATCTAAACGAGTTTGTTCCTTTGTCCTTAAATTTTTGGTTTTGAATGCGGCTTTTATTTAATTTGCTTCGTTTTATATTTTTAACGACTTATTTTAGTATTTGGGAAATCTTTAGAATTAAAAATTTTATATTGTGTACTTAACTTAGTCATATGTACTTAATAATGAAGGAAAATAAATCTGATAAAGGCTTCATTTTATATTGTACTTAAAACTCAGCTTTTACGTACATATTTAATAAAAAGCAAAAAATATCATGTTTGCTAAGATGAGTTAAGATACATAAGAACTTTAGGTTAGTTTGCACTTTTATTTGAGTTATAAGGCTTATATTAGCCCTGATATGCCCCTTTCAAATAATATATATCAATTCCTTATTTTGAAAATCGTGATGATTAGTTTCAGATACTTTAAGTTCAATTTGCGACACACCAAAAGGGCTAGAAAGAAAATTTTGCTATTAGAAATTGATGATAATTTGTTGAAGAACACAAATGTAATCTACTCTAAAGTTTGAGAAAAATCACTCTATCTTGCTTTTGCCTTGACAGACCATATTTCTTTTTACACAGAACCTCAACTTTTTGTAATTTTTTGTTGTTGTCTAATGAAGTCCATGTTGTCGTAATGCTCCTCATTACCATATTATGAAAGAGTATATCAGCTCAATATTTGTTAGTATTGCTGTTGTTGTTTTGAGAGGACCCAAGGGAATGAAGTCTCTCTTTTTACCCAAGGATCCTCCAGATGTTTTGTTGAGCATGATATATGTATTTTCAAAATAGAGCAGCTCAGATACCGGAACAGTTTTTGTTTTTTTTTTCCTTTTCGTCTAAAAACTTGTGGTTTAAAGAGAAACGCTTAATTTAAGGGAAAATAATATATTTTTTTCTAAAATGATGCTGCGAGAAAAAAAAGAAGTTAGCCTGTAAAGTATCACAAGTAGTACTAACCAATAGTGTAATAGTATAGCTCTAGGATCATTCTACATGTATCAATAAAGATTTTGAATATATACTTGATTTTTCCTCAAGCAAGTTACTCTATATATATAGAAAGAGAGTTCTAAATTATAAGTATGAAATCGTATTGTGAATTTTTTTGTAGTTGATAATTTGAAAAGTGTTTTTTTTTTAACTCTTATCAATGTTTGTTTTTTCAAAAGAGGAGACATCTAAGTACAAAGTAATCACTAGTGTGTGTGATCATGAATGAATGAAAAATAACATTAATGAGCTGTTGGAAAGTTATGTGCGGAAGTCCTTAGTGGAATCAAAGTAGAATTAAGGATAGAGATTGGAATCATTCCTGTTTTTTCGGTTTTGTTTTGCTAGATACAAAATTGGATTTATTTTTATTTCTTTCTTCTTAAGAAAGTTTTATCTAGTTAGTTAAATATGTATTACTGCTTGCCATACATAACTAAAATAAAATTGTACAATATAAGGTAAGGAACACGTCCACGCAACGGGGCATTTGTGCTACTACAGCAGATTCTAAAACCTAGTTAACATTAAAGTTTTGTTCAATAATATTTATTTTTTTACATTTCATAAATTTTAAAATGCGAATGTCTTTGTTTTCTTCATGCAATGTCTCTTGTAAGATAGGGCAGGCATCTATTGATGAGATGGTCTCCACTTTGCAGTTCTCCCATACAGATATTGCACGTTTCCACTTGCTTAGGTGGGATAGAATAGGGACATGTCCAGTGTAGGCTTGTACAATGAGTCTCAATTTTTCACTTCCGAACTTGATACACTTCCACTTTGGCTTATTAAGCATAGTGTGTGTATTTTTCATACTTTGAACTTTTTATATCGGTCACACCATCATTGATCGAAGAAGTGATGAATTACCTTCTTTATGTAGCTTGGAGGCGTCCCACAGCTTTTATCTAATCAAATAAAAAATCATGACAGCTAAGCTGCCCTCCTATCAAATATTTTTCAAATTGTCAGGATTGCCATGTCATTTATCGGTTTCTTTTTTTTATCCCATACCGGCATTTATAATTTAAAATCTGAACACTCTAAACTTTAAACTTCAAAATATATTAATATTTTTATCAATTAACACTATAATTTCAACATAATTAATACTTTAACTAGATGTGTGTCTGAGCTATCTTAATCATTAATGTAGCCCCCTTAGCGGTAATTAAGGCTTCCCAGGTGGCGGCGGAATGCCTTACATCCCAGTGTTGGCAACATTGGCTTAGAGGTTCTCTGTGTTTGGATGAATGACACTGCTGGCCTTCCCCTCGACATGAATGCAAATGGTGTAGTCAAGGGAGTTTGGCATTAGGGATGTAGAGTGTCAAAAGTGTCATAAAAGGGTTCAAAAGATTTTTGCAACAAGGGATATAGGTTTCTTTCATTACTGGTTCAAAAAGAAGCCTCTCCACCCTCACAAGGCTCTTTCCATCAACTATTTTTTATATCCTTCTGTACAGTCTTGTGTGAAACCCTAAGATCTCTTACATGGGCCCTCATAGACTTGAGGGGATTGGTCAGAGCTGTTTTCTTCAACTCATCGGGGTCCAGTTGGGCCTTTTTGACAGAGACCTCCTTCCTTTGCAACGTTTTGGACTTGCTAACGGCTTAGATGGTGGTCCCGGAGACGCCCAACTGCTTTGAGTACACCAACGGAAATTCGTTGATCATGTTCAAGTGTCATTTTCTCAGCCTGTACTTAAGCTAGAGAGCTCAGCTTTGTTCTGACTTGTAACTAATTTGTTTATGTATAGATATATCGAAATATGAATTAGTTTCAATCACTCAACATTTATTAAGTATTGAATGAATAAGTGTTCAGATTTCGATGGACCACCCGGTATGTAGGGAGACTAGGTTTGAGAATCACTTAATTAAATACTCCCAAACTATGAAAAAAGATTCATAATTAGAGACTCAAGGTTGGAGCTAACTCATGAATACGCCAGGGGATATATAAATAATTTTGCTAAACACTGATTCAGTTACTTTGTTTTGTGTTTATGTACATATTTTTTACATTACCTACTTCAATACATGGAAGAGTTCAGAGACAATAGCAATTTATTTCCTCGTAAAAGTCACTGATTGAGTTTTACTATATACATAAGTATATTACTCTATCCCTTTTTGAAAGAAAAAAAAGAAGACTGATAAGCCAATAATCTATTTTTTTAGTGGAAAAAAATGGATCGTAAAAACTTTCATATAGATACATATAAAAACTATATCTATTTATATATATCCATATATTATATTTATGAAAAAAAATAGTGAATTCAGGGTGAAAAACCACAATTTGAGAGAAGGGGAGGATCCAGCACTTTTGAGAGGATAGGAATATATCTGTATACTCGTATGTGTACTATACAAACATTTATGTCATTGTATAAATCAGAGTAACACAAAATCATTTATCAGCTAAACTCAAGGTAAATGCGAGTTGTTTATTGAAACTAACGTTCGTTTCCAACTCGAATAACAATTATATGAATGTTTTATGTACTCAAATATATCTTTTATTACACGTGCCCATTATATTTGTATTAGTCCAATTTACATGCCTTCAATTAATAAAAGTAGAGACAAGCACATAAAAAACAAATGAAGAGTACATTGTATAAGTTTACCCTCAGGTCACACTTTCTCTATCTATCTCAAAATTGGAGACTTCGACAGCAAATTGTTGCATTTCAATTCAAAAATTAACCGCTATTAAAAAACCAACCTCATTTTTCATCTACAAAATTGTCCTTTATAAAGAATAACAAGAATAAAAAATTGTTTTTATGACTTTTTCAAATTTCTGAACTAAATTTCCCTCATACAACCCCTAACAAAAATCCTGCAGACGCAGGATTTTTGTAAATTGATATAAAACAACATTTTTGTTGTTTTATATGATAGTATCGAATTGGTAATGCTATATCTTAAATATATATTAGATGCAAATATTTTATTTGAATCAAAGTGCTTTGTTTCAAAATCCTGAACTATTTGAAAGACATTATGAAATATATATGATTAATTATGTAAAAGATGTAGAAAAAGACCAAAAAAAAACCTGCTTGACGCTTGGAGTAACTGACCACTAAACATATTTAAACCCATTTCCAAATAGATTCTTTTAAACCATAATAATAATTTAAAATAATTTAAGGGTATTATCGTTTTTTAATATGGGGATGAAAATCGTTTCCGTCCAATTTATCGGTCTTTCAAAAAGTCCACCAAGTTCTTATATGACATCATTATAACAAATGTTCAATTAAAGTACTTCCACGTTAATTTATCACTTGAATTTGTTCAGCAAAACCTCGAGGATCTTTCATCCACAAAAATAATTTGCCTCTATTAATTAAATTCAATACTTAATTATATATTGATCTAATTATTTTCATCCATAATATGTTAATAACTCCAGATCATTAGAAATAGATTGACGTTGACGTCACTGGCTCATATCTACGATGAAATCTAGGTCCCATCTGGATACGTTTGTAAGATTTAGAACAAGGCATCAAAGTTTAGAGGCTGAGATATGCTGAGATATACCAACATTTCACCCACTATTGGATCAATTTATTTTTACGTTAAATATTTCTTGTATCAAGTACGGCAGGATTTATCCATACTTATAAAACAATTTGAAATGGAATAAAACACCAAATATCAGTAACAAGATAATGGATTTCGTTAATTCGTTTATTTAGAAAGTAATAATAATATTTTTATGTTAACAAATAAGAATGAGTCGTTATATAATTTAAAAAGGCATTAAATTATGGTATATTAATTTATATGATATATATAAGTGATTAACGTATTAGTAAAAGGACCAATGATGATGATATGATAATCAAACAAAAACAAAACAATAGTATTTATTTGAATCGTGATTTCCCTACATAGTATTTGCAATAAATAATTAGATATAAGTACGTATAATAACATGATAGGTGGGTTTGAATCACAAAATCATTAATAATTGGCTGGATGATTTAACAATAGAGAGTGGGTGATGAGGGAGGGGGGCAAGGGGGTTTAACAGGACATGTGGAATAATTATTGACTAGTTGATGACTGTAAGAAGCAGAGTCTTTTGATTTTTAAAAAATATTTTTTTATTTTAAAATAAAATGTACATGGGAGTTGCTATTTTACAAAATATATACTATATAATTTTGTCAAACGCTAACATGCCAAATGAAATAATTAGATATTTATACCTATAAATAATACCTACACAAATATATATCCTTATAAATACAGACTGGTCCAAAATTAGAGTCTCATTAATTGTGAGGTTGTTAGATTATATGTATTTATACAAATTCCAATTCAAACCATAATCTGTGATTAAGGTTGATTTTTTAAGAAACAATAATTATGAAACGCCCTGTACAATGGATAGGTATCTGAGTATATAATCACTGCTGCTTACACATGGAAGAAATGGTTTTTGGAAAGGAAAAGAAAGAAACGAACAAACAATCAAACAAAAATCAAAATAGTTAAAAAGTTAATTATATTTTATATGTATTTAACGTAGAATAAAGTGTTATTAATATCTCTTAAAAGGGACTTGATAAGTTTGGGGTAGAATGATTATAACTGAGTGGGTAAGAGTGGGAAAAGGCTTCTATATATATATGTATATGTATGTAGGTTTCCATTGATGATATTCCATTTCTTGGTTGGTGTGTACTATATAATTTTTTCGTTGCTAATTAATTTATGTATGTCTTTATGAATATAAGTTGATAAAGGTACGCAGTAACATAGCTATGCTTTTTGTGTACATAGACATTTAAAGAGAGATGTTGTTAGATTTGAAAAGTTATGACAGAGATTCCTTAAGATGCTAAAGTGAATGGATTTGAGGGATTGAATGCCACACTGGGGACTAGACTCGGCATTCCTGGAATAATATACGTAAAAGCAAAAGAAAAGAAGAGAAAATTAATGCGTTTTAAAAAGATGAAAATGGAAAAAATACATAGAAACGAAAAAAAAAGAGTGTTTTTCGAAGCATCACTATTGTCTTATAAACTAAACATACACGTTGATTTCATAGTTGTTGTTTTTTTAATATACATAGTGTACAGGGTGGTCCACATAAATTGATAAAATCTTTCAAGACTTATAACGAACGAAAATATTATTTTTACTCCTTGAAATCTACATTTAATGAATTTATAATGAGATCTGGATAACCTCGGCCACACGGTGCCAGAATCTTTGGCTGGCCCGGATCCAGCTTTACCATTGTACAAGTAGTATACTTTTTTAGAGCCTCCTCAGATGAATGATACTTGACACATACCTCAAACTCGACCCTCCCCCTGAGATAAAAATCGCATAGGTTCTAGTCGAGGCTGTTTGTAGGCCAAAAAAAGTCGGTAAAATGCGAGGACGGTAGAAAAGACATTCTGCGCTATTTTGACCTTGTGACTCTTGTGTAAAAATATAATTTCTTCCTTTGGCTAATACATTCATCCAAGGAATTTAAATTTAAAGTGCAAGACCAGAACAATTACAGAGGCAAAGTTGGATCTGTAATAGATCGCCCCGGCCTGCCAAAGCTTCCGGCACGGGATGGTCGAGGTTATCAAGAGAGGCAGATCTCATTATCAATAACTGAATGTCATTAAATGTAACTTCAAATAATTAAAACATATGGTTCTACTCCATCTCCTTTGTTCGTTTGAAGTGTTGTAAGCCCGTATTTATTCGGTCCAGCATACTCTCAAGATCGTTCCTGTAAGTCCTTAGGACCGTTCTTTAAGACTGTTGGTCCTTCGGACTGACTGTACAAGAAACTATGAAAACAAGAAGAAATGCAGTTGATCAAGGACCGAACTTTATAAGTTTTTAGTGACTGATGCAAGACGGAACTGAACGAGAGTGAGGGTGAAGTGAAAATAAGAACTGCCTATACCCACCCCATAAATGATCCAAGAGGCTGTTTGACTGTCCTCGGCAATAAAAAGGGGACAGTCTAACGTACCAAGTCTGGTTAATTATTATGTCATGAAATATTCATGAGTCTTGTAGGTTTACTTCTTTTTTTTAAACAAACATGTTCAATATTGAAGTGAACTCCAAGGGATCAATATCATTTGGAGCAAGCCAGCAAGCAAATAGTGAAATTATTGAAATAATCATAATATATTCATACATAAAAACAAGAAGAAAGGGACTGAGTGTGTCCCAGAGGACCTTCCCAAGTAAATATCAACAAATAATAATAATAATAATGAATAAAAATTAAAAAATGAGAGGAGAAAAAGTTCGTTTGTACCTTGTTACGTTTGAATAAAATGCAGAACTTGAGTCAAAACATAACTTTAAATTAAATTATTCAGCTTTTCTCGTTATGAACTTCTCTTCTTATTGACTTTTAAGGGGGAGTAAATTCACACTTTTTTATTATTTTATTGTTATGTACGTACATACATACATATGAAGAAAATGAATTATTAAATGAGTATGAAAAATAAAGAAAACTTGATGAGGCTGCCTCGTTATAAATACTTTTTCTTCTCTCACCTCTCATTATATATGATGATGAACTTGGTTCATTAGTCCGGATCTTAATTATATCTACTCTCCTTTTGTGTATGTAATGTAGACACTAGTTAGTTATTTGCAATTTCTTACTCCTTATAAAAGTAGGGAGGGTTATTCTAGAGATGTAAAAAAAGTGGAAATCCCGACAAGCATAAATAAAAAAAAGAAATATATTAGATTAAGTAAAAAGCTCTATGCGTTTTTCGCTACATGTCTTTAATCATATCATTATATCTCATGAATAATAATACATTGCATCAAAAAATATTAAAGTATGATTAAAGGTTAAGCATACACTTTAAAAAAAGTTCATTAACTTTTTTTTTTTTTTCGTGAAGCTAGTTGTGTGTTACAACGTTCTAAAATAGAAAACAAACAAGAAAAAACTCGATACATTCTTTAGTATCACTACGCCCAAGTTGAAAAGGTAGAGAAGAGAACCAAAAAAATATGCTGTTCATGAGCCCAATGCAAGAGCAAAGCAGTGTTTCCAACGAGTTTGTTATGGTAATATGGACTTTGAGCACTTATTTCATTGCCCAGGAGCTGAATATTAGCTAATAAAACCGTTTGGAACCATCTAAATAGTATATTCCTAACTATACATATATGTTAATTTCATTTGTCAAAATAAAGCGAAAAAACCCTCAAAACTTTTTACTTCACCTATTACATATATATATATATATACATTATATTTGTTGGTAACCCCCTGGATATCAGTTCCCTTATTAACTATTACTTTGTAAATTTCATAAGTATAATCAGGCATGACCTACCTCAGTTCTAACCAGGTACATATACCGGTACTGGAGTAGTTCTGGGTACTGATACATACATTGTAAACAATGCATTACTTAAATGGTAGGTGTAACGGTACATGCCGTATCATTACTTTAACCACCAAATGTCTAGGTTGGCTTCTCTATGCCCGGTTTTAACTATATCAGCACCGTACAAAATGGATTAATCGAAGGGCAAATCCCAATATGTACAGGGATAAAAGTAATAACTGAGGTTAGGGTACGGAAACATTGATATCGTGACAACACTGTAATGAACTGAGGAATCTCTTTGAGGAGAAATGTTATTTATTTCTCCTATAACCATGTCAGGCGTCTTTGTTTTTTCGTTCACCAGGATTTTGGCCTTTTTCACATCTCTATTGATTACTATGAAATCAACCTGATGCAAAGCTTTGAAAATAACGATGAATTTGATTGAT
The DNA here is from genome assembly GCF_016086655.4 of Lepeophtheirus salmonis. NCBI lineage: Eukaryota > Metazoa > Arthropoda > Copepoda > Siphonostomatoida > Caligidae > Lepeophtheirus > Lepeophtheirus salmonis. Next base: position 27,305,723 of record NC_052132.2, read on the forward strand.
ATTGTATTGAAGAGGATGTTCTACAAAGTCAGAGCAACTATGTATATAATATAATAACTGAGTGTTTGATTTGCATATTATAAACATATATTCATAGATGTCTACAATGAAAGAAAGAGAGATGTACGTGTTGTATAAAGACGGAGTATCAAATAAGAGACATTTGATACTCCTTCTCAGTGTAAGTATCTCTCATGATTGCTTCTTCAATACAATACTCATAATCATAGCAATAAGTTTTAATCAATAAACGTGGGGGGCGTCTTTGGACTGACTGAATCATGATTCATTGTAACTAAAAAAAGTTGTGAGTTTTTGTTATAAATATTTCAGATTTACTAACGATTTATAAGTCAGTTATTTTGCAATAGGTTCTATTTCAAAAAGATGAATCCTCGGATTTGGCACAATAAAGATTTAAGTATGTACTTGAAGAAGCTTGGAGAAAGGAATGATTATAATGCGCTGAGGGTGTGGTGGTAGAAGGTGGGATGGAGAAGTCCATTGATGAACTTGGACTCACACTGGAGTTATGAATGGACCTACCGTAGTCGTCTAAAAGAAATATAAGAAAAAAAATATTTAGACTTTGAAAAAAACAATACATATACTACTTTATATATACATATTTATATTGTAAGCATATGCTGTGTACAAGTTGGTATTTTGTACAAGTTGTAACATGTATGTATTTTGCAAATTGTAGAAGTTGCGAAATAAAGCAGTTTATGGGTTTATGAGTACTTATGATGAACATTAGCCTTAATTAACCTTAATTACTGAATATTTTGTTGAGAATTATTAGTCTTGGATTCGAGTTTCTTCAAGTTCGAGCTTTTTAGAATTTACACTTACATATGTGGTGTGTCAACAAGAAAACAACCTTGAACAAAATTCAAGAAAAGGAGAAAATCTTAAATTATTTTTTTACGCATATATGTCCAATATTTCATAGACATATTTGAGCCAATTGTAGGCTTTGTATTCAAAATACTGGAATGAGTTAAGATCCCCACAAACTTTAGCTATAGTTTAGAATACGTGTTTGATATTGGTTTCTTCTTTTATTGTAACGATCAAATTTGGATACTTTAAGTTCAATTTGCAGTTACGCCATTGGGTTAATTATAGACAACAATTCTTTAATATTGATGATAATTAGTTAAAGAATACTAATGTAATCCACAATCAATTTATTATTGTTTGCTTTTGTCGTTGAATGGTCACATGTGATTGCTCCTTTTTAAGATATATTGAATCCATTTTTGGTGGAACAACGGACTAAGTAGAATTATGCCTTATTGCCCTATGTATACTACCCTATAGTTTGTATTGTTTCTCGCGGAGTATGTACACGATTTTTTTTTTTTTTTTTTTGATTATTCGGGCAAATTATGCGGCAGAGCAAAAAACTTAATATTTGATTTTTTTTTTGCAAAAATTCTATTTTTTTTTTTTTTTTTTTTTTTGGGAATAGTTATTATGCTTTTTGAAATGTTTTTGTGAATAGCTATGAATTTTTGAAATTTTCTTTCAAAAAAATTTAATATTTGAAATATTTTTATTAAAAATTTAATTTTTTTGTGAATAGCTTTCGATTTTGATTTTTTTTTTAATAATTTTAAGAAACAAGTCCCCACAAAAAAATTATATATTCCTGCGGATGCCCCTGAAACAATATCGGTAATTGCAAAGGGTCCATAAGGCAATGAGGGATGATTCTACTTTGCCCAATGGTCTTCTAAAAATCGACCTATTGACACTTCTTTTGATAAGAACCGTCTTTAGTTTTTTACTGTACTTTTGAGTGATACTAAAATTTTGACTAATCCTCATTTATTACTCGAATGTTTCAACTTTTGATTAATGAGTTCAAGTTAAAAATAATAATGATAATTTTTCAAAAAAAATTGAGAATACTCGAATCCAACACTAAAAATTATTAACTGATGAGTATTTTGTGGAAGTATATCAATCGTAGATAAGTTATTTAAGTTGATCAAAATGATTGGTGCTATAATTATATAAAATATTAATAGATGAATAAATTGCAACTAGTACACAACATATATAAAAGTATCAAGGGTTACCTTCAGATGGCCATTGGCCATTTGCATTCTCTTGGACTGTGACTGCTAACTGACCTGCATATGAATTGAATCCAGCATTCATTTGATGCGTAATGGATGCAGGAGTTCTATGACCAGTTAAACTAAATTGATTATTTCTCGGCATTGAGTAAAGAGCCTCAGCTAAATCCGCAGCTCTTTTGAGTACAATCTCCTTTGGTAGTTTTTCTGGATCCCCTGGATGACGGGGAACTAATTTACCTAATCGATGAAATCCGTAATCGATATTGGGTTCACTTAGAGCTGTAAAAAAAACAAAAAACATGTAATGTCTGTAAAACATTTAAATTTATTCACTGTATGTATGTATATGAATAAATGAAGGTTGATTTTATGCGTAGAGCTTTCATGAAACTTGATATCTCTACCAACTGATAAGTACTCGTATGTGAACATATGGATGATTTTCACCATCTCCATATGTATACGATATAACCATGTTATTTGCAACTCTAGACACGAGATCATATTTTATATATTTTAAATTTGTTACATATAATAATATGTAGCACTACTCACAGACATAAATAAATCTCCCTGGAGCTCCACGACAAAACTGCTTGCTCTTAAAACTCAATGTGACCTCAACAACCCCAGGAATATGTCGTGGAGGTGTTTGAACGCGTATGGCATGATTTGTTATAAGTTCACTCCAAACTAACATGGTTCCAAATACGACCTGGAAATATTTTTTTACATAGAGAGGTGAAGGCTTAATATATTTTTACTCAGTAAAGCTTCTTACTTGAAGACCATCAAAGAAATTTTCTCCTATAATGATAACAGTAGATCCTCCAGAGGTCCATCCTTCACTGGGGGATACGGCTTTGATGCAAGGAATAGCAGCTGAAAGAAAAAGAAAATTGATACAAGATCCATGTTTTGAATATATCTGCTACATACAAAAGGGGACACTTAGCAATGGGACATGACTTAATATTTTAAAACTAATATTTTTACAAATAATAACATTGATTTTTGGTTTTTAGAAATATACTTTGGATCTTGCTAATATTTGTAACAAAAAATATTTTCAAATTATTGTCTTTCTTTAATTTTAATATAATTTTTTTAATTTAAATCGATTTTTAAAAATATGCAATCATTTTTTCATTAAAAAAGAGTACCTTTCATGAATACTAAAGAAGATTTTCATAACATTGAGCGGAACATCAAAAAATTCAAATGAGTTTTGAACTCTTTTGCTATTTTTTATATAGAAGATTATAAGGTGTAGAATGTCTGACTGACATCTCCTTTTTTTCGACTCGAATACTCCATAAAAAGGTGTCACGCACTCCTTGTAGTATCAGCCCTGCAAAGAGGACAATCTACAACCTTGTTTAAGGTTATGCAAAGGAGAAACATCTCTTAAGATTTCTGATCTAATCAAAAGCTAGCCAAAAAGAGAAAGAGAGCAAAAACAGCCAAAAGTTTCCATGCCAATTTATACGTATATTCATAAGAACAATTCAGTTCCAATTATTCCCAAAATTTATAATGTAAGGCATGTTTTAAGACTCATCTTTCTTTGAAGGCATTGAAGCCCCACATAATACGTGAGCTGGATTCTGCTCACGTCAAAAACACTAGTGCTCACTTTAAGTACAAAATCGAGCTTGTGGTGACAGCTGACGGAGCAAAGTTTAATTCCAAGTTTATATTGTTAAATAAAGGCCGTAGACATTCAGCATGTTACTCGCGTTTTTAGTCTAGATAGAGTCATTTTTTGTCAGGATGATCCTATTAGACCCTGTAAAGGATTGGACTCTATCAACAGTATAAATAATATACATAAAAGCCTCGTCTATTTTTTGATAAAATGACCGAGTTTTCTTTTGTGTTTTTTCGTGAGACGTTTATCAGAGCTCTTCAGTCTACATATTAATCGTAGATATGTATGTATGTAAGTAGTAATATGACAATATAATATGGTAAATAAGAAAATGATAAGGCGAGAAAAATGATGGGTAAAGAGAGAGAGAGAGAGAATAATAAAAGAAAATATTGATTATGGTCTGATATATGTACTTTCAGTTATTCAGCAACAACATCTGTTACTTCTTCATTCTTCTTCTTCTTGAACCTTCCTTCATACAATACTACGTACTATATCAAAAAGGGAATCAGTAATCCACTTAATCAACTCAAGGGTGTTTAATTAAACAATTTTCTCTAAATAATAATGATAATAATAAATACTACATACATATAAAAGCAATACTCGTATTTTTAATGCTAAGAACAGGCCTTTGGGGAATTAGGATGAATCAGAGAAAAGGAAAAGAATGGAGCTCACTCGAAACTATACAATATATATATTTATGTACATATAATATGTGGAAGCCATTCTGTGTTTCTTCACTCAGTCATCATTAGAGAATTGAAAATGTGCGCATTTCTAAGCGTTTTAGGATACAATTGTATTTTTTGCAGGTACTAGTTATTATATACACTAGTGATGACAATCCTGTGTATAATGGGCATGTTAAAAAAAAGAAATGGAAAATCAAAATGATCACCCTGACAATTTGAAAAAAGGTTTTAGAGAAGATCCGCTACAATCAGCTGTGACAAGGAAGGTGTGGGAGAAGGAAATAAACAAGGACATTGCCAAAAGGTTACTCTGCTCTCAATCTTCAATTCTACTCTGAGTACAACAATCCTTAAAGTCTTTTATAAGCACACAAGAATGTGCAATAAGGTCTTGAATATAGGACATCGACGTACGTAAATCCTGGGAATTTTGTAGGTGCTCTGTTTTTTAGGAATTGGCAATCTGAAGAATGAATTTTCCTTTTCTTAGCAGTTGTCATTATTATTTAATTCCTGAGTAGTAGACATCTTTTCCTAAATAGATTCAGTTATATTCAAAAAAATTTTATGTGTGTTCATAAAAGACCCTGAGGATTTGTTGCGGAGTTATAAGTTTAAGTCAGTGTAGAATTAGAGATCGATATCAGAGTAATTCTACCAAATGTCCTTGTTAAGGTGACCTTTTTTTTTTTTTTTTCAATTTGCTTGATATTTTTACAAATGTTCCTCTTTTTCTTTAATAAATGCATTTATTAATTTGTATTCAAGTTTATACATTTTTTTGACGATAAATGAGTGCTTCAAGTGTTGTCACATTCTTTAACATTATGTACATTAATTGTCAGATATTAAACATGTTAGTTTATGGTATAAATGTTTTCAAAAATAGCTGCACCTCTACTGTTTGAGTTTTCTATAGTTGTTTAATAAAATAACTATTTATTATTCCATTTAATTCTAGGGGAAAAACTATTGAATTTGCCATTTCAATTTAAAGAAATAGTTATTTAAGGAAATAAAACATCCGCAACAATCGGCAACTTGTATCGATTGCCGATATATATAAAATGCATCAAATTGAACGATTAAATGAGCTCGTTAACGTATTGATCCAGTCCTAAATTGATTATTTGATAGGAAATTCATTTTCCCTTGGATCCAGATGATTTGTTTCTGATGTTTTTACCTCGAGAAACATGAAAATAACTTTTATAATACAAAATTTCTGGTTTTTTACACTACAAAGTGTGTTATTGAAAACAATATTTTTTTATTTCTGCATGATTTAGTGATATTTTCAACTTCAAAGTTTTCAATAAAAGAAAAAAAATATATAGTTTTCGGTACATGTTTCTAGATTTAAGAAATATTTTGATGAAGTACAGAAAATGACGCAAAATAAACCTTTACTTGGAATGTAAATTCTTCATTATTGATCAAAATGAGATAAAAAAATTACATTTTGTCAAAAATTGAAGACATACAATTGTAAGAGCACCCTAAAAAAATAATATAAAAAAAAGTTATTTAAGACTTGTTCCCTGAAAATATATTCATATATATTTATCTAGTTATCAAGAGTCATCGTATAGAAAATGTTACTCATTGTAGACCACAATAACAGAACTTTAGTGTTAGAAAGGTTATTTTCATATTTTCGAGGTAAAAACCATCACACCATCCAATACCAAGAGCAAAATTTTGTTGACAAGTGTATTCAGACATATTACATATACAGAAAAGTTATTCATATTCATCTGATTCCATGAATAAGTTAACAACAGATCTCCAATATCTTATACATATGTACCTCTTACAATTTCTAATCACTCTTCATTAAATTATAGTAATAACAAAAACACAATGATATATAATATTATTTCCAATCCATTGCATCAAACAATGCAGTCATATTTCAGATCAATATTAATTGAGAGACATAATATAATATCTCTTGTTGAACCTCATCAATCTCGATTTCATTCAAATATAAACACAGTTGTCTAAATAAATAAATAGTTTTGATACGTCACATGAATTATATACTTTAGCAGCGAGACACAAATAAAATATAAGTGGTCGTATTTTTATTTTTGGAAGAGATCCCTCCTATTGTTGATGATGATCAAGAAACTGGAAAGGATCGGCAATTCACTTACATATAATATTAGGTTAAGTAAAAACCTTAAGCATTTTTCGCTGCAAGTCTTTAGTGCCCTATATCTCACAATTAATTCATTCCATCAAAAATACGCTGAAAGTGGGATTAAAGGTTAAGTGTACACTTATTAATACAGTATCGAATACAACAGCAAAATGGTGGGTCCTACGATTATATTCTGATAATTTGGACCTCGAAAATGTCGATAAAGTAGTGGAAATCGTTGGACCGGCATGAGAACTCTTATTCAATTGCCCAGGAACTGAAGATTACCCAGAAAACCCTTTGGAACCATCTAAATGGGATCATCCTAACTATGTTAATCTTATAGTGTCAAAATAAAGGGAAAACAAGCTCAGAACTTTTTACTTCAACAAGTATATATTATACATCAGTTGTGGTGAAGTAACAGATCCTTAAATTGTAGTTCCGTGTTATATGCCGCTATTTGTTCTAATGATTCCGTTTCTGGATGAAGTTTTAGCAGTTCTGATCCGGTTTCTCGATTAAACAGAAGATCCGGTTATTTCTTAGCCTATTTTCTGTAATTAAAAATAGAACCTAATACCAGGGACGAGGATGAAGGGGAGGAGACAGAACTGTCCCTATTTTCATGGGTGAGTTTGACATCAACCTAGGGCGACATTCTAAGAGGGAGAGCAAAAATATTGCTTAATTAGTTTTCTCTAATTTTCAAAAGGTAAATACAATATTTTGCGTAGGATTTGAGGTGTTTTCTTCTTGTCTGTAGTGTACAAAGTGCCTTCTTTCTGTAAAACCTATTTAAATAGTCCAAAGGCCGGAGTTTTCTACTTGTTTCAAACTTAAATTCTGATTTTTTACACTGTGGAAGTTTTGTGCTATATCTAAATAAACATGTATGAAGGGATATCCATGATTTACGGTTCACAAACTGATTCTTTTCCGTTTTTCACAGACTAGTTGTTCGCAAACCGATTTGGACATCCAATCCGTGACATCCCTAATCAGCAGTATATATGTATATATTTATTAAACACACAAATACAAACAGAAAAAGAAAAAACTGGTGCAGGGGGGTTAGAAGTAATAAAAAATCGTTTTTTCCTAAGGGAATTTAGAAGGAAGCAGAACTTCCATTTAGATACGAATATATATTTATATTTATACATATAAACTAGAAATATTTTTTTTTTCTTTTTGCATTTCATTTTGGAGGAAAATAATAAAAAATAATCATAAAGTTAAATTATGAGTGGTGAGTCCAAGACTAAGGTGTTTTAGTGCTCGATTCAAATATGTTATTATCATTGAATAATCCAGCAACGGCACCTCATTCCTGGAGTTGTAAAAAAATAATACCTGCCTGTGTGTTAAAAAAATGAAAAATGGTATGGTAATTATGTTTTATTAGACTAGTTGCAAAAGTTTGACTTTACTTGAACCGGAAACATACGAGTTATGAATGATGATTAGTCAAATTTCTAGTATTACTCAAAAGGACAGTAAAAAACTCAAGGAATACTCTTTTGTTATTTAAAAAAAAAAAAACAAGATATGTCAACACAAAAGCAAGTTACAATAAATTTTCTCAAAATAAAGTGTGGATTAAAATTGTATTCTATGACAAATAATCATGAACTTCTAACAACTAATTATTCTTATTAACGCTTAGCAGATATGTGTAAATTGCACTTAAAGTATCCAAATTTGATTGTCATAATAAAAGAATACAAAATGGATTGATTTTATTTGAAAGTGGACATAACTGAGCTAATATGAGTCTCTTAAATCAAGTAAAGGTTTTGAAACTATAGTTAAAATTCTTGGTTATCTAAGTTTCTCCTAGGTATTTGAATACACAGCCTATATTTGCTTTAAAAATATCTATGAAAATATGAAGTAATAAGTTGGGATTCAGACTTTTTTCTTTATTTTTATTCAAGATTGTTTTTTGTTTTGACCCATAACTTACATATGTAAGTTGAAATTTTCCAAAATTTGAAGAATGTTTGGGAGAAAACAGCTTAGCAGTCATGTTGTTTAATTGGATTAGCTGCAAGCACCTATAATTATAACTATATCTAGTAAAGACTTACAAAATTCACCGTCGATATTATTATATCTTTTCTGAGCACACGCTTCCGATTTACTCCTCATTCTAGGAACACTGAACAATCAGACAGCACCTTATTCCTCATCATAATTTTGATATACAATACTCTCTACTATTTAATTAAAAGGGAGTTAAAAACCTCATTCACTCTGGTTAATTTTAACACCAACTCCCTCTCAAAAATCAGTAAAATTACAAACATATCCCACTATAAACCCTTTAGTTAGTTAGTTAGTGAGTGAGGGAAGAGGTTGGGTCGGATTTCAACAAATTAATAAAAGGGGGAAAAGCTCGTCTTTCCCCCTCTTTTTGAAAGCCCCTTACATCATCATCTGATGTCACATGACTGAGTGACAAACACTCAATAAAAACAACACTTGTATGATTAAAGTGTAAGGATCAACTTATGGGGGACCTTCAACTTTTTTTTTCAATCACAGAACTGAAGTAGGTATGAATTAATATTCCTGTAATTTTGTACAGTGCCTACACAAACATTAATCTGTTAATGAAGGGCGTTCTTATGGGAGGGTTTTGATCAGAATATTATACCAAAAAAAAAGGTGCCTACTTTTTTGTATATGACATATTTTATAAATATATAAATTAAACTTTCCTTTAATTGGTCAGAAGGAGTCACACTGATTATGTTTGAGTAGATTTCAACATTTGCTACTTATCTCTCATAAATGAATTTATAAAAAAAAAGTCCCTAGACTCAATGTAAAAAGAGAACATGCCCGGGTTGGAGAAATGACTTAAAACATTTTAAAATTAATGATTCAACTAACCTTCAGTAGGATCAAGTCTTTTAGCTCTTCTTCCATGCTTCGAATTGTTATGGACGAACATATTATCTGACACAGCCATCAGCTGACCCTCCACGCTTGGAATCAAAGAGATAACGACTTGGAATCGACGCATGTCTCGAGGATTACCTGCGTTTTTCAAGCAGTTTTGATTGCATTTGAGAAAGAACTTGAGAAAGAATCTGGAAGATAATGAAATGACATAATATTATGTAGTATAAATTGGAATATATGTATATAGTTCTAACTTCTATAAATAAATTGTACAATTCGTTACTCAAAAATGAAATGAATAATTTAGAGTATACTTGTGAGGAGTATAATGCAATAATTGAATATTTCTTAGATGGTCGCTATATATTAATGCTATAATTTTTTACCCTTTTGACGGAAATTAAACATTGATAAGACGTATTATGTGGCACATTATAAAGTTCAAACGGCCACAGTTATATTACTACAACACCCATAATAGTTGCCTGATTTTAATAGATCAAATATATATGTAGTTGTTAATTAAAATTGCTCATAATGTAATGAAATAAAGTGTATTTAGAGGTAGAAATTGTAATTTGACCAATCTGATTATACAAGTTACAACTTGTACATACATTGAACTTTGTACACAACATATTGGATTGTCCGGAATTAGAGGTCCCATAAACTTCAATATAATTAAATCAAAAGTATTGTATGTACAAATTTCGATACCCAAGTCGGATATATTGCAACATCCAATTTAGGCACCAGACCCCACTACAATTCAAATCCAAGAACGGTATAAAGCAGTGTTGTGTCAGTCTTTATTTGTGGATCCAGTCCAGTCTTAGGACAATCCTATCAGTCCTTAGGACTGATGGGACTGTCAGTACTAGAACTGATTAAAAAAAAAAAAAGTTGAGTGACGGCATCAAGGATTGTTCTTTATAAGATTTAGTACTGATATACAAGACTGAACTGGACCAGTATGAGACTGAGCAGTCTTCAGTCCTAAATAAGGACTGACTACATCACTAGTATAAAGACAATTATGAGGACTTTTGATAAACAATCCGATCTTCGCCTTTGGATTGCAGGGTATGGTCGAAAGTTCCCAAGATCAGCCGCAGAGGCATCGTAGGCAAAATATTCCGGAATAATATTGCATGTACTAGGTACAAGTCAGCCACGAGGCGTCCCTGTCAAGTTGTTCAGAACAAGAGCAACCACAGTAAATAATATATTAATATATATTTATTGGTTAATTGTAAGACGATATACAAAAAAAAAAAAAAATAGTAATAGATAGGGTTGTATCGGTCCTTAACATTGGACTTAAAACCGGCTCTGTCCCACATACCGTTTTGTCAGATTTTTCATTCCTTTAATAACGACCAAAATATTTTAAAGCTCCCTCTACAAGAAATTATTTTCACCAATGTTACAGTTTACCATTAGAATTACATAGTTTGTACAATTTTAATTATCTTTAAAAAACGTTAATATTTTGTTATTATTCTTCATTTAGGCCTAATTTACTTTTTTATTTTCTTTATGCTTAGTAAAATCAGATAAGATTGATACTGGATGTGGTTATTTATCAGAAATTGTTCTATAGGATGGATTTTGCCTCCGATTTGGACGCGTCCTTAGAATTTATGACCGGAGGGGACATCAAAATTTTATGACCGATACATCATTCTAATCACTGAGTAATTTTTGTTTTGATGGGGCTACTTCTGGATCACCCTGTGTATGTATATGATAATTAATATTAATATTATTTCAAGGAAATATATATGTAAAGATAGAGAGTCTCCATACTTCATCAGGAGCCCCCGTCCCCCCCTCTTCCATGAATAAGGATCATCATTATCATAGATATGTACATATGTATGTGTTCATATATATGATCAGTCTCTCAAGGGACTCCATACTCACGCAAGAGAAAGGGTTGTCCAATAAATAAATACATACATACATAATACATATATTACAATATCCAGAATGCATTATTTCAAATACATATAATGAACTCGTGGAACGATAATATAATTTAGTTATTTGGCTTTTGAATGCTGTAGCACGACTGTCTTCTATAATTACGAATGCAGTCCACGTTGTATTCGATGCAAGGAGCATGCCTCGAATATGTTATATAGGGATACCCATTTTTACATGCATTTTTTGTCAAATTTCCAAAAACATGTCTGTTGATATATAGGGGCGACCCTTCAGGAATAAATTTTTTTAGAGGGCTTGTTTTTTTGGACTTTTTTTGAAGAAAAATCCAAAAATTACATCTCTTGGAAAACAAATTCAAAAATCAACATTTTTGAAAAAAATCATAAGTATTATTTTTTTTTAATTCAAAAATCCATTGTTATTCGCATAAAATAGATTTTTGAAAAAAAAATTCAAAGTCTACATTTGTCTCCAAAAAATATATTTTTTGGAAAAATAGTTCAAAAATTCATTTTCAAATATGAAAAAAAAATCAAATATTAAACTTTTTGGAGACAAATATAACTAATTCACAGCTATACACAAAGAATTGAAAAAAATTGAAAAATTGAAAATTTAATTAAATTTCAATATTTAAATTTTTTGAAAACAAAATTTAAATATTAAGATTTCTTGTAAAAATAAATAAATCCAAATTTACAGCCCTCCCGCTGCCCCTCTTATGACTCCCCTGACGTAATACATAACTTTAGAAGAAGGAGGACATTGGGAAGTTCACTCAAGCCAATAATAGTTGTACTGGATTGGACCAGACGGGACTGGTCGGCAGTCCTCGGTCCTACATAAGAACCAACACAAAATATTTGGAAGAGAAGAGGAAACTATGACACAAGAGGAAACGTCTGAGATGATGAGACTGTTCCCTCAACAACAACCATTGGCATTTTCTAATTTGCCAGAATAAACCATATTATTGTTCTTGCTGTGTGTTAATAAAAGTTCCAACAAAGTAAATTGTGTTAAATCTGTAATTACTTTCATTGATGCATTAGAAATAAAAATGAACTAGTTGATTGAATATCCAACTACCAAAACCTGAAGAGTGTCTCTCCGAATGGCTAAAAGCTATTTTAAATTTTGCAAGCCCTGGTATACATTCTTCATTATTTGGCATGTAAGTTAACATTACATTTTTATATAATATATTTATGTTGACAGGTATAGCAAGTATTAATTTTGGGATAAGACGAAAGAAAATGAAAAAAAATTTAGTTTTTTTTTCTCGTGTGTGTACCTTTATTTTTGTTGTTAATATCCTTCGTTCTATTTTGTTTCTTCCTTAATAAAGGGATAAATTAAGAAAATGTATATATATATATATATATATATTACACGACATAATCTAAAAAAACGAACGTAAGTAAATAATGATCTTCTTCTAATGGTTTTTTTAAGAAAAAAGAAAAAATAAGGAATGGTCCAGAGGGAATATGAAAAACAAAAATACGAAGACATTAACTGAGGAAATCTTCATCAATAAAAGCCAAATATTATACATACATATACATTGTATATATATTTATGAATTCCTTCTGACTTGAGAATCCAAGCATCGTTTTTTTTTTTCCTTCTTCAAAACAACTCAAAGTATCAATTTACACAAGGATCATCATCTGTTTGTATTTAAAATTTTTGTGTGTTGAAACATAAAGTTTATAAACGTACATATATTATGAGTATAAATATGTTGTGTTTCGTAATTGGTCTAATAAATAATACAAGCTATGTAACGTACATAACTAAGTAGGAAGAGCAACACAAAACAGAAGTGTTAAATTTTGACGCGTGCTTCTCAATTTTTTATTTTTTTTTATTCTTACTTTTTTGACAAATGAGCTTCTCATTACACTCTTCAACTTTGAATGAGCTCCATTGATGTATATAATAGTACTGCTGTATGTTATGCTGGTTGTTTGCGCATATTGTGTGTGGATATACATCACTGTTAATTTTATCACATTATACTCATTGGACTGTCTTGTTTTTGGCCTAATACTTCTCTCAGCTTGCGCTAAGGTATTTACTGCTAGAGACAATAAAAAAACTGAGTTCAGCAAATTTCCAGACCTTTCAAGTTATTTTTGGCGCAGTACAGGTCATTTTTATTTGATAAAAATTGTATTTTGGCCTCAAAATTGGCCATGTTTAGGCCCTTTATATGACATATTATATGTTCTTTGAATTTATTTGTTTGTATTTCTTTTTGCCTTTTTTTCTCCTTCATTAAATATGATATTCAAAAAAAAATTATCCAGCCTTTAAAATAATATATAGAAAATAATACAATTACATGAAAGGTTAATAAATTAAAAATAATCTAGAACAATTTCAAACAAACATCCAAACCAAGCAAGAGTCAATAACAAGGAAATAAGTTATGCAAGAGTTGAAGTAGACAGAATATGGGTAGGTGATGAAGCCGATGAGGGTTTGCCCTCAAAGTCCACGTAGTTTTCAGCTCCATAATCAAAAGATAATGGGCCTTCTCATAACCCTAAATATGTAGTGATTTTCCGAGTGGTTCCACGCTGTCTTTGGTACTCTTAATATCAAAGATCTCGTTATATGTTTTCCATATGTCAAGAATTGTAGTTTTTATATTTTGGTAGTATTCGGAGTATCAGTTAATAATATTGTGAACCTTGTTTTTAATAATTTAATGGGTCTAATATGTTCTCAATTATAAAGGGGTTCTTCCACTTTAATCATTTATATAAATCAAAAAGATTTTCCCCAATTGAATGGATAGTTGTTGAACAAAAAAGAGGAGCATTATTACTCATAAATTATGAAAAGTACAATTTTGACCCAAAAGTTACATTTTATCCAAAATAAAATGGCATGTGAGGCATAGTACTCTGGCACTGTAAGTATTTTGATTGTCCCAAACAGAAAAGTTCTTTGAGAAGGAAGAGAAAAATATTAACCTACAATGGGGGCAGTCTAATGAACATAATGTATATAAATATAAGTACCTACATACATACATAAAGTGTTTGCTATTCTGTCAATCTAGTGAAATAACATACTAATTCTACATTTCATTCTTTTTTATATAAAGTGCTTCAATTTTTTTGTTATACATATTTCATTGAATAAAAGAGACGTTCGTCCATCTGCAGGCTAAATACGCGCTCCACGTATGTCAAATGTTTGTAAACATTGTTAGAAAGGCTAACAAAAGAGTTTTTTTTTTAGTTTTTACTTTGTTAAATTTTAATCACAATGTCCTTCCAATGGTTTAATAGTTTGTTTATGTTTGTTTGAAGGTTTAATGAGCTTTAGGGCAATGGTGAGTACGTGAGGCAAACGTGACAAGGCGATCAAAACTACGTTTCAACAAACAAAACGGATGATTTGGTATTTAAGAATATTTACATGGCATTATATGGTTATACAATTGAACTTCATGATGTCCATGAAGTGCATTTATGAAACTGTAAAATGAACACCCAATATATAGTTAAAAGATTAAGACAAGAATTTCAAAAATTGATTTGGTGATCAAAAACCAATCTCAAGGATCAATTTATAAATATCTTGGAACTGTCACAACCTCTCAAAATCTTGATATTGTCTTGATCTCGTTGTTATAGAATAGACTAATGTTTTACAAGAGGCAATTTGATTTTTTTTTTTGTGGTTAGTTGCATTTTTACGCAGTTTACAAATAATAATTCACAAAAATTACTCTCTTTTGATAAAAATAAGAAAATGAAACATATGAAAAACACTTATAAAATATCCTAAAATGATTGCATTTAGAAAAGAAAAGGCGGACATCCTAATTCTTGAGGTAATTATCTGGTTCGTGGCTATAAAAAGATTGGCAATTTCTTCTCTAGATAAATAGACCAGATCAATACTTTTTTATATCTTATTAAGTATTGAGTCGGTCCAGTTCAGTCTAGTCTTAGAACTAGTCATATAGGTCTTTTGGACCACTCCATAAGCCTGTGGATCCTTAGTACTATCAGTACTAGAACTGATTCAACAAAAAAAAATTATTTGGCCGGGTACAACACTATATCTTGATATAAATCCCTCAAAGTATTGATATATGGTAGTGTTTCTCAAACTCTACACCACGGTACAATACCCGGAATACCCGAGTGTGCCCCAAAATTTATTTTATCAATAACTAAACAAGACCATAAAATTTGTTTAATAGTACGCTCCTTGGTTTTTTGTTATCTCACTAATGTACTTTGAGATAAAAATTAAAATAAAAGTAGGAGAAGCACTGGCTTGTGGCAACTTGCCAGTCTCAAATAAGAACAATAGATGCAAATGCTCTAGGCTTTGCATTTTAATATAAAAAGAGGGACCCCATGTAATTTTATTTTCATTAAAAAAATTAAATTAAGTTTAAAACTCACATTATAACGGATTCTGGTCGCAACTAAAGTGGTCTTGACCCCTACACTATTATGTAAAATGAAAGTCTCACCTCGACATTACTTTTCAAAAGTAAAACTTGAAGCATGGCTAATTGTTTGAGGGATTGAGATCAGGAGATAATAAATGTTATCAAATATAGAGAATAAACTTTTTATCTAGTAGCTTTGCTCTAATTCGTCTTTTCCGAACCTCAAGAAATAGGATGTCCTTCATTTTCTTTGCTGCATACAATATTTTCTAGCAGGGATCAGACCTTGAATTATCTTTTATAAGCATTTATGTATGGGGAAATCTAGGAAAATTTTTCACAAGGAGACGGATTTGACTAAAATTTACTTTGTGATATTGTTAATAGTAGATTAGCTCATAAATGAAATCCAACTTTGAGTTTTGAGGTATTAAAAATGATGTAATTTTGATGTATATTTTACTAGTGATATATCGTAATCAAACCAATGATTGGACCGTGTACATAATAATACATGATTAAAGAGCTATCCGTTAGCATAAAAAAGCTTAAAACATTTTTTTTTTTTTGTTATGAAAATAAAAATAAACCATGACTTTAGTTTTTTTCCTTAAATTTCTCAAAATAACTCTGGGCTGCTTAACTTTATAATGTTACACAGAACACTTATATTTTTGTAAATTGTATAAAAATAGCCAAAAATTACTCAATTAATGTGTCAATCATCCAATGAATATTCAATAATTGCATTATCCTCATCCCAAGAAGTACATTCAATCCTTCATTCATCTCATTTTTTCTTTGCAACTTGTACAATTTGCTTATACAAGTTACAACTTGTATGGCACACTTGTATATAAACTGATTTGAACATGTTAAAAGGCGACTTGTGATTCACTTTGAAACGTTTTTTTAATGTTAAGTTCAATTTAATTATACTGCTTCTTTCTTTACAAAAAAAAAAAAAAAAAAAAAAACATCATTTTCTTTTCTTAAATGCATCTACTGCTTTCTTTTCCTACAAAGAAGCCTTTCCAAGGTTGCTGTATATACTCATTAATCGACCTTCATAAATTCATTATCCATACAATAGGACGTGGGTAGGTGGATATACCAAATGGCGACCCTCAAGAGGGGGAAAAGGCCATCTTTCACACACTTATTTTTTCTTATCCCTCGCTCTGTTTCTTCATCATTCTCCATTTATTTTTTATCATTATTATGAAATAACGAGGTAATTGTCCTTTAAGTATAATAAATTTATTTGACTATAAAAATAATAATAATAATTTCATTTGACTTAAAAGAAGGTAAAGGATGGAAAAAGTTATGCGTCTCTGAGGAGTGAAGAAAAAGAGGATTTTCATTCTGTATAAAAAAAAGAAGAAGTAAAGTAGATGTGAATGTGGAAGAAAAAAAAGCAGGGAGTGAGGTGTGTAGGTACACATAATATATTCTTTATTACTTTAAACATAAGAAGTTTAAAACTTAATCGACCATTTTGTTTTATATCGTTTTATTGTTCTCTTATTTCAATTCTATTACATACAAAGATTTCTTATTCCTAGCCAGCTCTCTCTGTTTGTATATGTGTTATTGTGTAAGATTTGATTGTGATGTTGCTTCCATTAAAACAATCTTCATGCAAAACATTTTCTTTCTTTTTTTCCCTTGCCTTTCCAATCTTTTAAATTAAAGGGACTCTCTCTGTGTGTACATACACAAGACTGTTACTGTGGGTATGATTCTCCAAAAAATGTAAGAAATTGTAATACACTCTATGTTAATGAACCAAGGTTTGACTGTTTCTCTGTGTAAATCTCAGTTTTAAGTGAGCCCTTAATATATTTGAACTGCTAATCACTTGACTTTTGATAATGAAAAGTTTGTTGTTGGTTTGTATGTTTAGTTAGATTGAAAGCAATAAGTTCAGAGAAGAAGGTAATATCACAAATCTGACTCCAAAGTATACTTCTCTAACTAAAATTTAGCTGTGATATTTTGCCTAAAACACAGCAGTTGATGTCAAAAAGTATAAAATTGAATAAGGGTGGAAGAACGTGATAAATAGATTCACTGAATTAACCTTCGGATATTGAATGTATATTCAGTTTGCTCATGATCGTGGTGCTCGAGGATGTTGATAGCTTTTCAAGTGGAACACGCAGTAAAAAAGTTTGAGAACCACTCAACAAGTTCATTCTACATTTTTTTTGGTTTTTTTATAATAAAAGAAATAATTTTCAAGATGAAAATTTAGCCAAATGATCCTGGATCATGGGTGCAATTGGTCCTGGGGAATATACCCTTATCATATTTTATGCGGGTCCAATTTGTTATCACTACCATATAAAATCACTTTGAGGGCTAATATGGAGCCCAAAATCCTTTACTTAAACAAAAATTAAGAAAATTTTCTAATGAATAAAAATCAATTGTGTCCCTCAAAAAAAACCCAGCAAAATAAATATCTTCTTCTCACCCCCCCCCCACGTCTAAAACCGACTTTGAAAAAATATATGAAACTATGTATCAACATGTATATTCTCCAAATGGTTTCTTTCAGATTAAAAATCTGGATCTGCATCCCCCCTGACCTGGATCAAAATGTTGGTTTTTTAGATAGTCTTCAAGCCCATCCATTTTTGAAACAGGTCCACACTCTCAGCTGTTATTCTAAAGTAAGTAGTAGTGTCTAATGAATTGGTGAGTTGTCGGAAATTTGAGACTGCTGAGAACTTTTGTATTCCCTTTTTCTTAAAGATAAGTGAGAACTCTCCAAAGACCTTATAATGAGCCAATTAATTCCTCAAAAAAACTATGACGAGAACGACGACTTCAACAAAATGATGAAGACTTTAAGGATTTGTCACTTTAAAAAATAAAAAATAAAACAATAAATGGGGGTTGTTACTTTTTTGAAGTATATTCCTCCTTCCTTCTTCATGTTTGTTCCATTTCTCTTATCAAGAGTTGGACATGGAAAACATATTTTACTAAGTGAAAAGAAATAAAATTGACATACAAAACCGTTCTACCTTTTCTAATAGAATAAGTTTTTTTTTTTTTTAGAAAGAGATGGTTAAAATATGTCCAGATAAATAAAATAATAATAACTCAATCTGTGACTATGTTTTTTTTTTTTATCTTTCAAAGGATTTTATTTATGTATGTATATAGAGAAAAATGATGAAAAAAATTGAATCAAATCAACATTAATTTGTGAATCATTACTGCATTTCTTTGCCCATTCAATAAACTTCCCTTCTTTCACTCTCTTCCCCTTCTCCTTTTTTTTTTAGAAACATCTAAATAGTATCTCCTTATCAACCCCGAACGAACAACTTTGTCAATCAATTTTCTTTCTCGTCCTCAAAACCATGGACATTTTTTGGCTATTGTTTAGTGAAAAAAAATGGAAATGTATAATAATAAAATCATTGTAAGTATATTTATTTTTATGTTCACTTCCGAATGGTCCTTTTACAATTGAAAACGGGGAGATATTGTACACAACAACTGTTCTTAAGTGATGAAAAGATAAAAATGAATAATGAGGAGGAATTGACCACATTGGGTATTCTGTTGTTCTATTTGGCCGTTAGACTGTCCTGTTTTCGGAGTAAATATTCTTATCTTCCAGTACAAATACCTTTTCTCCTGGGTACTATATAAATAATGACTTCGGCAAAGTTTGAGTCCCCTCAAGCTATTTTCGGCTTGATACAGACCATTTTTAGGTCTCCTATATTGTACCAAATATGATACTCTGAGTAAGAAAGTTTACTTCTTAGTTTTTTTAGTATTTATCAACCATAAGACAAGATAATATTCCTCCTTTTTGATCAGTAACTATCCAACTGCAACAAAGGTTAAATTTGATAAAACACAGATAAAGTGGTGCTTGTTTTCAATCATTTAAGTGCTCTAAGATGTGCTCAATGATTTATGTTTTCCTGTTATATAAAAGATGACATTTATTCTTTTTGTTCAACCCCTATCCCACTGCTACGAGGCTTACATTTTGATATGTTATATTTGATAAAACAATCAAATCATGGAGAATATCTTTTTAGACCCCTTTGATTATGAGAAATAGGCTGTATTTTTAAATGACAAACTGAATATCAAATATATAAAAAGTACAACTTTTTACACATGACATCATATTTGGGACGGTACAAGAGGCTTAAAAAGGGGGTTTGAGGCCTCAAAAGTCCCCAACAGAAAAGGTACTTGCTCCGCAGAAGGGAAAAAATATTAAACTGATAACGGGACAGTCTAATGACCATAGTATGTTTGACAAGTTGATAAATGTTAAGTAAAATAGGGGAAGGTGAGCGCAAGCCTCTTTGAAACCTTTTGTCATATTCTTTCTTCCTTTTTGTTTAGAGATCTTAATCATTTAGTGGACGCCATTTTGATGCATGGACGTAAAGATGTAGTCATTTAATGGCAGGTTTTCCGCAGCATTATTTATCGATTTCCATGTGTACTTATACAGATTTCATTTTAGATGTAGGGGATTTCGTTTGAATTGTCATCGTAGTACGCACTTATCGGAGTTCAATGATGGATTTATGGGCAATCCCAGAGCATAAAATATGTATTAAAATGTAATTACAAATTTAAAACGGTAGGAAAGTTATTTTTGAAGCTCCTTGGCAGTTCAAATACAACACACCTTACAATGGATCTGAGTGGATGATGACTCATTTTTTTTTTTACAAATATAAAGCAATTTTATATTGCAACATCACTAATCGGATTTCCGATCGAGAATCACACGCCAGAAACAAATTAGTACAGGGGGGGAGTTATGAAATTAAATTAAATTTATTATGGGTAGTTGATTTGGTTATACGTCGTTGGATATGGGATATTTATACACAAATAATAATCCTTTCTCTATGTATGTAGCATTGAATCTCCTTGTGAAGAAAATCTTTTACGAAGGGAAAAGTTTATTTTAGAGTCACATGACGAATTTGTATGTAAACTCTGGAATAAAGTGGATAAAGGAGATAGGGGAGAGGATATTTAAGCTCTTTTGACACGCTTATTAAGTTTGTAAGATTGAATTAATTGGTTAGACACGTGGGAACAAAAAATAAAGTTCTCTCGTGGCTAAAAAATCTCCGATTATTTCCAGGAATTTATTTCCTCTTCACATTTCCTAAATGAAGATTTGAGCCACAAGCCAAACGATATTATCCTTTACAACTAGGTTCACTATTATGTAAGGAAACCGCACACCTGGCCTTCTTAACCCTCCCTCTCGAAAAGTAAATATGGTGACATGCTTAAAAATACGATTTAAGTTGTTATTCGAGATTTAACCGTTTGTGAGTTGGTAGTGAGTCTCTTTTGAAAACAAAACAAAACAAAAATGAAGTAATAAAAATGAGGGGTTCATTCATGTGTAAACCATTTTTCAGAGAGAGAGAGAGATTGAAGGAAAGTTCAAATAGCAAATACTCTAGTTGAGAGATAAATCAACAGAAACACAATGAAAATAAATGCGTGTTCACCACCATTTGGATTAATGATCTTTTGAGAAGAAGTGAATCCCTTTAATTTGATGGTTCAGTTCATTTGTTTTACTCTAAAATCCAGATAAAGCTCAAACAAAAATAAAAAGCCAATAACTTGAGCAAAATAAGAGACCTGACTTCACCCTTTCTTTTATCTAGATTTAATGAAAAGGAAATTTAATCCAGGATATGTTTTCAATTTTTGAGTGAGGTCCAGATTGGACTCTGCCAACTTTTTGTTTTATATAATCATTTGGGAAAACTTAAAAAAAAATGATAATAGATTAAAGTTTTAATATTACCAGGCAACATAATGTTGAAGTTACATTATGATATATACTTTTTTAAATTCAATAGAATCAAAATGGTCTTAGGAAGGTTCAAACTCTTTAAGTAACCCTGTAACACTCACCAGTCCTTATCCATTTCTTAGAAGAAACATATTTTGTTTTTTTTTGTTTCTTTTTTTTGGAAATCGTTGTTTTATCTAAAAACAAATTATGTAATCAAGATTTGAGTTTTTGGTTGAAAATAAAGATTTTTTTTATTTTCAAAGTAATTGAAAGTAAAGTTCTTCTTGATGTATATAAAAATGATGAATGATTTTCTGCAGATAACACCTTCCAAAATAGATTTGTGATTTCTACAAAACACGTGGTCTTGGCACTTTTTCAGTGAGGCAATACGACTGCAACACTAAAAGGTCATTCGACAAAAATAAGCATTTATTTTATTTTTATTGATTGATTGATTCCATATTTGAAATTGCATCCATACAGTTTTTGATATCCAAAAAGTATTAAACTACTCAAATCAAGGATTTCAAAACGGATGTATCAAATTCGGGGTGAAGAATCTTTCATTTCCTTCCAAATTCAATTTAGAAAATTGGATAAACAAATCTTATTTTTATAACGGTTTAAATACCAAGAAAGATAGCAATAGATCCGTACATTTAATACTTTTTTGAAAAAAAAAATCATATTTAAAAAATTGTCGTTAAGGTAAATTTGAATGCACTTGCAAGGAGCATCCGCAGGTTCTTTTTTGATGTAGGGCTAGCTAAAAAGTATGATGACATTTTCTGATAAAAGAACCTTTGTTTTCATGCTTTTTTAATAAAAGACAACTTTTTTAGAAGAAGTAGAAATTTGATGTGTTAGGTCATCGGCTAGCCAATTTGTAGAATTTAGTGGAGCGGCAAGTGTCGGTTTCAAGAGCGATTTAACAATCTGGTTAAATACGCCAGTACCCCGGTAACACTGTTATAGTATCGGTATACCGGACAAAAAAAAATATATACATAGGATTGAAAGAGAAATGATTTGACCTAGAACTTTAATCACAGTCCATCATTGATCCATCTCCTCAATGTAATATGTAATAAATCATAAAGGCATTATGTTGATGGCATAGGGTTACGTGAATAATGCTCTAACGAATTTTTTTACGGAGCTGTTGTTTCCTCATTCAATGAACTGAGGATTGCATTATTACAATACGTATACTCTATATTATATCATATTGTTAGTTGTATACATATATATATTTATAGGCTGTTAAACTAATAAAAAACTCCAAAAAAGAAAAATTAAGACCCATAAATAAACAAGTGAGTGAGAGAGGCAGACCCCCTGGAGTTGTTGATGACGAACAAACTACCAACTACCTTCAGATAGTCACCGACAAGGATGTGGAGTGTGGAATTACTCAACCTTAACAACATACTATGATTAATGGTGGAAAAAATGTGAGGCACACGACACCTCATAACCTCATAGTATTATACGTCTATATTGTAGACACCTGCTTTTGAAAACCAAAGTTTATAAATAAATATGTATAGAAGGTTAAAAATTGCACAAAAGTGAAATTGATTTGTTGTTTTGGGAAGGAATATTAGAGACAATCAGGGCCCTTGCCAGGATTGTGTATAGGGGTACTTGTTATAGGCCCCGCTTTCGATAAAATTAGTAAAAAAACTGCTATGAATTAGATACATGTAAAGGCAGCCTTTGAGCATAAATATATATTAAATAGAAAAAAGATTGATCTTTTTTTGTTTACAGGTTGTTTAAAAAAAATACATATATTAAAAAATTCAACAATTGAAATATGGACATAAATTTAAAAAAAAAAAGTGATCGTAAAAATAAAATATATCTTTTTTTCCTCATTTTTTTAAACGGAAAATAGGTGATTTGAATAAAAAAGGCCCTCTAATTTTATTTTCTGAAAAAGGTATCAAAAACTAATTAAATCCGAGGACAACTCAAACATATTTTTTAAGTTGTAAATCTTCGAGAGATACCGAAAAAAACGAGATACCGGAAGAGACAACTTAAAAATGGCATTGTAAAATGTGGAATATCTTTTTAAGGGGGCTAGAGCCCCTCAGCTCCCACCCACCCCCTTCCTCTGACCTCGGCTGCCACTGAACGTTGTTGTTTATTTGTCTTAGTCATCATTCTCAGGGTTGACTATGAATGTATCTACTACCAGATGTAATTCAAATTATTTACCCTCCTAATAAAGATAAGACATCTCTTTTTTTGATGGTGGTGAGGGGAGACGGCGGGGGGGGTGAGAGAGAGTTAAATCCCCCCTCCACCCATTGTTACTTCAAATACACACACCCAATATGAACTATCTAATTAAATCCACTATCAATTAATTTGAAATTGTATCATTTATATATATTTTTTTGTTTTAAAGGCCACATTTATCAATTTAATGGCTATTATTATCGTTTGATAGATAATAATCCTAATATGTAATAATTATTTGACTTTTATCCAAAATGAATGACCTTATTTGAAAAGAGGGGTTATCAGTATACATATATATATGTAAAAAAAGGTCATGAGAAATTATTTCTCAAACTCTAAAATATGAAAGAAATCTATGTTGACGGCCTCAAAGAACAACATCTGACGTGGGTACATAAAATCAGGCTGGGATAAAAAGAAAAAAGAATTTGTTCTTTTCTAGCTGTTTTACTATATAATAAAGGATCACATGATTTGGACAAGTCATCATGACACATTTATATCAGGTGTTATTGGGAAATTATAGTCAAGGCTATGAGCTTTTTCATGATGATCCACATTTAAAATTTATGCCCTTAGAAGTGGCGGTACTTTTAATCATAGCAAATCTATTTCTATGTTCAACATTGTAAATTGAACTATGGCTATTTATAATTAAGCAATTATAAATAGCCAAGGGAGTAAAAATGTTTATTAATTAAATGAAAAGAACATAACTTCATCCATTATTTTTGATTACTGTTCGATTTTCACAAAAACAAGTCCAACCTGATTCTATGTTGACACGTCATATATATAAAATGAGGGCCATTTATTTTCCTTATTACTCATTTGATCATTATCTGATGTTATGTGAGTTTGTGGATTTTTTCGGCTAAGGAGGATCACATCTGCTTCTGTACTACATATATGTATACGAGAATATATTTGTGCAATTCATTTGGAGTACATCCAGAAAATAAATGAGTCCTTGTTTGAACCCTCTAGGTGAAAATACATAAATAAATGGTCTTTAAATATATAGCTGCGTCATTTTTCGAATCATCTCATAACAAATTGAAATTATCGGGAAGATATGAAGAAAAAAAAGTTAGCAAGAATTATGTTATTTAAGGCATTAGTAGTGTTATGCTCAAGAAAGGCCCAAATTAATTTGGTTGTTAGCCAATCCTTCCCAACTATTAAGTTATTATAGTTCTGAATAGTTCAGAGCATAAAAATGAGTAATTATAACTCAACCAACATTAAGTATGAAAAAAGGAGCAAAAACATCGATAGAAAGCAAAAAAATACATATAAAAATTTATTTGTATGTTAGCAAAGTAACTCTGTGAATAAGAAAAAACTACGGAATGACCCATTAAAATATTAACGCTGAAGGTGTAGTCGAGGGGGTTGACATCAAGGCAGAAGGGGGGCGGGAGCAAAGGTTTCAAGAAAGAGTTCAAA
This sequence comes from Lepeophtheirus salmonis, assembly GCF_016086655.4. Classification (NCBI taxonomy): domain Eukaryota; kingdom Metazoa; phylum Arthropoda; class Copepoda; order Siphonostomatoida; family Caligidae; genus Lepeophtheirus; species Lepeophtheirus salmonis. The sequence continues at coordinate 27,331,138 of NC_052132.2, forward strand.
ATACTAATTGAAAAGAGTCTTGCAACAGAGAAGAGGGAGTTCTTTCATTGCTAGTGTCAAAAGGCCCCACTTCATCCTCACAAGGCATTTCCACACACTTTTTGTTAGCTCTCAGGATAATCGGGTGGGAGATCCCAAGATCTCTTGAATGGGCCCTCATGGACTTTTTTGTGCTGTTTTTTAACTCCTAAGTCCACTTTGGCCTTTTTGAGAGAGCCCTTCTTTCTCTTCAACGTTTCAGACTTGATGACAGCGTAGACCATGGTCCTAGAAAAGCCCAATTGCTTGGGGTGCACGAATGAAAATTCGTCCATTACGTTCAAGTGACATTTTCTGGACTTGCATGTAAGCTAGTGAGCTCATGTTTGTTTTCTTTAAAAACTAAGCTTATATGCTTTAATATTTCGAAATATAAATTAATTTCAATCACTCGAACTTCATAAACTATTGAGTTAGTAAGTTTTCAGATGCCAATGAACCACCTGGTATTGTAAGGTCAAGATCAATTAAAAACTATTTATGAATCGGGAAGCCAAATTTCATGATAAATGCCAACGCAAAAACCGACTAGAATGATTTTTCTCAAAATTTAGTCTAGATTACGTTTATATATATATCAGCTAATTTTTCTGATTAATCCTTTGGAGATAACCCTTTATTAAACTAGATCATCACAATGAAAGAATTAGTAATTGATTTATTTTATATGAAAGGCCATAATGGGGCCAAATTAACCTTTTCATGAATCAAAAGAATTTTTTTTGTATTTTAGCTAATAGTTGTGGATATCTTAACTTATAACAAAAATTTGAATACATGAACTATAACTGACTGAAATATATTTATGAAATATTTGACTGTACCTATATATATAAAAAATAGAAAATTTTGTTAAAAACAATATGTAGATATTTATGAACATCTACATATCTTTTTTATGTCAATATGATTAATTGACTAAGTCAACTGCCTGAAGTTTATATGTTTGTACATGCTTTTTTAAACAGATAATTATCCCCCTCGAGATTTTTATCTGATAAACACATTATAAAAATGGTTTACTAATTTTCTAGCATTGGTTTAAGAAATATATTTTAATCATTTATCTTTTATAATGTTTTGAATCTTAAAAATAAAGAAAAATTTGTTGAATCAGGGGCTGACAGAGAAAAACTTAGGTCATATTTATATAGTTGACCACTGCAATTATTAAGACATTATGAAATATTCCAATAAAAATCTGTATCTCAATTATCAATGCATATTAACCTTGGAATAAGTTAATATTATAAAAAATAATTGTATAGATTGAGCAATTTATGAAATTCGTAGTGGACACATATCTATATAGATTAATGTTGACTCGGTCGACATATTTTAGAAACAACACAAATTATAATAATATGGACTAGTGTTGTTTGGTATACCGTTACTTTAGTGGTACTGTCTGATTTAAAACTATAATATACAAAATTAACATTATAACAGATTCTTACAGTGACATTATGTCATAACCAAATTGTACTGTGAATGATATAACACTTGAATTTATTAATCGGAAAATTGTATTAATTAGAGTGATGGGATCGGAATCGGGAATCAGGTATTGGGACCAGTGGAAATTAAATAATGTTTAATTTGTGATTCCAATTCTTATTTATTTATGAAATTAAACTAATCATTACTATATACTATTATTATTAAAAAAGCCCCCTTTCCAAAAAAAAAAAATGAATTTTTGCTTTTTACTAGAAAATTTAATAGTTGAAATATTTTTTTTCACAAATTTTTTTCCAAAAAAGTTAATTATAGAAATTTAATTTTTGAATTTTTTTTTTTTTAGAATAACTAAACAATTTTGAAACTTATTTCCTAAAATTTTAATATTTGAGTTGTTTTTTTTTTTTTAAATAAAAAAATTTGTGAACAGTTGTGGATTTTGGAATTTCTTCTCCAATTTTTTTTTTTTTTTGTAGATAGTTGTAAATTTTTGAAATGTTTTTTATGAAATTCAATTTTTTTTTTAAATAGCTATTGGATTTTTATATTTTTTTTTCAAAAAATATTTTAAAAAAAACTAAAATATTGATGCTCCTGATAACAAAATGGCATTTTTTTGCAATTATTTTAATTATTACAGAATAAGAATCGGAATCTGTATTTTTTTGGAATTGTCCCATCACTAATTATTTTAAAAGAAAACATGGAGAAAAATCAAGTTTATAAACTCATCAACTGCTTTAGTCCCCTCTTTCTATCCCAAACACAAATTCTGGAGACCACGACCAGCTTTTCGGAATAAAAAAGATGCACTGTATTTTTCTTTCAGCTGTTTTCATAAGCTAATTTATGTAT